>NW_026570271.1:600000-1033953 GCF_019649055.1 Paramacrobiotus metropolitanus | reverse complement strand
AAATTGACATACGGTTGACAAATTGACAATGTGGATACCAAATTTCGTTTTTTGTTGGGAATAAATATTTTTCCAGCTTTAACAGGTTTCTGTTTATAATGACAGTCATTTCGTTCCTGATATGCGGAAACGCGAATGATGACAACAATGATTTCCAAACATCCGGATGTTTCGCAAAATCTACAAGAAACGCGTTCTGCTTAATGTGACAGACTTATTTAACTTCTGAAGCAATAGTTTTGTCTGAAAGATTTATGGTAGCCATCCAAAGAGGAAGCCGGACAATAATGCCTAGATGGCTGCCCGTTTAAAGGCTTTTGACAAATTGACATACGGTTGACAAATTGACAAGGTGGATACAAAAATATTTTTGTTGGGAATGACTGATTTTTCTTTGAAGCGGTAGTTTTGTCTAATTAGTTTAAGGAAATCATCTGAGAGGTGGCCAAACGATAATGCTTATTTGGCTGCCAGCTTGAAAGACATTTGACAAATTGACATACGGTTGACAAATTGACAATGTGGATACCAAATTTCGTTTTTTGTTGGGAATAAATATTTTTCAAGCTTTAACAGGTTTCTGTTTATAATGACAGTCATTTCGTTCCTGATATGCGGAAAACGCGAATGATGACAACAATGATTTCCAAACATCCGGATGTTTCGCAAAATCTACAAGAAACGCGCTCTGCTTAATGTGACAGACTTATTTAACTTCTGAAGCAATAGTTTTGTCTGAAGGATTTATGGTAGCCATCCAAAGAGGAAGCCGGACAATAATGCCTAGATGGCTGCCTGTTTATAAGGCTTTGACAAATTGACATACGGTTGACAAATTGACAAGGTGGATACAAAAATATTTTTTGTTGGGAATGACTGATTTTTCTTTGAAGCGGTAGTTTTGTCTAATTAGTTTAAGGAAATCATCTGGAGAGGTGGCCAAACGATAATGCTTATTTGGCTGCCAGCTTGAAAGACATTTGACAAATTGACATACGGTTGACAAATTGACAATGTGGATACCAAATTTCGTTTTTGTTGGGAATAAATATTTTTCAAGCTTTAACAGGTTTCTGTTTATAATGACAGTCATTTCGTTCCTGATATGCGGAAAACGCGAATGATGACAACAATGATTTCCAAACATCCGGATGTTTCGCAAAATCTACAAGAAACGCGCTCTGCTTAATGTGACAGACTTGTTTAACTTCTGAAGCAATTGTTTTGTCCGAAAGATTTATGGTAGTCATCCAAAGAGGAAGCCGGACAATAATGCCTAGATGGCTGCCCGTTTAAAAGGCTTTTGACAAATTGACATCCGGTTGACAAATTGACAAGGTGGATACAAAAAACATTTTTTTGTTGGGAATGACTGATTTTTCTTTTGAAGCGGTAGTTTTGTCTAATTAGTTTAAGGAAATCATCTGGAGAGGTGGCCAAACGATAATGCTTATTTGGCTGCCAGCTTGAAAGACATTTGACAAATTGACATACGGTTGACAAATTGACAATGTGGATACCAAATTTCGTTTTTTGTTGGGAATAAATATTTTTCAAGCTTTAACAGGTTTCTGTTTATAATGACAGTCATTTCGTTCCTGATATGCGGAAAACGCGAATGATGACAACAATGATTTCCAAACATCCGGATGTTTCGCAAAATCTACAAGAAACGCGTTTTGCTTAATGTGACAGACTTGTTTAACTTCTGAAGCAATAGTTTTGTCTGAAAGATTTATGGTAATATCCAAAGAGGAAGCCGGACAATAATGCCTAGATGGCTGCCCGTTTATAAGGCTTTGACAAATTGACATACGGTTGACAAATTGACAAGGTGGATACAAAAATATTTTTGTTGGGAATGACTGATTTTTCTTTTGAAGCGGTAGTTTTGTCTAATTAGTTTAAGGAAATCATCTGGAGAGGTGGCCAAACGATAATGCTTATTTGGCTGCCAGCTTGAAAGACATTAGACAAATTGACATACGGTTGACAAATTGACAAGGTGGATACAAAAAATCGTTTTTCGTTGGGAATGACTGATTTTTCTTCTAAAGCAGTAGTTTTGGCTAATTAATTTAATGTAATCGTCTGGAGAGGTGGCCAAACGATAGTGCTTGGTTGGCTGCCGCTTGAAAGACATTTGAAAAATTCACATACGGTTGACAAATTGACAATGTGGATACCAAATTTCGTTTTTTGTTGGGAATAAATATTTTTCAACCTTTAACAGGTTTCTGTTTATAATGACAGTCATTTCGTTCCTGATATGCGGAAAACGCGAATGATGACAACAATGATTTCCAAACATCCGGATGTTTCGCAAAATCTACAAGAAACGCGTTTTGCTTAATGTGACAGACTTGTTTAACTTCTGAAGCAATAGTTTTGTCTGAAAGATTTATGGTAGCCATCCAAAGAGGAAGCCGGACAATAATGCCTAGATGGCTGCCCGTTTATAAGGCTTTTGACAAATTGACATACGGTTGACAAATTGACAAGGTGGATACAAAAAATATATTTTTGTTGGGAATGACTGATTTTTCTTTTGAAGCGGTAGTTTTGTCTAATTAGTTTAAGGAAATCATCTGGAGAGGTGGCCAAACGATAATGCTTATTTGGCTGCCAGCTTGAAAGACATTAGACAAATTGACATACGGTTGACAAATTGACAAGGTGGATACAAAAAATCGTTTTTCGTTGGGAATGACTGATTTTTCTTCTAAAGCAGTAGTTTTGGCTAATTAATTTAATGTAATCACCTGGAGAGGTGGCCAAACGATAATGCTTATTTGGCTGCCAGCTTGAAAGACATTTGACAAATTGACATACGGTTGACAAATTGACAATGTGGATACCAAATTTCGTTTTTTGTTGGGAATAAATATTTTTCAAGCTTTAACAGGTTTCTGTTTATAATGACAGTCATTTCGTTCCTGATATGCGGAAAACGCGAATGATGACAACAATGATTTCCAAACATCCGGATGTTTCGCAAAATCTACAAGAAACGCGTTTTGCTTAATGTGACAGACTTGTTTAACTTCTGAAGCAATAGTTTTGTCTGAAAGATTTATGGTAGCCATCCAAAGAGGAAGCCGGACAATAATGCCTAGATGGCTGCCCGTTTATAAGGCTTTTGACAAATTGACATACGGTTGACAAATTGACAAGGTGGATACAAAAAATATTTTTTTGTTGGGAATGACTGATTTTTCTTTTGAAGCGGTAGTTTTGTCTAATTAGTTTAAGGAAATCATCTGGAGAGGTGGCCAAACGATAATGCTTATTTGGCTGCCAGCTTGAAAGACATTTGACAAATTGACATACGGTTGACAAATTGACAATGTGGATACCAAATTTCGTTTTTTGTTGGGAATAAATATTTTTCAAGCTTTAACAGGTTTCTGTTTATAATGACAGTCATTTCGTTCCTGATATGCGGAAAACGCGAATGATGACAACAATGATTTCCAAACATCCGGATGTTTCGCAAAATCTACAAGAAACGCGCTCTGCTTAACGTGACAGACTTGTTTAACTTCTGAAGCAATAGTTTTGTCTGAAGGATTTACGGTAGTCATCCAAAGAGGAAGCCGGACAATAATGCCTAGATGGCTGCCCGTTTAAAAGGCTTTTGACAAATTGACATCCGGTTGACAAATTGACAAGGTGGATACAAAAAATATTTTTTGTTGGGAATGACTGATTTTTCTTCTGAATAGGTAGTTTTGTCTTATTAGTTTAAGGAAATCATCTGGAGAGGTGGCCAAGCGATAATGCCTGGTTGGCTGCCAGCTTGAAAGACATTAGACAAATTGACATACGGTTGACAAATTGACAAGGTGGATACAAAAAATCGTTTTTCGTTGGGAATGACTGATTTTTCTTCTAAAGCAGTAGTTTTGGCTAATTAATTTAATGTAATCGTCTGGAGAGGTGGCCAAACGATAGTGCTTGGTTGGCTGCCGCTTGAAAGACATTTGACAAATTCACATACGGTTGACAAATTGACAATGTGGATACCAAATTTCGTTTTTTGTTGGGAATAAATATTTTTCAAGCTTTAACAGGTTTCTGTTTATAATGACAGTCATTTCGTTCCTGATATGCGGAAAACGCGAATGATGACAACAATGATTTCCAAACATCCGGATGTTTCGCAAAATCTACAAGAAACGCGCTCTGCTTAATGTGACAGACTTGTTTAACTTCTGAAGCAATAGTTTTGTCTGAAAGATTTATGGTAGCCATCTAAAGAGGAAGCCGGACAATAATGCCTAGATGGCTGCCCGTTTATAAGGCTTTTGACAAATTGACATACGGTTGACAAATTGACAAGGTGGATACAAAAAATATTTTTTCGTTGGGAATGACTGATTTTTATTCCAAAGCGGTAGTTTTGGCTAATTAGTTTAAGGAAATCATCTGGAGAGGTGGCCAAACGATAATGCTTATTTGGCTGCCAGCTTGAAAGACATTTGACAAATTGACATACGGTTGACAAATTGACAATGTGGATACCAAATTTCGTTTTTTGTTGGGAATAAATATTTTTCAAGCTTTAACAGGTTTCTGTTTATAATGACAGTCATTTCGTTCCTGATATGCGGAAAACGCGAATGATGACAACAATGATTTCCAAACATCCGGATGTTTCGCAAAATCTACAAGAAACGCGTTTTGCTTAATGTGACAGACTTATTTAACTTCTGAAGCAATAGTTTTGTCTGAAAGATTTATGGTAGCCATCCAAAGAGGAAGCCGGACAATAATGCCTAGATGGCTGCCCGTTTATAAGGCTTTTGACAAATTGACATACGGTTGACAAATTGACAAGGTGGATACAAAAATATTTTTTGTTGGGAATGACTGATTTTTCTTTTGAAGCGGTAGTTTTGTCTAATTAGTTTAAGGAAATCATCTGGAGAGGTGGCCAAACGATAATGCTTATTTGGCTGCCAGCTTGAAAGACATTTGACAAATTGACATACGGTTGACAAATTGACAAGGTGGATACAAAAATCGTTTTTTGTTGGGAATGACTGATTTTTCTTCTGAATAGGTAGTTTTGTCTTATTAGTTTAAGGAAATCATCTGGAGGTGGCCAAGCGATATGCCTGGTTGGCTGCCGCTTGAAAGACATTTGACAAATTGACATACGGTTGACAAATTGACAATGTGGATACCAAATTTCGTTTTTTGTTGGGAATGACTGATTTTTATTCTAAAGCGGTAGTTTTGGCTAATTAATTTAAGGTATTCGTCTGGAAAGGTTGCCAAACGATAGTGCCTGGTTTGCTGCCAGCTTGAAAGACATTTGACAAATTGACATACGGTTGACAAATTGACAATGTGGATACCAAATTTCGTTTTTTGTTGGGAATAAATATTTTCAGCTCTAACAGGTTTCTGTTTATAATGACAGTCATTTCGCTCCTGATATGCGGAAAACGCAAATGATGACAACAATGATTTCCAAACATCCGGATGTTTCGCAAAATCTACAAGAAACGCGTTCTGCTTAATGTGACAGACTTATTTAACTTCTGAAGCAATAGTTTTGTCCGAAAGATTTATGGTAGTCATCTAAAGAGGAAGCCGGACAATAATGCCTAGATGGCTGCCCGTTTAAACGGCTTTTGACAAATTGACATACGGTTGACAAATTGACAAGGTGGATACAAAAAATATTTTTTGTTGGGAATGACTGATTTTTCTTTTGAAGCGGTAGTTTTGTCTAATTAGTTTAAGGAAATCATCTGGAGAGGTGGCCAAACGATAATGCTTATTTGGCTGCCAGCTTGAAAGACATTTGACAAATTGACATACGGTTGACAAATTGACAATGTGGATACCAAATTTCGTTTTTTGTTGGGAATAAATATTTTTCAAGCTTCAACAGGTTTCTGTTTATAATGACAGTCATTTCGTTCCTGATATGCGGAAAACGCGAATGATGACATTAATGATTTCCAAACATCCGGATGTTTCGCAAAATCTACAAGAAACGCGTTCTGCTTAATGTGACAGACTTATTTAACTTCTGAAGCAATAGTTTTGTCTGAAAGATTTATGGTAGCCATCCAAAGAGGAAGCCGGACAATAATGCCTAGATGGCTGCCCGTTTAAAGGCTTTGACAAATTGACATACGGTTGACAAATTGACAAGGTGGATACAAAAAATATTTTTGTTGGGAATGACTGATTTTTCTTCTGAAGCGGTAGTTTTGTCTAATTAGTTTAAGGAAATCATCTGGAGAGGTGGCCAAACGATAATGCTTATTTGGCTGCCAGCTTGAAAGACATTTGACAAATTGACATACGGTTGACAAATTGACAATGTGGATACCAAATTTCGTTTTTGTTGGGAATAAATATTTTCAAGCTCTAACAGGTTTCTGTTTATAATGACAGTCATTTCGTTCCTGATATGCGGAAAACGCGAATGATGACAACAATGATTTCCAAACATCCGGATGTTTCGCAAAATCTACAAGAAACGCGCTCTGCTTAATGTGACAGACTTGTTTAACTTCTGAAGCAATTGTTTTGTCCGAAAGATTTATGGTAGCCATCCAAAGAGGAAGCCGGACAATAATGCCTAGATGGCTGCCCGTTTATAAGGCTTTTGACAAATTGACATACGGTTGACAAATTGACAAGGTGGATACAAAAAATATTTTTGTTGGGAATGACTGATTTTTCTTTGAAGCGGTAGTTTTGTCTAATTAGTTTAAGGAAATCACCTGGAGAGGTGGCCAAACGATAATGCTTATTTGGCTGCCAGCTTGAAAGACATTTGACAAATTGACATACGGTTGACAAATTGACAATGTGGATACCAAATTTCGTTTTTTGTTGGGAATAAATATTTTTCAACCTTTAACAGGTTTCTGTTTATAATGACAGTCATTTCGTTCCTGATATGCGGAAAACGCGAATGATGACAACAATGATTTCCAAACATCCGGATGTTTCGCAAAATCTACAAGAAACGCGTTCTGCTTAACGTGACAGACTTGTTTAACTTCTGAAGCAATAGTTTTGTCTGAAAGATTTATGGTAGCCATCCAAAGAGGAAGCCGGACAATAATGCCTAGATGGCTGCTTGTTTAAAAGGCTTTTGACAAATTGACATACGGTTGACAAATTGACAAGGTGGATACAAAAAATATTTTTTGTTGGGAATGACTGATTTTTCTTTTGAAGCGGTAGTTTTGTCTAATTAGTTTAAGGAAATCATCTGGAGAGGTGGCCAAACGATAATGCTTATTTGGCTGCCAGCTTGAAAGACATTTGACAAATTGACATACGGTTGACAAATTGACAATGTGGATACCAAATTTCGTTTTTTGTTGGGAATAAATATTTTTCAAGCTTTAACAGGTTTCTGTTTATAATGACAGTCATTTCGTTCCTGATATGCGGAAAACGCGAATGATGACAACAATGATTTCCAAACATCCGGATGTTTCGCAAAATCTACAAGAAACGCGCTCTGCTTAATGTGACAGACTTATTTAACTTCTGAAGCAATAGTTTTGTCTGAAGGATTTATGGTAATCATCTATAGAGGAAGCCGGACAATAATGCCTAGATGGCTGCCCGTTTATAAGGCTTTTGACAAATTGACATACGGTTGACAAATTGACAAGGTGGATACAAAAAATATTTTTTTGTTGGGAATGACTGATTTTTCTTTTGAAGCGGTAGTTTTGTCTAATTAGTTTAAGGAAATCATCTGGAGAGGTGGCCAAACGATAATGCTTATTTGGCTGCCAGCTTGAAAGACATTTGACAAATTGACATACGGTTGACAAATTGACAAGGTGGATACAAAAAATCGTTTTTCGTTGGGAATAAATATTTTTCAAGCTTTAACAGGTTTCTGTTCATAATGACAGTCATTTCGTTCCTGATATGCGGAAAACGCGAATGATGACAACAATGATTTCCAAACATCCGGATGTTTCGCAAAATCTACAAGAAACGCGTTTTGCTTAATGTGACAGACTTATTTAACTTCTGAAGCAATAGTTTTGTCTGAAAGATTTATGGTAGCCATCCAAAGAGGAAGCCGGACAATAATGCCTAGATGGCTGCCCGTTTATAAGGCTTTTGACAAATTGACATACGGTTGACAAATTGACAAGGTGGATACAAAAAATATTTTTTTGTTGGGAATGACTGATTTTTCTTTTGAAGCGGTAGTTTTGTCTAATTAGTTTAAGGAAATCATCTGGAGAGGTGGCCAAACGACAATGCTTATTTGGCTGCCAGCTCGAAAGACATTTGACAAATTGACATACGGTTGACAAATTGACAATGTGGATACCAAATTTCGTTTTTTGTTGGGAATAAATATTTTTCAAGCTTTAACAGGTTTCTGTTCATAATGACAGTCATTTCGTTCCTGATATGCGGAAAACGCGAATGATGACAACAATGATTTCCAAACATCCGGATGTTTCGCAAAATCTACAAGAAACGCGCTCTGCTTAATGTGACAGACTTGTTTAATTTCTGAAGCAATTGTTTTGTCCGAAAGATTTATGGTAGTCATCCAAAGAGGAAGCCGGACAATAATGCCTAGATGGCTGCCCGTTTAAAAGGCTTTTGACAAATTGACATCCGGTTGACAAATTGACAAGGTGGATACAAAAAACATTTTTTTGTTGGGAATGACTGATTTTTCTTCTGAATAGGTAGTTTTGTCTTATTAGTTTAAGGAAATCATCTGGAGAGGTGGCCAAGCGATAATGCCTGGTTGGCTGCCAGCTTGAAAGACATTAGACAAATTGACATACGGTTGACAAATTGACAAGGTGGATACAAAAAATCGTTTTTCGTTGGGAATGACTGATTTTTCTTCTAAAGCAGTAGTTTCGGCTAATTAATTTAATGTAATCGTCTGGAGAGGTGGCCAAACGATAGTGCTCGGTTGGCTGCCGCTTGAAAGACATTTGACAAATTCACATACGGTTGACAAATTGACAATGTGGATACCAAATGTCGTTTTTTGTTGGGAATAAATATTTTTCAAGCTTTAACAGGTTTCGGTTTATAATGACAGTCATTTCGTTCCTGATATGCGGAAAACGCGAATGATGACATTAATGATTTCCAAACATCCGGATGTTTCGCAAAATCTACAAAAACGCGTTCTGCTTAATGAGACAGACTTATTTAACTTCTGAAGCAATAGTTTTGTCTGAAGGATTTATGGTAATCATCTAAAGAGGAAGCCGGACAATAATGCCTAGATGGCTGCCCGTTTATAAGGCTTTTGACAAATTGACATCCGGTTGACAAATTGACAAGGTGGATACAAAAAACATTTTTTTGTTGGGAATGACTGATTTTTCTTCTGAATAGGTAGTTTTGTCTTATTAGTTTAAGGAAATCATCTGGAGAGGTGGCCAAACGATAATGCTTATTTGGCTGCCAGCTTGAAAGACATTTGACAAATTGACATACGGTTGACAAATTGACAATGTGGATACCAAATTTCGTTTTTTGTTGGGAATAAATATTTTTCAAGCTTTAACAGGTTTCTGTTTATAATGACAGTCATTTCGTTCCTGATATGCGGAAAACGCGAATGATGACAACAATGATTTCCAAACATCCGGATGTTTCGCAAAATCTACAAGAAACGCGCTCTGCTTAATGTGACAGACTTGTTTAACTTCTGAAACAATTGTTTTGTCCGAAAGATTTATGGTAGTCATCCAAAGAGGAAGCCGGACAATAATGCCTAGATGGCTGCCCGTTTAAAAGGCTTTTGACAAATTGACATCCGGTTGACAAATTGACAAGGTGGATACAAAAAACATTTTTGTTGGGAATGACTGATTTTTCTTCTGAAGGGTAGTTTTGTCTTATTAGTTTAAGGAAATCATCTGGAGAGGTGGCCAAGCGATAATGCCTGGTTGGCTGCCAGCTTGAAAGACATTAGACAAATTGACATACGGTTGACAAATTGACAAGGTGGATACAAAAAATCGTTTTTCGTTGGGAATAAATATTTTTCAAGCTTTAACAGGTTTCGGTTTATAATGACAGTCATTTCGTTCCTGATATGCGGAAAACGCGAATGATGACATTAATGATTTCCAAACATCCGGATGTTTCGCAAAATCTACAAAAACGCGTTCTGCTTAATGAGACAGACTTATTTAACTTCTGAAGCAATAGTTTTGTCTGAAGGATTTATGGTAATCATCTAAAGAGGAAGCCGGACAATAATGCCTAGATGGCTGCCCGTTTATAAGGCTTTTGACAAATTGACATCCGGTTGACAAATTGACAAGGTGGATACAAAAAACATTTTTTTGTTGGGAATGACTGATTTTTCTTCTGAATAGGTAGTTTTGTCTTATTAGTTTAAGGAAATCATCTGGAGAGGTGGCCAAACGATAATGCTTATTTGGCTGCCAGCTTGAAAGACATTTGACAAATTGACATACGGTTGACAAATTGACAATGTGGATACCAAATTTCGTTTTTTGTTGGGAATAAATATTTTTCAAGCTTTCACAGGTTTCTGTTTATAATGACAGTCATTTCGTTCCTGATATGCGGAAAACGCGAATGATGACAACAATGATTTCCAAACATCCGGATGTTTCGCAAAATCTACAAGAAACGCGTTCTGCTTAATGTGACAGACTTATTTAACTTCTGAAGCAATAGTTTTGTCTGAAAGATTTATGGTAGCCATCCAAAGAGGAAGCCGGACAATAATGCCTAGATGGCTGCCCGTTTAAAAGGCATTTGACAAATTGACATACGGTTGACAAATTGACAAGGTGGATACAAAAAATATTTTTTTGTTGGGAATGACTGATTTTTCTTCTGAATAAGTAGTTTTGTCTTATTAGTTTAAGGAAATCATCTGGAGAGGTGGCCAAGCGATAATGCCTGGTTGGCTGCCAGCTTGAAAGACATTAGACAAATTGACATACGGTTGACAAATTGACAAGGTGGATACAAAAAATCGTTTTTCGTTGGGAATGACTGATTTTTCTTCTAAAGCAGTAGTTTTGGCTAATTAATTTAATGTAATCGTCTGGAGAGGTGGCCAAACGATAGGTGGATACAAAAAATATTTTTTTGTTGGGAATGACTGATTTTTCTTTTGAAGCGGTAGTTTTGTCTAATTAGTTTAAGGAAATCATCTGGAGAGGTGGCCAAACGATAATGCTTATTTGGCTGCCAGCTTGAAAGACATTTGACAAATTGACATACGGTTGACAAATTGACAATGTGGATACCAAATTTCGTTTTTTGTTGGGAATAAATATTTTTCAAGCTTTAACAGGTTTCTGTTTATAATGACAGTCATTTCGTTCCTGATATGCGGAAAACGCGAATGATGACAACAATGATTTCCAAACATCCGGATGTTTCGCAAAATCTACAAGAAACGCGCTCTGCTTAATGTGACAGACTTGTTTAATTTCTGAAACAATTGTTTTGTCCGAAAGATTTATGGTAGTCATCCAAAGAGGAAGCCGGACAATAATGCCTAGATGGCTGCCCGTTTAAAAGGCTTTTGACAAATTGACATCCGGTTGACAAATTGACAAGGTGGATACGAAAAACATTTTTTTGTTGGGAATGACTGATTTTTCTTCTGAATAGGTAGTTTTGTCTTATTAGTTTAAGGAAATCATCTGGAGAGGTGGCCAAGCGATAATGCCTGGTTGGCTGCCAGCTTGAAAGACATTAGACAAATTGACATACGGTTGACAAATTGACAAGGTGGATACAAAAAATCGTTTTTCGTTGGGAATAAATATTTTTCAAGCTTTAACAGGTTTCGGTTTATAATGACAGTCATTTCGTTTCTGATATGCGGAAAACGCGAATGATGACATTAATGATTTCCAAACATCCGGATGTTTCGCAAAATCTACAAAAACGCGTTCTGCTTAATGAGACAGACTTATTTAACTTCTGAAGCAATAGTTTTGTCTGAAGGATTTATGGTAATCATCTAAAGAGGAAGCCGGACAATAATGCCTAGATGGCTGCCCGTTTATAAGGCTTTTGACAAATTGACATACGGTTGACAAATTGACAAGGTGGATACAAAAAATATTTTTGTTGGGAATGACTGATTTTTCTTTTGAAGCGGTAGTTTTGTCTAATTAGTTTAAGGAAATCATCTGGAGAGGTGGCCAAACGATAATGCTTATTTGGCTGCCAGCTTGAAAGACATTTGACAAATTGACATACGGTTGACAAATTGACAATGTGGATACCAAATTTCGTTTTTTGTTGGGAATAAATATTTTCAAGCTTTCACAGGTTTCTGTTTATAATGACAGTCATTTCGTTCCTGATATGCGGAAAACGCGAATGATGACAACAATGATTTCCAAACATCCGGATGTTTCGCAAAATCTACAAGAAACGCGTTCTGCTTAATGTGACAGACTTATTTAACTTCTGAAGCAATAGTTTTGTCTGAAAGATTTATGGTAGCCATCCAAAGAGGAAGCCGGACAATAATGCCTAGATGGCTGCCCGTTTAAAAGGCATTTGACAAATTGACATCCAGTTGACAAAATTGACAAGGTGGATACAAAAAATATTTTTTTGTTGGGAATGACTTATTTAACTTCTGAAGCAATAGTTTTGTCTGAAAGATTCATGGTAGCCATCCAAAGAGGAAGCCGGACAATAATGCCTAGATGGCTGCCCGTTTAAAAGGCTTTTGACAAATTGACATACGGTTGACAAATTGACAAGGTGGATACAAAAATATTTTTTTGTTGGGAATGACTGATTTTTCTTCTGAATCGGTAGTTTTGTCTTATTAGTTTAAGGAAATCATCCGGAGAGGTGGCCAAGCGATAATGCCTGGTTGGCTGCCAGCTTGAAAGACATTAGACAAATTGACATACGGTTGACAAATTGACAAGGTGGATACAAAAAATATTTTTTTGTTGGGAATGACTCATTTTTCTTCTGAATCGGTAGTTTTGTCTTATTAGTTTAAGGAAATCATCTGGAGAGGTGGCCAAACGATAGTGCTTGGTTGGCTGCCGCTTGAAAGACATTTGACAAATTGACATACGGTTGACAAATTGACAATGTGGATACCAAATTTCGTTTTTTGTTGGGAATAAATATTTCTCCAGCTCTAACAGGTTTCTGTTTATAATGACAGTCATTTCGTTTCTGACATGCGGAAAACGCGAATGATGACAACAATGATTTCCAAACATCCGGATGTTTCGCTTAACCTACAAGAAACGCCTTCTCTTAAATGAGACAGGCTTATTTCTCTTCTGAAGCAGTAGTATTGTGTGAATGGTTTATCGTATTCATCAAATGAGGAAGCTAGACAAAAAGCCCTGGTTGGCTGCCAGGTTGAAAGACATTTGAAGAATTGGCATACGGTTGACAGATTGATAAGGTGGATACAAATTTTCGTTTTTTGTTGCAAATGGCTGATTTTCCTTCTGAAACAGTAGTTTTAGCTAAACGATTTAAAAAATCATCTAGAGAGGAAGGCCAAACGATAATGCCTTTACAACCGTGGCAGACGGAGCTATCCTCTGACAGATGTGCAAGCTTTTAATGAAATAAAAAAGACACTGACGCGTTTTCGTTATTTGTAGAAAAACACCAGCACAATCATAATCAGGTTTAGTAATATCTCCAACATTGTCATGAATTTGATCACCATGCTTAGGCAAAAAACCATCCACATCGAAGTTTAAAGCTTGCTCAACACTGAACTTATCCAGTCCAAATAAAATCGCAATGACCATACGTGTTTCCGAAAAGCGCTCCATGGCACCGTTCCATTACGCATTGGAAGGTACATATTTGTCTTCATGACAGCGTTGTGAAGTCCCGTCGTCCAATTGCTTGACCAGTGACGCCAAAGCATCAGCAACAGCTTCAGCCAACGTAGGAACGCTTATCCTTCTTTGATTGGGTTTTAAATTCCCTGTTTCTTCTGGATCTTCACCATGTCCTTGAACGTCTGTTGGTCTTTCATCAAACCTTTTGACCATCATAGCATCGTTCACCAAACAGATTCCGTAGAGGGTATGGATCATATCGCCACCCTTCACTTCAAAGCGCCGAATGGTAGCCACGTTGGTGCCGTTGAAACGGCTTCAGCCAAAGTGCATGTTACTGTCCAATAGATACAACGGTGTCAGGCGCCTGGTTTCGGCTGCACTGGCCCGGGCTGCTTCATCCATGCCGGCTTTCTCAGTCAGCATGACTGCGGTCAAGCGGAGAAAGCCGGTCTTGGTCAGCGAGACATTCGTCCCGTAGACTTCCCAGGAACAACTGTCCGGCTGTTCCTTTCATTCACCAAAAACCACACGAATCGTACTGACTTTCCCGTCGCTGTTCGGTCCCACGTCGACGAATTTGTCGTTGCCCATACGGTATACTACTATACTGGCTATCCCAGTTGCGGAAAGCAAATAGGCGATGCTTAGATATGGTAGCCGACAAAATGTTGGGCTTGACCTTCTCGGCCCCGGCTTTCCTTCATCTTCCGGCTCTTGACTTTTTCGTTTGGACTTCGGTACAGCGGTTTGCAAACGCTTGGACGTCAACTGACCAAGAAATTCCTTGCTAAAAGACAAACTAACAAAAGATGTAAATGAAACAACGTGATGGAGATTGAACCACTTGCAATCACCTTATACAGGAAGATTTCTGGCTTGTTTTCACCGTGGACGAAATGGCTACGCTTTGTATACTGCACACCGACTGGTTCGTTATCAATGGAACCAAGTACATCAGACATTTGGCGTTTTACTGCCCCGATGAAGCTGAGCAGAATCTGTCTGTTTTTCCGTTACCACGCTTCGCTATCAGCACATCTCCGTAAAAAAAGACAAGCGCGCCACTCACACGGTTTACTGTGGAATACAAAGGGGAATATCGACACAATCAGGTGACCTGCGGAGAATATCTTCCGAAGAAGAGGGCGACCCAGCCAAGTCCGTTTTTTTTTGCCAAAAGTTGAAAAGAGCCGGTTAAAGCGGTAGAACTTGCTGGTAGTAAAAAATCTGGAATTCTGGCTGCCCACTGCAAATTATAGGCTCACCTCACTGTCTCGACACTACGGAAAGCCGTTAGATTTGCATTGTGATACCACTACTATGCCCAATGTCGTTGCCGTTGCGGATTAAAACTGTACCCTGTTTGGCTGCAAGTTTAAAAGACTTTTGACAAATTGACAATCGGATGACAAATTGACAAGGTAGATACAAGATTTTGTTTTCTGTTGGGAATGACTATTTTTCCAGCTCGAGCAGGTTTCTATATATAGTTGTCAGTCATTTCTTTCCTGATATTGGGAAAACACGAATGATAACAATAATTATTTCCAAACATCCGGAGGTTTCGCAAAATCTACAAGAAACGCCTTCTTCTTAATGAGACAGGCCTATTTTTCTTCTGAAGCAGTAGGTTTGTCTGAAAGGTTTATCGTATTCATCTAAAGAGGAAGCCAGACAAAAATGCCTGGTTGGCTGCAAGTTTGAAAGACTTTTGACAAATTGACATTTGGATGACAAATTGACAAGGTAGATACAAGATTTTGTTTTTTGTTGGGAATGACTATTTTTCCAGCTCTAGCAGGTTTCCATATATAGTGACGGTCATTTCTTTCCTGATATTCGGAAAACACGAATGATAACAACAATGATTTCCAAACATCCGGACGTTTGCAAAATCTACAAGAAACTCCTTCTCCTTAATAGGACAGGCCTATTTCTCTCCAGAAGCAGTAGTTGTGTCTGGATGGTTTATCGTATTCATCTAAAGAGGAAGGCCAAACGATAATGCCTTGTTGGCTGCCAGTTTGAAAGATTTTTGACAGATTGACATACGGAGGACAAATTGACAAGGTGGATACAAAATTTCGTTTTTTGTTAGGCGTGACTATTTTCCCAACTCTGACAGGTTTCTGTCTAGAGTGACAGTCGTTTCTTTTATGATATTCGGAAAATGCGAATGATTACATCAATAATTTCTAAACATCCGGATGTTTCGCAAAAAGTACAAGGATCGCCTTCCGCTTAATGAGACAGGCTTATTTCTCTTCTGAAACAATAGTTTTGTCTGAAGGATTCAAAGCAATCATCTAGAGAGGAAGCAAAACATTAATGCCTGGTTGGCTGCTAGTTTGAAAAATTTTTGACAAATTGACAAAGTGGATACAAAGCTTCGTTTTTTGTTGGGAATGACTAATTTTTCTTCTGAAGCGGTAGTTTAGTCTAGTTGATTCATGGTAATCCTCTACACAGAAAGTGGTGAATACCTATCTAGCCGACCAAAAAAGCAAGCACTGGTTGGCGCTGCACTAGGAGCAAGCCGGCAAAATTGGGAATGTGTGATTCGTACGGAAAAGCTTTGGAAACTACTCTCAGCATTTCGCACCACTGGTAGCTGTCAATGAATAAACTTTAGAAAATGAACAGTTTCAGCCTTATTGTAGCACTGTTTGTGGACAATATTGTATGTTTATTATTCTACGAGGTTGCAGTGGTGAATCGTACACCAACTTTGTGCAGTTGTTACGGATAGTAGAATAATTAACGGGAAAATGTTGTGTCAGTATGTCAACTCTTCCTTCGACATCAGTACAACCATGGCAGACGGAGCTATCCTCTGACAGATGTGTGTCATATAGAGAATGTATTTCCGTGTCACGTCTGTACATCTACATAGCCTCTTGTGTTATTTACCTAAATACCTTCACCTCTTTTATTCGTATATAAACGCTACCGTTTCTCTCATACGGTATTCCTGCTCTCATCATTATACGTTCATCTCGATGCTATTTCTCTACGATCATCACCGACTGTACGTTTATTATTAAAGCTATTTATTATCATCCGCGTATTCTCATTTACGAGTAGAACCCTTTTGTAACAATGGTGGCTCCAGGGGTTGTCTAAATTCGGTTTAGACACTGTAGCTTTCATGTCATCCAAGTCAAAGCCGGACAAACGCAAGCACGCTGACCTCTCCATCTTACTGGATCATCAAAGGACATCACCGCAACAAACAAAGTACCAGCACACTGACGAGCCTTTATCTGACAACACCGAGCACGCACTCCGTTCAACATACCGGATACCAGAGATTACTGGAGCGCAAGGCTACGCTGCTCTCGACCTTGCAGAAGGAAGATCACGAATCAATCGGGATCGACCACTAAATACCAACCAACCTCCACCGGACACTCGAAATTCAGCTCCTGCTTCGACATCCACTCACAACGCGCAACCTACGGGTCAAGAAGCACCAGTACAACACCCTCAGTTATCTGCTTCTAAAGACAACCTATCAACTTCCAGCCAATCATCGACTTCCGGGGAAGAATCCACACACTCACCACCACCTCGAACATCACCACCTCGGACAACAGCGCTTCAGATATCATCACCCCGACCACCACCACCTCGGTCATCACCACCTCGGGTTATCCAGAACAACTCTCCAATCAGATCCATCATGGCATCCTCTGATATAAAACTGGAAGACATCGACAGAGTAAAATACTTCTCTCGCTTGTATCTATTGGCAACTTATTATCCAGTCATCGCAAGAGTGACTTACGGCAATCTAGAGGATTTCGTAGCGACGGTGAACTTCGTTCAGAAGAACAGTGATGCCGCATTTTCGGAAGCGATACAAGCCAACCCCTTACGGTTCACATTAACTGAAGCAGAAGCCAGGGAAGTCAAGGCAATGTTAACGGACTTATCGTACCGGCAGTTAGTGGATAAATCATTGAAATCAGCACACAACGTCCCTGTCTTAATGCAAATAACTCCGAAAGATATGCCACACTTCGGGGAGAGTTCGGAGACGTTCGCGATTTTGTCAGCAGGATCGAAATTTTCGCTAAAGTCTACGACTGGGACAACACCAGCATTCTCAGTTACATCAACCTGTCATTCACCGCGAACGAGCTGTGATGGTACGAATCAGAACGGTCAAAACACCGTGTTTGGGACACTCTCCGAACAGCACTTCTCAAGACATTTGGGCCAACTGACCTGGACTATGACCTAAAGAAAGAACACTTCCAAAATTTGGCTAAGAAGGATCCTGTTTCGTATGTCAGCAAAGTACTGAAAATGTACGAGGTCATCAACCCGACAGCAACGGAAAGAGATAAAGCGACTGAGTTATTTCGAGAACTACCGACCCGGATGAAGACCAGTTTTATTTCAAACAGACCAACGAACGTTAAAGACTTCCTGGATAGCTGACAGCCGAGTCCAAGAAAATCTAGTACAAAGAGAAAGCGGAAAGAAAAGAACTGGAAGACCAAGAAAAACACAAACCGGCATTTGCAGTTTCAACCCAACCTGACAAGATTGCTGAAATGACCCAGAAATTCGACCAGGTGATGACGATGATCAACAACATCAATCAAAAGCAAGACTTCCGTCCACGAGGCAACAACAACAACACCGACCCGGACACCGCTTTGCCGACTGCTATTCAAAATGTCACAACTGCGGAAGGAACGATCACGTCACCACGGACTGTCGACATTCTCGACAGTACAGGTCAAACGGCATGCAACGCGGAAACAGCTACCAGCGCGGAATGTATAATGGCCGACCTCAAAGACGACCGACCTACTTCACGTACACGGATGGAGAAGGAAATGATGAAAGTGAATACGTCGTGGAAGGACCGTTAAACTAAAACCCGCGGCGAAATTCGGCTCTTTTTACCGCGGATTCATCAACCCTCATATGCAACGTTTCATCCGGCGCACTCTCTTGTTACGTACGAATCAACAATAAGCCGACCGAAGCCATACTCGACACTGGATCTGGTATTTCACTTGTAAACAGGAGGTTTGTGAACGAAAGGAATTTGCGCGCCCATACCTGGACAGGTACACGCGCTACGTCGGCTTCGGGGGATACACTTAAATAACAAAGGCTTGTCGATTCGCTGTGAATTTACTTGGGACACGTACAAATGTAACGGCCGCGATATTGGACGATTTTTCGTTCAAACTGCTTTTGGGAACGGATTACTTAAACAGCACGCCATTTGTTGTGAAATTCGCAAACTCAAGGATGTACAACCCTGTGACGAAACTTGTGACTAAAGTAAGGACTGTCGCAGATGCTCCAAGCACATCCATCCAAAGACAACCTCCCAACGCCTCAACGGAGACTGTACACCTCTGGCGAGACAAAGGGAATACGGGTGCTTCTCGTCCATACAACGCGAGGTCAAGTGCAAATGGGCCAGAAAGTGTACACCTGGACCCAGCGGCAGATCCTCAACGCGCGCGTAATCAAAGTATATCGAATGAGAAGGAAGTACATGAGTTAATCTTGTGAAACCCCGTGGACATGGGAAACCCCGACGACGAGTCACAAGAAAATACCAAGGATGCGTACGACGATATTGATGGTCAGTTAAACCCGAACGACCTGCTTAGGAAATTCGGCCAAATTTTTAGCAAGCGATCCATCGTTCGAAGAATTCAAAGAGACGTTATAGTTGGGCCCAGAGCTGACCACTGACCAGAAAGAGGCATTATTGAAACTGCTGTACAAGTATCGACACGTGTTCCCAACGAAAGACCAACCTATGGGACGAGCCAACTGCATCGAGCACACGGTTAACACCGGCACGGATTCTCCGACAGCAAGAAACCTACGCAGATACTCGCGAAGGGAAAAAGAAGCCATGGACAAGCAGATTGAAGATTGGATAAAACTCGGCATTATCAAACCCTGTCAGTCAAACTATGCAGCGAATTTGGTCCTAGTTCAACAGAAGAATGGGATAAGGACATGCGTCGACTACCGGGACCTAAACGCTTCGACGATAAAAGACGTATCCGCTCCCACGGATAGACGATTGCCTGGACGTCCTTCGAGGAGCAAAGTACTTTTCCGGATTAGACATGGTCCAAGGATACCTTCAAGTTCCGATGGATGAGGAGTCGAAAGACAAAACCGCCTTCCTAACACCTTCAAATCAGTACCGCTTCGAGGTAATGCCGTTCGGCTTAACGAACGCCCCCGCAACCTTTATGAGAATGATGACAAAAATTTTTAATGGAATTACGTACAAATTTGTTCTAATCTACTTGGACGACATTAACGTATTCAGCAAAACTTTCGAAGAGCATCTAGCTTACTTGGAAGAAGTTCTACGGAGACTTTCCGAAGCGGACCTGAAGCTAAAACCCTCAAAGTGTGCATTTGGACATACACAAATTGACTTCTTGGGACACGTAGTAAATCCCTACGGCATCAGTCCCAATCCGAAGAAGGTTGAAGCAATTACCAAACTCGAAGCCCCGACGAACAAGAAACAGTTACGATCCTTCCTGGGAATGGTTAGTTACTATGGTAAATTCATTCGTGACATTGCGACGCGTTCCGCTCCTCTTCACGTCCTGACATGCAAAGAACGACGAAATGACTTTCCTACTGGTCGTACCGAAGACTATGCACGCCGAAGTTCTTAAAAATGCGCATGACCTTTCCGGCCATTTTGGTCAAGAAAAGACGTACTACAATTTACAAGGTCGTTATTACTGGCCTGGAATGATTGAATCCGTATCCCGTCACCTCGCATCCTGTATTCCATGCAACGTTAAAAAGCCGCCAAACGGGAAACCATCCGGATATTTGCAACCGATTAAAGTCCACGGGCCGTTCCATACCATCGGGATTGACTACCAGGGACCCTTTACAACATCAACAAAAGGCAATCAGTATTTACTGGTCGCGATCGATCATCTAACAAAGTGGATCGAAACCAAACCGGTTCGCAGTGCCACCGCCGAAAATGCAGCAAAATTCCTCATGGAAAATGTGATTTTACGACACGGAGTCCCGTCCTTCATCGTTTCCGATCGGGGTACACGCTTCTGCAATGAGCTGTTATCCCAGTTGACTAAGCTAGTCAATTGTGAACAACGGTTCACAACAGCTTATCACCTCCAATCGAATGCATTAACAGAGCGCGCAAATCAGACGATTGCCCAAAGCCTTTCAAAATATGTGGATCAGCATAACAGAAGGGACCAGTTCATACCTTTCGTCAATCACGCCATCAACACCTCACTCAGCAAAACAACAAAATTTTCCCCATTTGAACTCCTGTATAGAAGAAAAGCCACAACTCCTCTCGACGTTGCCACTGGTGCCACTGAACGACAATTAATAAATGATATGGATCAATACGTTAAAGAACTCAAATTTTTTTTCCCAGCGACGCTCAAGAAATCGCAAAACTCTGCTGCAATGCTGCCTTTGATCAATGCACCACTTTATAATCAACATCGAACGACCGTTGATTATCCAATCGGTAGTCTCGTTTACCGTTGGAATGTTCCTCGAGTTGTTGACAAGACCGGCGCGATCAGGAAAACAAAAGGAAGATTGACAACAAAATTACTTAAGAACTGGCATGGACCGTATAAGATATTGGAGAAAGTCAGCAATGTCAATTACAAGATTGCCAATGTTAACGGACGCCGTAAGATCGGCACTGTGCGTGTTTCGCAACTCAAGTCTTGGTATAACCACGCCGACGAAGAAGTTAACGTCCAACAAACAGACCAGCCCCAGGCGGAACAAGATCAGCCAGCTGAAAGTGAAAGCGAACCGCAACCACCACGCTACAACCTGCGCCAGCGAAAATGAAATTCATTCTGCACAAACCATGATCCCACCATTTCACCATAATCTCTACGAGATTCCTTCAAGAAGGGGAATGTCATATAGAGAATGTATTTCCGTGTCACGTCTGTACATCTACATAGCCTCTTGTGTTATTTACCTAAATACCTTCACCTCTTTTACTCGTATATAAACGCTACCGTTTCTCCCATACGATATTCATGCTCTCTTCATTCTACGTTCATCTCGATGCTATTTCTGTACGATCATCACCGACTGTACGTTTATCATTAAAGCTATTTAGTATCATCCGCGTATTCTCATTTACGAGTAGAACCCTGTATAACATGTGCAAGCTTTTAATGAAATAAAAAAAGACACTGACGCGTTTTCGTTATTTGTACGAGCAATGAAAAACACCAGCACAGTCATAATCAGGTTTAATAATATCTCCAACGTTGTCATGAATTTGATCACCATGCTTAGGCAAAAAACCATCCACATCGAAGTTTAAAGCTTGCTCAACACTGAACTTATCCAGTCCAAATAAAATCGCAATGACCATACGTGTTTCCGAAAAGCGCTCCATGGCACCGTTCCATTACGCATTGGAAGGTACATATTTGTCTTCATGACAGCGTTGTGAAGTCCCGTCGTCCAATTGCTTGACCAGTGACGCCAAAGCATCAGCAACAGCTTCAGCCAACGTAGGGAACGCTTATCCTTCTTTGATTGGGTTTTAAATTCCCTGTTTCTTCTGAATCTTCACCATGTCCTTGAACGTCTGTTGGTCTTTCATCAAACCTTTTTGACCATCATAGCATCGTTCACCAAAAGAGATTCCGTAGAGGGTATGGATCATATCGCCACCCTTCACTTCAAAGCGCCGAATGGTAGCCACGTTGGTGCCGTTGAAACGGCTTCAGCCAAAGTGCATGTTACTGTCCAATAGATACAACGGTGTCAGGCGCCTGGTTTCGGCTGCACTGGCCCGGGCCGCTTCATCCATGCCGGCTTTCTCAGTCAGCATGACTGCGGTCAAGCGGAGAAAGCCGGTCTTGGTCAGCGAGACATTCGTCCCGTAGGTGACTTCCCAGGAACAACTGTCCGGCTGTTCCTTTCATTCACCAAAAACCACACGAATCGTACTGACTTTCCCGTCGCTGTTCGGTCCCACGTCGACGAATTTGTCGTTGCCCATACGGTATACTACTATACTGGCTATCCCAGTTGCGGGAAAGCAAATAGGCGATGCTTAGATATGGTAGCCGACAAAATGTTGGGCTTGACCTTCTCGGCCCCGGCTTTCCTTCATCTTCCGGCTCTTGACTTTTTCGTTTGGACTTCGGTACAGCGGTTTGCAAACGCTTGGACGTCAACTGACCAAGAAATTCCTTGCTAAAAGACAAACTAACAAAAGATGTAAATGAAACAACGTGATGGAGATTGAACCACTTGCAATCACCTTATACAGGAAGATTTCTGGCTTGTTTTCACCGTGGACGAAATGGCTACGCTTTGTATACTGCACACCGACTGGTTCGTTATCAATGGAACCAAGTACATCAGACATTTGGCGTTTTACTGCCCCGATGAAGCTGAGCAGAATCTGTCTGTTTTTCCGTTACCACGCTTCGCTATCAGCACATCTCCGTGTAAAAAGACAAGCGCGCCACTCACACGGTTTACTGTGGAATACAAAGGGGGAATATCGACACAATCAGGTGACCTGCGGAGAATATCTTCCGAAGAAGAGGGCGACCCAGCCAAGTCCGTTTTTTTGCCAAAAGTTGAAAAGAGCCGGTTGTTAAAGCGGTAGAACTTGCTGGTAGTAAAAATCTGGAATTCCTGGGCTGCCCACCGTACCATAGGCTCACCTCACTACCTGTCTCGACACTACGGAAAGCCGTTAGATTTGCATTGTGATACCACTACTATGCCCAATGTCGTTGCCGTTGCGGTTGCGGATTTAAACTGTACCCTGGATCTGAACAGAATTGAATACTGTTGGCAATGGCTCAGTACATTCCGCAGCGATTTTCCGGACTTTCAGTCCGCATCATCAAACCTTATAAAGCACATTTGCCAACTTTACCGCAATGGAAAAACAACAGTTAACGGAGCTCGTTCAGAGGAACAGGCAAAGGAATTGATGGAAACATTTGCTGGTATGTTGGTGAATATTGGATACCCTTGTGTGTTTTAGGATATCGGGTTGTTAACATTGTAGCTACCCGCACATATCCTCACTGTGTGCAGATCGAGAATTTTAGCGAATTTTTTAAGCTTGAATATACCCCTTAACTGTTCAGTGGGCTCGGTATAAGACTTGAAAATGGCCGCGCAGTTTTGTTTTCTTCTGGTGAATGCAATTTTTAAGGTTTAAAGTCCGCTTCTGATTTAACTCAGTGCAGTGCAACGGGTCGAGGTTATGCTTCAACAACTTAATAAATTCAAAACAGCTTAAATCCATACGGAAGGGTGTTGTAATCAGTATCAACAATCCGAAGTTTGTCATACGTCACTTGAAAGCGTTTTTGCATGCTGATGCTATGTACCTTTAAACCTTTCTTTACACGTTTAAGAGTATCAGGGTATTGGATACCAATGCTACTGCGAGTTTCAAACATTTGTAGCATTGTTACAAAGTTAATTAAGTTTGCTCACTCGTTCGTCCATTCAAAGTGAATCCTTTGAGTTTTGTCACTGTTTGTTGGAGCGGGTGGTGCAGGTCAGCGAAATTGAGAACTTTCAGTCGCTACGTGCAGCCAGCATTGGCGCTGATTCAGGAAGATCCAATAGCATCACTTCGATTTTTCATGCACCACAATACGAATAGCCGTGGCGACAAAGAAGAGCAAGTTATCAGGCAGCGTTATCAAGAATATCAATGAAATTAGGAAGCACACAATCCCTTATGGCTTATGGGTAGAACAACATTCCGAAAGAAGCTGGTTTGGCATTGGCAGGACGTCAGAAACCGTCTCAATCGAAATTTCAGCACTTGTAATTTTTGACAAAAGTGAATCAATACAGCAGCAGTCAATTACGTACTTCTTCGAAGAAAACTGAGTGAACCAACGGTATTTGTGTCTGACGCTGAGGGAAGTCGGTTCCTGCTGTCGCTACTCCCGTTCGTCGAAAATTCAAAAATTTTCTGTCCTGGAAGGATGCGTTTTTGCTATTCGTTCGTTTTAGAACGTTTTATAATTCTGATCTGGCCGGATGTTTTTTCGCTTACGTATATTGAGATTATCCGTGGTTTGATAATATCGCGCCCATTGTTAATGTGGCTCAAATACGATCCCCGTTTCCGGGAAAAATTGACCTTTCCAGGTGTACCTGAGCTAGCTTGGTTTACCGAAGATACAGATACTGCAGTCATGACTGATACGGTGCGCTCTGTACCCTTATGCGATAACTCCAGCCTGTTGTTAGCCGTTGTTGCTCATGCAACCAGCCTGTGACTTCCGGAATTCCTCCATTCGGCTGCTTTAAATGCAAAGATCCTTTTCACTTTTACCAGGCGAAACTTTGTCCACAGCGTCCGGAGTGAACCGTACTGGTTCCGACAGCCCTACCTACAAGGCCTCGCAGCAAGTACGTAGCAAGTTTCGCGCAATCATCTGTCGGGACTATAACAATAATGCCGCTGTGCAGCACCATGCCCGCACCGCCGGATCCACGTCTTCAAGCAATGTTACGATGCCCCACACATTCGTATTCTTCATCATTCTGTTGAATTCTGTTTACGTTGCGCTTTCTGTACCAAACTGCCATTATATCTCAACTTTTACTTTTCTCATAGTGCTGCAGCAGCTCACACTTCACTCAGACTTTCCCTCCCCTGCCAAAATTAACGATCTACCAATTAATTTCTTTGCAGTTCTCCCGATTGACTCGGTGTGGTTGAGTGTTGCCTGGCGGTTTCGGGGTGTCCGCGCGGCTTGCATCATAGCCCGGGTGACCGACAGCTCCCTTCAGTGCGTCGTCTGGACATTGCCCACGCTGATCGCTTGCACATAGAAAATATCGTTTACCGCCTGTTCCATTATTAAGGGCAGAACAGTTGTAAAGGGCATTAACGTTATATCAAATCCAGACTGTCACGGCTTGAGGTGGCGGCATAATGCATTTATTATGAACCGCCACTGAGGGCGCAAACAACCAACTGATCGTTGTCATCAGGACAACAATGGCACACTGCAACCGCAGTTGCCATGCTGGACAATACACTACATAGAGATCACAGCGGACACGCCACACAGACAGAATGTATAACTTCGGAGATTTGCAATCAGATTTCAACTACCCAGAAAACTCAACGTGTTCAAATGCAACAGAATTAAGATTCAGAGTTAATGTTCACAACAACCAAGAATATGTCATTGTGAGATCTCGTACTGGCTCTGTATCATCGCGAAATTAAGAAAAATTTTTGGATCAGTTTTATCATCGCCGTTTCGAGGGATTAAGTGTCTACAAGCAGTGGTGTCATGTCTTCGGGAATTTCTGCAGTCGGGAGGAAGAACAGAGAACGCTGGTGGGCTGATAAGGTTCAGCCTGCTGTGATGACATGGCGATTTTGGCAGTGTCGCTGCAAGAACTATGTAGCAGTCCACACGGTCACGGATACGGCCGAACAGAAAACAGTGCTGCTCGCTCGACGCCTCAGGCGTGGAGGCGCTGGAAGTCCTGATTTTCATGTGTCTACTAGGCAGTCCATTTACCGCTAGCCAGCTGGCAGACAAATTGGAGCAAGTGTTTGTTAAGAAAACACCGAAGGAGACCGAGTTTGCGTTTTATTTTAGGATCAAGCTGCAGCCTGAGGAGATGCTCCTGAAATTTTCCAACAGAGTGCGCCGGAAAACGACGGTGGTGGGGCTTCCTACGACAGTTCTGGAGCAGAATATGGATGGATAGCAGCGTCCACCAACGGACTGGCGAACGAAAACACCAGGGCGACTAGGGCGTGAAAGAAGGGACCGCGAGCGGGACAGCGAAGGGCAAACAGAGACGACGCGAACCAGCAGATGCTAGCAACGAAAACGCCGAGATAAAATTAATGTAAAAGTCAAATCGAGCAAGCTAATCCTATGCCGCAAAACCGGCGAAATTAGTCAAATTACACACCCACACGCAGCCACCCGAACACGAGAATTTTATTGAATACTGACCTGAATCATCTTATAGATGACCCATTCCTTTGCCATTAGTCAAGTTCGCCATTGCAGATCCGATACAGCTATTTCTTTAGTTTTATCACGGACTGAAAGCAGTAAGGGGTGGACTAAAAGCACCAGAATCTTGCTCAGGTCGGTGCTCAAAATGAATGGCAAGGCCTACCACCACAGCCGACGGAAAACGAATGATTTATGAGACTGCACTGCACGGCACCTAAATTTTACTACACAACAAAGTAGAGTTTGTTGCATTAAGCGCACGTAATAGGCAATGGCGACCGACTATTCATTGTTGCGTAGGAACAAAGAACAAGTACTGTACAGTGTACACTGCCATTTTCTAAGATTGCCATTAATTTTGCTTCCAGACGCACTCGTACGGCGCCCCATCATTTTGGCCCCGTTCATTTCGCCCACCACTGATTTGGTTACCGCGTTCGATTTTTAGCTAATACATGCGCTAATACAGGATTCATACTTTTCTGTTTTCGTTGACACAGAAAAAGGTTTTTCTGTTTTACGAAGAAAACATTTTGAAAGCACTTTTTCTGCGTCGGCTTCGCACACATCTTTTCTGTTTCCAAAATGTGTTCTTATCTGATATTTTTCAGTTCTCGCTCATACTTCAGAAATCTTTTTCTCTAATCTCCGCCCCGTTCTCAACCACAAAATATTTAAGTAGGTCAAAAACAAGATTCGAAATAATAGCGAAGATCTTTCGGTTGAGTACTCTGCAAGTGGATATGCAAAATTGCAACTGCACCCTAAATTTCTAATAATGTTGCTAATAATTACGTTTGACCGGAAACGGCTTTTGCTAATGGCAGCCGTTGTGGTACACCTGCTCAGTTATGCCAGGGATATGCACATATTCGTTCTTGTTACGTTGACAATTTATCTGAGACGCGAAGGGTCAATGGCGAATTTGTGAGAGTGATTCCCAGACTTCGACTTAATCCGAGAAAGCACTTCAAATATTTCCGGATGACTAAAGAGCTTTTTGACGAATTGTTAAGAAAAGTCTCTCCGAAAATTCGTCATTCTCGGACTCACAAAATTCCAGTTTCCCCAGCAGAGCGTCTAGCTATCACTTTGAAGATATTAGCTACCGGAAATCTCAAGCTTCCATTGCACATAGCTTCTGTTTGGGATACAGTACAGTTTCTTCGATATTTCGGGAAACTATTACGGCTTTATGGGATGTATTGAGTCCAGAATTCGTACCCTTTCCGACTAAGGAAATCTGGTGGAATAATGCCCGAAAATTCGAAGATAGATGGAATTTTCCTCATTGCGTCGGAGCGATTGACGGCAAGCACGTGGCAGTTGAAAAACCGCATAAAATTGGAACGGAATACTTCAACTATAATGGTCATTTTTCTATCGTTTTAATGGCCATTGTGGATGCCGACTACAGATTCTGTGCGGTGGACGTTGGAGGTTATGGCCGCCAAAGTGACGGTGGACCTTTTGGTTGCTGGTCACTAGGTAAAAGTATAAATATAAAAATGCGATGCCATTTTAGACGAAATAACTTGTTTACATTTACATTCGCTAATATTTGTGATTACAATAATTTACAAAAACTGTACACTGTCGATCAATGCCACCTTTTATAATTCAAGATTTTTTGCAAGCGCTGACACTAAGTTTGCTGCTAGGTTTTGCCATAAAAATTGGACGAGCTGACCTACCAACTGCTAGTACGATAACCGAAGACGTCACCGCACCCTATGTGTTCGTGGCTGACGCAGCATTCCCTAGCAGTGAGTCTTCTTGAATTACCAACCGGAAATAGTAGATGACATCGTCCTCAGCTGCGTGGCGCTGCATAACTTTCTCCGCCACAAGCAGATTAGCGGAGAAAGCCCGAACATGTACCTCACCAAGGGATATGCTGACTGGTATACGCCCAACGGCAAATTAAGGCTGGGTAAATGGAGGGAGCAGTCGGAAAACGGGAGTGACTTAACGCGTTTAAAAAGGCGAAAAGGTCGAAGAGTAAAATGTTCCGCTCGGGACATTTTTTTTGTTGCCTTTTGTTGCCTCGGGACACTGTTGCCTTTTGTTCTGTAAAAAAAAACAATGGCAAAGAATAGTTTAAAAAAATTTACTGATGTCTCCTTATTTGTTTTATTAATCGATTTGCTCACTTTCGGAAATCAATGTGATCTTTGACAAACAGCATCTTTTCGTAAGCAAACCAGGTTGGCTTTTCGACCACGTCGTCAGCTCCGGTTCCGGTTGGCTTGTAGTGCATGAACTCTCTTGTGATATCCCGGTACTGTGCCATCAGGTTAGTCCATTTTGCAATACATTCCTCACCTATGGCACGTTTTCCACACGTCAAATTTTTGGAAAGCTAAATCCTGCCTGTTGTTTGGTAGCCCACTGTTGACGTCTGTTGTCCGCCTGTAACCTTCCAGTTGCCTTGGGAATCTGCCACGCATTGCCCCTGTTCTCTATCGTCATCTTCCGTTGTCCTGCGTTGTCCTCCGTTGCCGACCCGTTGTCCTTCGCTGTCCACCCGTTGTCCTCCTTTGTCCACCCCTTGCCTTGAGTTGCCACCGGTTGTCTTCCGTTGTCCACCCGTTATCCTCCGTTGTCCACCCGTTGTCTTGCGTTGTCCACACGTTGTCTTGCGTTGTCCACCCGTTGTCCTCCCTTGTCCACCCGTTATCTTGCGTTGTCCACACGTTATCCTCCGTTGTCCACCCATTGTCCTCCGTTGTCCACCCGTTGTCTTGCGTTGTCTACCCGTTATCCTCCGTTGTCCACCCGTTGTCTTGCGTTGTCCACACGTTGTCTTGCGTTGTCCACCCGTTGTCCTCCGTTGTCCACCCGTTGTCTTGCGTTGTCTACCCGTTATCCTCCGTTGTCCACCCGTTGCCTTGAGTTATCCACCCGTTGTATTGCGTTGTCCACCCGTTGTCTTGCGTTGTCTACCCGTTATCCTCCGTTGTCCACCCGTTGTCTTGCGTTGTCCACACGTTGTCTTGCGTTGTCCACCCGTTGTCCTCCGTTGTCCACCCGTTGTCTTGCGTTGTCCACCCGTTGTCCTCCGTTGTCCACCCGTTGCCTTGCGTTGTCCACCTGTTAGACCGTTGTCCACCCGTTGTCCTCCGTTGTCTACCCGTTATCCTCCGTTGTCCACCCGTTGTCTTGCGTTGTCCACACGTTGTCTTGCGTTGTCCACCCGTTGTCCTCCGTTGTCCACCCGTTGCCTTGAGTTATCCACCCGTTGTATTGCGTTGTCCACCCGTTGTCCTCCGTTGTCCATCCGTTATCCTCCGTTGTCCACCCGTTGTCCTCCGTTGTCCACCCGTTATCTTACGTTGTCCACCCGTTGTCCTTCGTTGTCCATTTGTTGTCTTCCGTGGTCCACCCGTTGTCTTGCGCTGCCCATCCGTTGTCCGGCCGTTTTCCTCCGTTGTCCGCCCGTTGTATTGCGTTGAGCACTAAAACTTCTTGCACAATTATTTTTTAAGTCGGTATTGGGTTAGAATATTGCGGCGAAAACAGAGTCAGAGCTCATCTAATGAGATTAGATGCTAGTATCGGGGTTGGTGTGGTCTGGGAACAGTTTTAAAACCAAAAATAAAAAAATCGGTTGCTCTTTGATATGGTATCGGCGACCACAGGCATGTACGTGCTTGGGCTAAGAGCGGCACTATTTGAACCAGAAAAGGTGCAAGGTTATGCGAAGGCTGCATTCGAAACTATGAAAATCGTAACCCACTCTCCTGCCACCTAAAGAACTGATAGAATCCTCACACCGAAGACACAGATTTCTCTGACTGTATCTCCATTATGGCATGCCACAAAATAGGTCTTAAAAGCGTTGAAAAATTAATCATTGGCAGATAAGGTAAGAAAAAAGTTACGAGTTATATGTACACTTTACAGCAATGTATGTAGAAAGGAAAATTAAAAAAAAATGTTCAACAGTTACTATATCCAAATATATATGCAAAAATTCGTGCACCCAGCCAAAATCCGTGGCAACTCTCGTGCATGTAGGCAGCAGCCATGCGTACCCAGAAGATCACCGGTGCCCACAACTGACGCCCGTGCGTTCGCTGCGCACATACTAGTATTTAGGCGTCCGGTCGAGCTTTCTTTATCCAGTCCTTTGGATTTCTCGCAGTTAACTTTAGAAGCAAAGTTTGGCAAATATTTACGAATAACTAAAGTGCATTAAAATCGGCTGAAGATACAGTTTCCATTTTCCAAAAAGCACGAAACTAAAAATTAGCAAGAAACGTTTCTTCTTGTCGAAGAAATCCGTACTTTAATTTGCGTAAGTTTGGAAACGATTCAGCGATATGATGATAACAGGGATGAGCATTCTGTGTCATCAATTGCACTGAAAAGCAGAGAAATGGTGATAAAACACGCAGTGCCGTGCCAAACACGCACCCGGACATTTGGGAGTGTGACATTTCGCCGCAATTAAATTCGACGCACGACTTTTTGCCGCGAAGGCATTTCGTTATTGTCATTAGTTTCTTAGGCCTGTTAGTCCAATGCCTCGTCCCCAATCTGTAGCGAATTTAGCTACGGTACAGGACACCACCGTCCCATAATAGGAGATACGCGATACGGTATGTCGGTTTTCGTTTCGCGTATCTGGTTATCAGCGCAAAGATTCGGGACCGAGGTATGCTGCATATCCGAATGCGTCCCGTTTCTACAAGGCCCAGACTCCAACTCTGACTCTGACTCTGATACTGACCACTCAAACTCTGACTCTGACTCCTCAAAGTCTGACTCTGACCGCTCAAAGTCTGACTCTGATTCTGAAGGTTTCTTAGGTTTCTTGATAGGTTTCTTATGTTTCTTAGGTTTCTTAGGTTTCTTAGATTTCTTACATTTCTTAGGTTTCTTAGGTTTCTTAGAGTTCTTAGGTTTCTTAGGTTTCTCAGTTTCTTAATTTTGTTAGGTTTCTTAGGTTTCTTAGGGTATTCTTAGGTTATTTAGTCAGAGTTGGGGCAGTCAAAGTCAGACTTTGAGTAGTCAGAGTCAGAGTTTGAGCGGTCAGAGTCGAGTCAGAGCTTGAGCGCGGGCCGTTTGCGACTCATCTAACTCATCATCAGCTAAAAAAGTAAAAAGTAAGGACGATGATGCCAAAACTTTCAATCCGGGGAACAACATTTAGCAGTTCAGACTAGGAACTAACTAGAATGAAGGCGTAAAAACAGTTAGCACAAGAATTCTTCCAACAAACCCCGAGAACACAAAAAAACTGGTAAACAGTGCGATATGCGATCGAAGCGATGGTACGCAAATACAGCGATACGGGGCCAAAGCTGAAGATTCGATACAGGAAACGGAGAGCGAGCCCAGTTTCGATATGCGTAGCCTGTACTGCATCTTGGTGGTGCGCACCAAAAAGTGTCCCATTTTTGTACTGTAGCGAAACTAGATACTCCTGTATCGCAATTAGATACGCTTTGGAAAGGGGACGAAGCCTAAGGTTTCTTAAGTTTCATAGGTTTCTTAGGTTTCTAAGGTTTCTTATTTTTCTTTGAATTCTTAGGTTTCTTAAGTTCTTTAGGATCCTGGAGTTCCTTTTGTATCTTAGGGATTTTAGATTCTTTAGATTTCTTGCGTTTCGTTGGTTTCTTATGTCTTTTAGGTTCCTTCGGTTTCTTAGGTTTTTCAGTTCTTATTTTTATTAGAATTCCTAGGTTTTCTTAGGTTTCTTAAGTTATTCTCTGGTTAGTTTTAGGCTAGTCTCAGGTTTTTGGTAGGTTATTTTCAGGTCATTTTTATGCTGTTCTTAGGTTATTCGTAGGTTTCTTAAATTTTTCTTATGGTTATTTCGTACTTTGTTGATTTCCTTAACTTTATTTTGTTAACCGAAACCTAGCGGAGGTCCTCTATGTTTAGCGCTAATGGAAAAAGTGATGTCTGTCCGTCGGTCACCGCCACAAAATGCGCATGTGCACTGGGGCGTTTGGTACCAAATGCACACATGCGCGGTGGCCGTATATACTCAGACCACTTGCAACTCAAGATATCTGTCCGTCGGTCAGCGCCACCAAATGCATTTCTATGCTGGGTCTTTTGGTACCGAAGGAAATACATAAGCATGGGTCCTTGCATGAGCGTAATGACAAAAATCTCCGATAAGTCCGCAGGTGCCGCCTTAAACCTGTTATACTGTCTGTACATAAATGAAATTTCCGGTTTGATATTTGGAAGAGACGATGTTTGTTAATGCAGCCTGCATTAACAGCTTCCAGCCTGCAGTACGATATGGACTGCATTATGCAGGTCTATACCGTAAGGCAGGCTCGAACTTCGAAATCAAAAAACTTTTCTTCGGACCCATCGAAAAACTTTCAGCACAGTAAAGTGCCCTCCAACAAAGCAATAAAAGAGCTACTCTTCGATTCATAAAGGATTTTTGCAAGGCGGAAAAAGTAGACTTGTTATAATGTAGCACGTCACAACTGAACGGCGGCACTGCTACAGTTTGTAAAACCGTGCATTGTACTGACAAACCCGTCCAGAGAAATACTAGTGCTGATCAGACCTGGCTAAACATTTAGCAGATGTTTTTGCTGAAGTAGGGCACAACGCTCTCTTGCGCGCCCGTGAAAGATAATGCGAGTTAGACACCACAACATTCTCAAGCCGAAAGCTAACGGCTGCGCTCATTGGTCCGCTACGTGATCCGCAGATGAATTACAAAACGCAGCTTCGAAGCTGCGTTTTCTATTTCACATACACATTCACCTCCGTTGTTGTGCATAGCCAACCGAGCTTTACACCGTGGTCACCGGAACCCGTAACATATAGTAAATATTAAAGCATTATAATTGCTAATTCGCTAATAAAATGTGGTCCAGGTATTAAGCCGCATTAATAATTTAGCCTCACTTAGTTTTAAAAGTTGTTACTATTTACTAGTAATAGACTATTAGTGATTGTTAATTTAGTAATTACGATTAGTAATTAAAGTAATTATTATTAGTGATTACGATTATCAATGCACAGTTGTAATAATATTGTGTAGGTTGTGTTACTGTAATTAAGTCTAATTATATTAATTAATAACGCGTATTAATTTGCTAAGTTACATTGAGTAAGTGGATACATTTTTTCTTCAGTTAAGTTGTAAATTATTGCATTAATTAATGACACCTCAAGCATGCGGATTAAAACGTGCCTGCGGCCCTGCTGTACAATTCGTTTGTGTGTACGCATCTGGCGTTCGACTGCGAGTGCGACCCGGTGTGATGTCGGGTCCGATTACTCTACCAATCTCACCAACTCATCTTGGACATCCCAGACAACAGAATCTCTGGATGGACCCAAACGCAACGACCCACTTGATGAACCGGCTGAACCAGCATAGAAGTCAGGTCGGAGGACAGAGCCAACAAGTGCCTGTTCCGACGACGACCACACAGGTCGTAATGTCGATGCCTCCACCCTTTACGGTCGTCCCACAAATTAACACCAACGGGAGAATCGAAGTGGAACTGCGCTAGCAAGCGACAACGGCTCGTGCTCACATAGAGACGAGTAGCCAAGCACTGTCGCAGACTTCACAAATGGATCCAAACCACACCCAACACCGGTTGATCTTGTTAGGCCAACTGTCGTACTACGAGACTCGTCTGAACGACGCCAACACCAAGCTTTACGCGAAGGAACAGAAATCTCTCCAGATCTGCCAGCAGGCAGTAGCCCAACCGATAGCCCAAAGACTTGGAGAAGACACTGGCTTCTCGGCTACGACCACAAAGATTGCAACGCCGACGTCTCAGCCAACTCCATCGACCTCGGCAGGCCAACAGACGTTTAACCGAGTACCGTCAGTGGAGATCGGAAAATTACGGATCCAGAAGGAAGAGGCCATAAAACAAGCAGTGAAACTCAGAATGAGTTACTCACAGATCCCCCACACAGCGGAGAACTACACCGCCGAGATGGGAAGGATAGGCCGACAAGAGCAACGTCATATCGACAGGGCCGCCGACCTGGAAAAAAGAACACGAGCACAGGAACGACTCTTGCGCCCGTCAGGAACGTCAGCACCGACCACACAGGCGGTTATTGACGAGGAAATCCGACTAGCTCGATTAGATGGCCTAGCAAAGAAGCGTAACGAAGCGCTCCACGAGATTAACGAGGTGAAGAAACGCCTGGCCACACTCGATCCGACTAAGGAATACTCTTCAGCCGTCCTGTGTAACTCCGGAAAATAAGTAAACTGACGGAGAGGGATAAAACCTTAAACCGTCAACAGCAAAGTTGCGACCCGCACTTTCTAACAGCGCACACCGGAAAGCGTACTTGCCAGGCAGCCATACCAGCGCATTGACTGGCTAAGCTTTAAAACAAAGAGAGGCAAACAGACAGTTTGAGCAGTATGAAAGCCAGCAGAAGATACATATTGTGTCTTCTCGCTCGTAACCAAAGTTTTGTATTTGTGCAAACCATTTATCTGAATACCATCATGGTGTATCCAGAAAACAAAAGGGATGTTTTTCCATATTCTTCATAGGCCATACCGGAGCCATATTGTAGGTGGTATTTTAAAATTTGAAAAAATTAATGGAAAGCTAGTTCTGTGCCAGAACGACATTCAATGTGCGCTTTCGTGCAAAATTTGAAGAGCATCGGTTCATAATGTGAGTTTTTGGTCCACCGCCGCGCGTTTAAACTTTTGGAATTTTATTTCACTACAGATAATTCCTCAAAAACCGGAAGTTGCGCGCACAAACGGTTTTTTCGCCTATGTATACGAATCCTTTGGCTTCAAAACATCATAAGCAACGCAAAAAAGTTTTTGACAGTGTGCGGATGCAAAAGTTGGCGTGTATGTGTAGGAACGTGGTGCTATGTACAGGGCCAAATCCCTTAAAACGCTGACGCCTATTGGTGTTGGGGCGCAACAGTGTCTTCAAGATGTTTTTCTCAATGCACCACAGCAATTTGATACGTATCCGATAGTGTAGTTAGCGTTACGAGACCTTACAGCAGCAACAAAATACAAACCAAACTGGAATTTTAAGTCCCTCAAGAACCACGAGTTCGCAAAAGTCGCTAATTTTGAACTTTATAACCTCGAAGAGTTCTTTGTACTTAACTAATTAGTCATTGAGTCAAATACTCTGAGATAATTCAGTAATTTACTATTAGTAATGCTTTGTCAGGACTAACAGGCATCGGTTCTCGAAGTTAAACAGTGGATGGCCAAAATCCATCGAAAACTCGGGTTGCGTGCAGACACAATTGGCCATGTAAGGTCCTGAAGCACGAGCGGGCGCATTTTTGACACTGTTACAATTATGTATACTTCTATCGGATAAACTCTTGTTGGCTCAGACTTCTAACTTGCTCCACGTGGTTATGTATGCCGGAAATCTCCCTAAAACGATTTATTAGAGCGGTACCCGAGCGGTCGGCTACGGCACACAACCGAACGAATCGGTGGTTGCTTATGGACAACGAAAATTCCAAGATAACCGAACGTGGCAACCACGTCTCATAAACTGCAGTAGCGCATTTCTTCTAATCTGCATGAAAACCCTGCAGTCGGCCCTGACGGTATACTGCGGTGTACGCCAACCGGACCTTACAGCGGTGCAGGCGTGCAAAAAATACGTCAGTCTCCTCTGTAGCCGTAGATAATAACAACGTGTGGACAACGCAAGACAACGGGTGGACAACGGAGGATAACGGGTGGACAACGAAAGCCAACGGGTTGACAACGCAAGACAACGGGTGGACAACGGAAGACAACCATTAGGCAACGCAAGGCAACGCGTGGACAACGGAGGACAACGGATGGACAACGCAAGACAACGGGTGGACAACGCAAGGCAACGGGTGGACAACGGATGACAACGGGTGGTCAACGGAAGACAACCGGTAGACAACGGAAGACAACCGGTAGACAACGCAAGGCAACGCATGGACAACGGAGGACAACGTGTGGACAACGCAAGACAACGGGTGGACAACGGAGGATAACGGGTGGACAACGGAAGACAACCGGTAGACAACGCAAGGCAACGCGTGGACAACGGAGGACAACGGATGGACAACGGAAGCCAACGGGTGGACAACGCAAGACAACGGGTGGACAACGGAGGACAACGGGTTGACAACGGAAGACAACCGGTAGACAACGCAAGGCAACGCGTGGACAACGGAGGACAACGTGTGGACAACGCAAGACAACGGGTGGACAACGGAGGATAACGGCTGGACAACGGAAGACAACCGGTAGACAACGGAAGACAACCGGTAGACAACGCAAGACAACGGGTGGACAACGCAAGGCAACGGGTGGACAACGTTGGACAACGCAAGACAACGTGTGGACAACGCAAGACAACGGGTGGACAACGGAGGACAACGGATGGATAACGAAAGCCAACGGGTTGACAACGCAAGACAACGGGTGGACAACGCAAGGCAACGGGTGGACAACGGAGGATAACGGGTGGACAACGAAAGCCAACGGGTTGACAACGCAAGACAACGGGTGGACAACGGAAGACAACCGGTGAGCAACGCAAGGCAACGCGTGGACAACGGAGGACAACGGATGGACGACGCAAGACAACGGGTGGACAACGCAAGCCAACGCGTGGACAACGGAAGACAACGGATGGACAACGCAAGACAACGGGTGGACAACGCAAGGCAACGGGTGGACAACGCAAGACAACGTGTGGACAACGGAGGATAACGGGTTGACAACGGAAGACAACCGGTAGCAACGCAAGGCAACGCGTGGACAACGGAGGACAACGTGTGGACAACGCAAGACAACGGGTGGACAACGGAGGATAACGGGTGGACAACGGAAGACAACCGGTAGACAACGGAAGACAACCGGTAGACAACGCAAGGCAACGCATGGACAACGGAGGACAACGGATGGACAACGCAAGACAACGGGTGGACAACGGAGGACAACGGGTGGACAACGCAAGACAACGTGTGGACAACGGAGGATAACGGGTTGACAACGGAAGACAACCGGTAGCAACGCAAGGCAACGCGTGGACAACGGGTGGACAACGCAAGGCAACGGGTGGACAACGGAGGATAACGGGTGTACAACGGAAGACAACCGGTAGGCAACGCAAGGCAACGCGTGGACAACGGAGGACAACGGATGGACAACGCAAGACAACGGGTGGACAACGCAAGGCAACGGGTGGACAACGCAAGACAACGTGTGGACAACGGAGGATAACGGATGGACAACGCAAGCCAACGGGTGGACAACGCAAGACAACGGGTGGACAACGGAAGACAACGGGTGGACAACGGAAGACAACCGGTACACAACGCAAGGCAACGGGTGGACAACGGAGGACAACGGGTGGACAACGCAAGACAACGCGTGGACAACGGAGGATAACGGGTGGACAACGCAAGACAACGGGTGGACAACGCAAGGCAACGCGTGGACAACGGAGGACAACGGATGGACAACGCAAGGCAACGCGTGGACAACGGAGGACAACGGGTGGACAACGCAAGGCAACGCGTGGACAACGGAGGACAACGGATGGACAACGCAAGACAACGGGTGGACAACGGAGGACAACGGGTGGACAACGCAAGACAACGTGTGGACAACGGAGGATAACGGGTGGACAACGGAAGACAAGCGGTAGAAACGCAAGGCAACGCGTGGACAACGGAGGACAACGGGTGGACAACGGAAGACAACGGGTTGACAACGCAAGACAACGGGTGGACAACGCAAGGCAACGGGTGGACAACGGAGGATAACGGGTGGACAACGCAAGGCAACGGGTGGACAACGCAAGACAACGGGTGGACAACGGAAGACAACCGATATACAACGCAAGGCAACGCGTGGACAACGGAGGACAACGGATGGACAACGCAAGACAACGGGTGGACAACGCAAGGCAACGCGTGGACAACGGAAGACAACGGATGGACAACGGAAGACAACGGGTAGACAACGCAAGGCAACGCGTGGACAACGCATGAAAACGGGTGGACAACGGAGGATAACGGGTGGACAACGGAAGACAACGGGTGGACAACGCAAGGCAACGCGTGGACAACGGAGGACAACGTGTGGACAACGCAAGACAACGGGTGGACAACGGAGGATAACGGGTGGACAACGGAAGACAACCGGTAGACAACGCAAGGCAACGCGTGGACAACGGAGGACAACGGATGGACAACGCAAGACAACGGGTGGACAACGGAGGACAACGGGTGGACAACGCAAGACAACGCGTGGACAACGGAGGATAACGGGTGGACAACGGAAGACAACCGGTAGACAACGCAAGGCAACGCGTGGACAACGCAGGAAAACGGGTGGATAACGGAGCATAACGGGTGGACAACGGAAGACAACCGGTAGACAACGCAAGGCAACGCGTGGACAACGGAGGACAACGGATGGACAACGGAAGACAACCGGTAGACAACGCAAGGCAACGGGTGGACAACGCAAGACAACGGGTGGACAACGGAGGAAAACGGATGGACAACGCAAGGCAACGGGTGGACAACGCAAGACAACGGGTGGACAACGGAAGACAACGGGTGGACAACGGAAGACAACCGGTAGACAACGCAAGGCAACGCGTGGACAACGGAGGACAACGGGTGGACAACGCAAGGCAACGCGTGGACAACGGAGGATAACGGGTGGACAACGCAAGACAACGGGTGGACAACGCAAGGCAACGCGTGGACAACGGAGGACAACGGATGGACAACGCAAGGCAACGCGTGGACAACGGAGGACAACGGGTGGACAACGCAAGGCAACGCGTGGACAACGGAGGACAACGGATGGACAACGCAAGACAACGGGTGGACAACGGAGGACAACGGGTGGACAACGCAAGACAACGTGTGGACAACGGAGGACAACGGGTGGACAACGGAAGACAACCGGTAGAAACGCAAGGCAACGCGTGGACAACGGAGGACAACGGGTGGACAACGCAAGGCAACGGGTGGACAACGGAGGACAACGCGTGGACAACGCAAGACAACGGGTGGACAACGCAAGACAACGGGTGGACAACGGAGGACAACGGATGGACAACGAAAGCCAACGGGTGGACAACGCAAGACAACGGGTGGACAACGCAAGGCAACGGGTGGACAACGGAAGACAACGGGTGGACAACGGAAGACAACCGGTAGGCAACGCAAGGCAACGGGTGGACAACGGAGGACAACGGGTGGACAACGCAAGACAACGTGGACAACGGAGGATAACGGGTGTACAACGGAAGACAACCGGTAGGCAACGCAAGGCAACGCGAGGACAACGGAGGACAACGGATGGACAACGCAAGACAACGGGTGGACAACGCAAGGCAACGGGTGGACAACGCAAGACAACGTGGACAACGGAGGATAACGGATGGACAACGCAAGCCAACGGGTGGACAACGCAAGACAACGGGTGGACAACGGAAGACAACGGGTGGACAACGGAAGACAACCGGTAGACAACGCAAGGCAACGGGTGGACAACGGAGGACAACGGGTGGACAACGCAAGGCAACGCGTGGACAACGGAGGATAACGGGTGGACAACGCAAGGCAACGCGTGGACAACGCAAGACAACGGGTGGACAACGCAAGGCAACGCGTGGACAACGGAAGACAACGGGTGGACAACGGAAGACAACCGGTAGACAACGCAAGGCAACGCGTGGACAACGGAGGACAACGGGTGGACAACGCAAGACAACGCGTGGACAACGGAGGATAACGGGTGGACAACGGAAGACAACGGAAGACAACCGGTAGACAACGCAAGGCAACGCGTGGACAACGCAAGACAACGGGTGGACAACGCAAGGCAACGGGTGGACAACGGAGGACGACGGGTGGACAACGCAAGCCAACGGGTGGACAACGCAAGACAACGGGTTTACAACGCAAGGCAACGCGTGGACAACGGAGGAAAACGGATAGACAACGCAAGGCAACGCGTGGACAACGGAGGACAACGGGTGGACAACGCAATACAACGGGTGGACAACGCAAAGCAACAGGTTGACAACGGCGGTCAACGCAGACTACAAGCGTGATTCCGCGTTCTAAAAAACTGACGTGTAGAAAACGTGCCATACCTATTTTGTAGGCGTTAAAGAATGGCATGACGTATTCTCCGATGTTGCATATTAATTTTTTTAAATTTTACTAATAAATGAAAGTCACTGAGAATGAAATTTTTTTTAAAGTTTCAGATAGTCGTACCTGTTCGGGCTACTGGTCCCTTTTCGGCAACCGCTTCCGCAACTAAGTTCCAGGCCATGGATTTCTTGTGGGCTTCCTTGTAATCGCATGTCTTTTTGTTCCACAACAACGGCAGTTCCTGTACTTCTTCAATCAAGAGCAACTTTTCAGCTTTCGTCCAGTTTGCAGGAGGTTTTGGTAATGTAGGCGGAAGGTCACTGGATGCGGGTGCGTTTTTGCGTTTCGGTGGCATTTCAGATATCGTACACGATTCGATCCAAAACGAAAAAGAACGACTGAACCTTTTTGCATTTTTTATCCACGATTTTCGAAAGATCCGCTATTTGACGGTGCACCAGGATATGGAGTTGTTTTTCATTCATTTCGTACGAGCATTTTACTTGAATCAGTTTCTCTGAACTCTAATTGTTCGACATCCTATAGTTTTAATTTACACTACCGCTGTATTGCCCACATTGATCGTGATTGGTCGAAAGCAGAACATTTCTGTTTTGCAAATGATTTTGATTTTCCAAAACATTTGGCAAAACAGATGAAACATTTTCAAAACAGATGACTGTTTCGAAAATGTGTAGCATGTTCATACTTTCTGTTTAGATGCCCACAGAAAACCTGTTTTTCTTATCCTCATACTTTTTCATCTGTTTCGACTTTTTCGACTGTTTTGAGGGAAACAGATAAGTATTAATCCAGCATAAGAATAAACATATAAAACAAACATTTCTCGACTCACAGCCTTTTGTGAGTACTTACTTATAAAACTTAAGAAAAAAAAACCTAAGAAAACATATACGTATGTACACATAAAATCTACAAAAAAAGCCTAAGAATACATATATATAAATATGTACGTACGAGTATAAAACCAAAGAAAAAAAACTTATGAAAACCTAAGAATAACGTAAGAATAACCTAGGAAAATCGAACGCGGTAGCCAAATCAGTGGTGGGCAAAATGAGTGGTGACCAAAATGAATGGTGGCCAAAATGAATGGTGGCCAAAATTAACGGTGGCCAAAATGAATGGACACGACTCCTACACATTACGCAGTACGACAATACCTATGTTACCGGGCTATTAACTTGCTCTTCCTCGTACCGAATTTAAAAATACATACTTGCTGATAAAAATAAGAAAGTTGATTTCATTAAAGTATTTCAGGCACTCCACTGCAGGGCCGAAACGTACCAGGATAGATCTGGATTATTGCTGGAATTATTGCAGTGTTAACTATTTTCTACAGAGCGTCAACTAGACCTAGTATGAAACGCTTTTCTAACCGAATGATCATCGCCCCTTCCGGTACTGCAGCAGGCCAACCGCACGGCAGTACGGATACCAGTTACGCACCCAAAACCTGATGCTTAAACTGGCTGCTCAAAAACAAAATAATAAAAAACCCATTTACAAAAACGTTGTTTAAGAAAAGCCGCCTTTTTTCATGTACTGATGCTTGGAAACTGAAACGCATTTTTTTACTGCGTTGCGCAGTACTTGAGGCCTTGAGGGGGGATGCCTGATAATTTCGGTACACTTTGTCACAATGCGGTTACGTAACATACGATCTATTTGAGTTTGAATTTATTAAATGTTTATAAAATGGCATTCGCATTTCAGATTCACATAATTCATGCTGTCTAAGTTCACGGACTTCGATGCTTGAAGAGGTGTAATTTATTTACCATGCAGTTCGTGCGCTATGGGTGAGAGTACAGTAAGATCGGAACAGTACGAAGCTGCTCCGATTACGTAAAGGCAAAATGAATATTTATACGATACAAATAAATACAGGACAGGACGAAAACAGGCTCGCAATAAGCGTCGAATCAACGATAGATAGGCACGGCGAGCTGTGATGGCGCAAATTGGGGATTTACTCCTCGGTTATCGGTAACTTAAAGTGGGACAAAATTACAGGGTAACTAATTTGTTAACATACAACTTACAGCGATCAGGAGACTTTGCCGATAAATCGGTAATAGGCCAAAATTAATTTAATTATGGGCACGTTTCTCTGGTTTTCAGGGACTGCTTCGAGCCAATAAGTATTAATCACGCCTTTGCCCTGTAAAACCAATTTGTGCATAAGTTAAAGGAAAGAAACGTTGTTATCAAGAAATGGGGAACATCAAAGGAGACGCATCGAAATATTCGCTACGTGCTTGTTACAGCAAGTTAAAAATTTAAGGCTGACCTTCACAAGTATTTCGCCTCGATCCACAAATTTTAGTGCATGGTCTCGGGAAACCAGTTTGTATGTTTCCGGGCTGATATGAATTTTACCAGCTAAATAAAGAGAGAAAATGAAGCTACAAATGCATGTGTCACATACTCGTAGCTACCGGTACAGAAACTTTATCCATGCGTCTTAATTCCACATCATTACTTAACACCACATTATTAAGTCTACATCGATATCGTTTCATAGTTAAGCCGAGAGTAACGAACATCCTTAATTCAACATACCGGTCCCGGTTGATTCCATCCTGCTGGCCGTATTTATCGTATCCCCAAATCTGCCAAACGCACGATGTAGTAAATCTGGCTTCCTTGTTAAAAATGAATATTTAATACGATAGCAAATCAAATACCAGTGTCACAGGCTAACGAAAACAGGCTCGAAAAATGGAAGCGTGACATCAGCGATATGATCAGCCACGGTCGAGCGTGTCGAATGGCGCAAATTAAGGGTTTACTCCTCGGTTTTTGCGGTATTTTGCAAAGTGGGACCCAAACTTAGCAGGGTAATAATTTGTTAACATACAACTTACAGACAGTATCGAGGAGACTTTGTACCGATCACTCCGGCAACAATAGGACCTGAAAATTACATAGAAATTAAAAAAAACCATCATTTAGTATTTCACGCTAATTTTTATGTTGAGCATTGCGGGTAATAGACATTGCTGCCGGTGACAAACTAAATGCTGCTTCAGCCTGTTTGATCAGACACACCTGAGTTGATCCCGATTCGTGCGGTTAAAACAATATCATGAGCTGCTTGAAAAGTCAGCGGGGCTTCCAACAATGCCAAACTCAGCTGACAAAGCTCTCCGGCGTGGTCATCATTTGGCAATGGGACACCACTGGAGATCTGTGGGAAAATGAAACACCAACCTGAAGACCTAATTTTATGGTTTCTCGAGATTTTGCAAAAATTTGACAATATACCATATAACAGTCGCCTATGGTTTCCACTTTATATGCGTTGAAATCGTGGACGACGCCGTCGAATTCTGAATGGGTATCATTCAGGATACTTATCAACTCAATGGGAGTGCAGCGTTGCAGAAGTATGGCAAAAGCCGGAATATCACTGAACAGAATGGACACACTGCTGAATGATTCCGCGGTGATTGGTTCTTTATTTCGTAAACGCTGAATAATCGACCTCCAAAAACAGTTACTTAATAGTTAATAATGTACGATTCGCAGAGTTTATGCGTAAAACAATAGTTACTGCGGAAGAATTTCGGCAAGAAGCGAATCGGATTTGCGCATCTCATCCAATAAGTCAGCAGTCTTGATTTTGACCTTTTCCTCTAGATCGTGCGCTTGTCGATCCAACAGCGAGAGCATGTGTGACACGACGTTTTTCGGTAGTTTTGGCAGTTTGCGAAAAACAGTAAGAATAGTCTGGCACGTTGGGCGTTGGGATGGCTCGGTGGAAACGCAATGGGCGATGACATTGTTTAGTGGGGTTAAATTAATAGGGTCTTTCACTTTGACATCGACTGTGACATAAAAAAAAACTCTATGTAATTAGAGAGCTATTCTTATTAAGAATAAGCACCATAGCATTAGCATCTCCCGAAAAACTCATGCGGTACTTGTTTGCTTAATCACATCGCTGCATATTGTCCCGAACCGGAAAACATCTTCGCTCCTTGATCCCCGTGGTGTTTTGTTGTTCTTCACCAGCAAAGAAAAAATTCGCTGGTATCCTGACTGAGCAATTTTTAATGTGAAACGGCTGTTAATAAAACAGGCTTGCATCGACAGATCGCCGTGATAATGCAGTGGTGAGGAGTGTATATAATGCATGCCCTGCAATAGGTCAACTTCTTCTCAAAAAAATATTATGCGCTTACGTCATTATAGCCGATTATCCTGTTGTGAAAGTGCAAATCCAGAATATTATGTGGCTTTACCTTTATCAAATCACGTAAAAATGAGAGCCGGATGGACAGATCGCTCAGGATGTTTTGATGCGCCATTATGTCCCGTAAACTCCCACGGTGTGAATACTCGCACATCAGATGATGTGGAATTCCGGCATCATTCACTATCACTCCATAAAAATTGCCGATGTTTTCATTGGTTAATCGGTGCATCTGAAAGATTTGACTATTTAAACACCGTTAATGATTAGCTGACATGCGAAAATCGAGAGAAAGGGTATGTAATACATTTCAGTTCAAGTAATTACCATACAAAGAAAACTTACACTGAGTAGTTGACTAGTAAGCAAGCGATTGCGAAACCACGCTCTTCTGGAAATACTACTTGGAAGCCGGATGCAATAAACTGGCTGGTGTTCGAGGCGAAGGCTTCCGTCGCTATATGATACAGTTTGCTTTCCCTCAACCGTACTGTTTGTTGATTCGTAGGTTAGCGATGCGGCGTTGAGAAACATGTGCAACACAGTCATTCGGTTTGCTTTTCGTCTACAAGACCATATAGATTATATCACCAGAACTTGCAAAGCATGGGTAATTAAATGTTCTTATCACAAATTTACTTAATTATTAATTTTATTTACAAATCTACGGATTGATTTTATTCTATTTCAATCTAAAGTCAATGCAAACACAATCTACAGATAGGATGAATCTTACTGTTAACACAAGTACGTAAGTTCACAAAATGACTGCGTATGTAAATTACTTATTTACCGATACAACCACCCGGCGCACACCGCAACTATAATTATAACGGTCAGTGCAACACCGGCCAACATCGGTCCCCAGTTTACTGCAAATCAAAATCTCTTGTTACCGTAATGCTTGTGACCCTGGAGATACATAATATGTACTGAGCAAAAGATCCAAACCTGAATTTTCCGGGCAATGTTCACCGTCAAAACCACATATCGGATTATTAGACGGAAACCTCGTCTGATTGTGCCACACCCAAAGGTCACTAGCGACAATAACAATGGTTTGGTTCTCGGTATCAAAAATTGCGGCTGTCTGCAAAAATATCAGTCATTTTCTTGTTGTACTAATTTAAATGGACTTCATTTGCAATTTTGCATGTGGCATATAATTATCGTATACCATACTGTCTACTCTGTACCTCCATTTGTCCGTTGGCTGTATTCAGCCGCAAAATTGGCACTCGGAAAGCTGCGCTACCATCTCGCGCCAATGTTGTCCCACTAGATGGACGAGTGTACATTTGCTCTTTGAGGCGCTGAGCAAACACTCGAGGACGGAAATGCTCCACATTGCCCCACGAGCTGTTCACTGCCTGATCGAAAGCTCTTTGCTCCAACGTGTTAATGATCATAATAGGAAGTGATAATATTTGCTCACCTCAGCGAAATTCATTATGAGCTCATACATGAGAGCAGAGACTTCGTTACGCTGAAAACAATTCAATACTTAAATTTAGCCGACAAACTACGACACTTCTTGATTGCATGTACGACACTTCTTGATTGCATGTCCAAACCTAGTTGTGCTTTCTGTGAGCGTACTTACGATTCTGTCTGGTTTAACTGTGATATTATACACATCCGCTGATATTTTTGCGGTATCGTCAAGAAAATCCTGTAAGTCGCCCCAGTTGATCGGAACTTCAGATACAGCGATCAGCGATTGAAAGGCTTGAAATGCTTTCTGCAATACATCACTGCAAAGCTGTAAAGCTTATGTACAATTGTACATACATCGGTGCTGTGAAATTAACAGCCAGTAGGCACCACTATGGATAGCATGTAAATTCACTGCAAATAGGAAATATGATATTGATCCCCAAGGATTTCAAGGAAAAACCTGTTTTCTAACTTGGAAAATTACCTGATCGTCTTCTTTGTTTTCTTTCCACGTAATTCGATAGGCGATCCCCGGCTTAAGATCGGATGCCAGCGTTAAGAACACCTATCAAAAGGAACACAAAGTGTGCTACGATGCGGATTTCAGCTTAATAAACAGCGAAAAACTGCTCACGTATTTTCCGTTGGTCATGCTCATTTCATTGGCGGTGATCTGCAACACGCATGAGCTAGAAGTATACGAGTAATACGCGGACAATACTCGTATTCTGCAAGCTTTGCACGGGAGTAATATGTAAAAGCATTACCATGAACTGACGCAAAAGCTGCGGAAACATGATAACTATTATCACTGCAAAAGCAATAATATATGATAATACACATAAGAAGGAAGAATTCACGAGTTGGGCAGACGTACCTCGAGTTCGCGTGCGCATAAAGGTTAAGACTTCGCGGTAGTGTGCCGAGGAAAACTCGGTTATCTCCGGACGGAAAACATGAAACTGGTTAGCACTGACTTTACTGTACAGTTCGCTTCGGATAAAGGCATCACAGAAGACGGCCGGGTTAAAAATACCACGCGCTGGACACCACAAACCAATATCGCGGGTCCAACCGAAGTGTAAGAGGAGAGCGGCAACACCGGCTTCCAGGGTCGCACCGGGCACCGGTCCTAATTCCGCCATTGTGGGGTAATCTTGAAACCGGGCCACGGCTCCGTTCGCGGGGTCCAGGCTCAAAAGGAACACATCCGCTGCTGCAATACAACAAACTTGCATATTGAGCCCGTATAAATACGCGTTCGAATTTGGGACATAAATATTCTTCCAATGGATCGCTAACATACTGCCCGTGTCCTGCTAACATAAATACCAATGTTACATCATCAGGTTGCATCATAAGAAGGCTCTCTTATTAATTAACTTTGGAAAATGTCATAATTTCGTCGTTACCGATTCCTACATTGCGCAGGGTCTTTATGAATACAGAAATCACTTGCGATAATATGTGACGGAAGATGGCATGTTTTACTAAACTGCGCATGCAAATTTATGCGAAACCTGCGTAATAAACTATAAATTGCGTAATAAATTTTGCTTGTACTTTCATCGTCCCAAAAAAGCTAAGAAACCTAAGGAACCTAAACACGACATTAAAAAGACTTTATACACTTACCGGTTGTAAACTTGGCCAGTTCTATAGTTGCCTGATCGCACCAGTCTGCAAGAAATTACAAGAGGAATTGCCGTTTTAAATGACCCAATATTCCGAATTAAAGCCAACAATACATTGTTCATGTCGCCAGAAAGCAGCGCTTAATAGTGATTTTATAATTTTTAAAATTTTGTTCGTTATTAATTCTTATATCAAATGTAATTTTTTTATTTACCCAGAGCAAGGAACAGTGGAAATGTTTCGGTATGGTCCCCCAGAAAAACTCGCGAATACTGGTGATAATAGGCTCCGATGTTCGGCATAATAGCCTCGTACGCATAGTCACAGGGATACGAATAACCCTGCTTTGGCATGCTGAGGGCCAAGTTCAACGTCGGCATGACCGTCAGATGGGAATAAACCAACGGATATTTCTTGGCGATGGAAGACAGTGTGGCGTCATATGCCGGTAACAAAACCTCGTACCCATAGACTTCGCTTTTTGTCATCATCACAGCGGCAATGCTGATATTCAGACAGCATGCATAATTCAGCAGGCTCACGTACAACAGCAATACGCTATTTTGCTCAAATGGTGGACGCATAATGAGGAACAGCTTTGCTTTAATGCAAAAACATGATAACTGAATTCGAACAAGAGTTACCATACACAGTCTTTATTTACTGTGAAAGACTGCCGTATAAAGCCTTTTACCAGGCCGAATGTTCACAGGAATAATTAAATTTCAGGCGCTGCAAGCACATTCAGCATCGCGTTAGCAAATATAGTACTTGCGACGGAGGTGAACGATGTGCCCGGTTAGTGAATAACTACTATTGTGTGCTGCGTCATTTTGCAACGGAGATTGAAGTGTAGGTGTGTGAGGGCGGTATAGTCATAAAAGAGTAATCTATATACATAAGTGGTCCCACATTAACCCGGTGCCAATTCCGTTTGTGTAGGCGATGAATGCTGCAGATCACCCGCCCTGCATCATATGAACGGATGCACCCACGCTAGCCTACCCCACCGTTCATTCGCCGATAACCCAACTGCTCGTTGCAAAATATAAAAAGCAGCAATATTCATTATAATTTATACATGCAGAATCGTCAAGTACTGTTTGCTGATCGCTGACGACATGTCACATGAATGTTAAATGAAACCCGAAAAAGGGTTTTGCATATAGAACGATGTTTCCTAGTTTTACGTCCTCCCATCCTCCCTGTACACCGATGTGCGCCTGTATTAATAAAGCATACATCACATCACACACATCCCATACGTATTAGTAAAGCATATATTATTAAAGCATTTTCGATGACATGCACGATTTTTACGTTGGACATACCGTAACATACATTTGCATTATATAATAAACTACATATAAACCATTACAAAGTACTTAATACATAAAGATACTGGTATGTAACGTTTGTGATAAAGCTTGGCACTGAAATGATTGTGTACAGTAATCATCATGAGGCAGTACAACTAAGTAGTGATAATCGCAATAATCGTATACAGAGTACCCTAAATAATAATATAATCAATAATAACATAATCTCAAAAACAGTATATTTTCTGAACGTGTATCATGTCTTATTTACCTGTTCAGTGCAGTGTTCAGATACTCGTACGTACGCCGTACGACAGCATAGTGCCATATGCATGTAAAACTGCTTGCGGTTTAGAAAATATCCTTAGAGCAAAAGAATAAATCTGGGACAAATAATTTCTGAATAACACTTAATTTTGAAGTGTGGGTTTTACCTTTTTAACCGCCCTTTTAGCTTCCTGTTACGTGTATAAGCAGAAGTATTTATGGAATAAGTTTCCTAGTTCGGTATATTTCACTGCCTGATTTTATTTATTTTATTGTCAACTCGATTTACGAGCGTAAAACTGCTGCGAATGTTTGTGTGTGTCAATTGCATTCTGGTAGACGTCCACTCCTTCGGCCCGGAAAACTTTCACGTTGGCATGCCTCAGCTTGCCCACCACTGCCCCAGGAGGCGGTGGGTGGAAAGTTAACGTCATCAGCGTAGGTCTGCCGTTTCCGCTGTGCTCGAAATAATGGCGTATAAGCTGCAATACCAACAGCAGCAGATTAATTGCCAGGCATGACCAACTAGGAATATGTGTAGCAGGTACCGGATGGTTTGCCCCTTCTAACAACACTTTTGTCGGCGTATTAAAAGCAAATGACTCCTTCGTGACAGAATCCCTCAATGTAATTGTCTGGGTAAAGTGTGTACTGTTGACCGGCGCGATTTGCAGCACAGTCGTTGGCGTTTCCGCATTTTCAAATTTTCCAAACATTAACGGGGAGAACAGGCGCCGCATTCGGATAGCTCGCGTTGATCGGCCATCGAACGCAACCTACATACATATCTAATTAAGGACACCATAAAGACATATTATTTTTTGCAAATAAACACTTCACTATCTGGTGAATAAAAATTATTATCAATTTAATTCCATAAACTCAGTTTGTATACAACAAAATCGATCAGCAAATTTTAGTTGTGAACTTAACGCACACAACTTATGCCCGTCGAAGGATCGAAGGGAGCCATGGTCAAATCGAGCGAAACCTTTTGCGCCTCGGATACTGAATTGCGCGGAGTATAAGTCAGATCAACGAGCAAGCTTCCCCGTGATTTGATGAAGGTTGTTGCCTGAAAATCGGCACTCGTCCTTGTCAAGCGATAACGAATAACCAATGTTCGTGTCAATCGTGTGCAAGCAAGTACCAAAATCGCTACATGTGTTGTGCCAATCTATAATACAGTAAATACGCGAACCTTTAGGCTGCTGTATAAATGATTATAATCATTCAACTCCGTCGTTCCGTTCAATTTGAACGGAATGGCGGCGGGTTCAGCTCCCTCGCATGGCGCCATGGTCAGGATAAATTCCCGTGTGTCGGGACTGCGGCTAATGTTTAATCGCAGACCGCCACTTTTGGCCGGACAAGGCTTATCGGGGTTCTTCGCTGTAACCGGTAACGTACAACTAAAATTTTCGGCACGATGATATGATTGTACTATACGTGTACCATGATCGACAAAACGTTCCCGGGCGTAATCCTGCTCACCAACTTCTTCGAACGCTCCATAGAACCAGTCTGGAATGGTTCGTGTATAAAATATGGTTGTCTCTTTGTCGTTGAACTTAATGGTCTGCAACATAACAATACGCATGTAGCGAGTGCGGATTTATTTCGAAAATTATATAACCACAGTCATGCCGGTTTATCTTTACCTGCTGCACGCTGCTCCCCTCAAACAACATGTAGGTGGTAAATGTGCCTTTTCCGTCAGGCAATTTGAACCGACCAGTCAGCAGCGCCGACGACGGTGTCGAATTCTCCAAACTAAAATGGTGCTGTACCCAAACCGAAAATGTGTAGTCGCATCTAGTGAGCTAAAAGCAGGGTTTCGCTTACTTCTAGTGTGCCGTTGAACATCGCCGAATGTGCACTGTAGATCTTATTCAGGACAAAAGAAACACCCATCTGATAAGCAGGATGAAAAACTTGGGAGTGGGAGTAGCCGTAACCTTCTTCTTCGGCGAACATCTTCGTAATCCGCAGAAGCGTGCTGTTCGTTACTGTGTAAATTTCCCCGAATGCTGCAATACAAAAGCACCATATAAATTAAGATAACTGCGTTGTAAGCGGCTCTGCTGGATTAATTCGGCTTACAATGGAATATTGTATTCGCTATGCTGACGTTTTCGCTCCCGGTGCGGACAGGGTCGATTTCAAAAAACCCCCTGCATGTACGCCCATAGACTCCGGGTGTAGAACGCGGTATGTTCACTGCCGTCCGCGGTGCTGAATTTCTGCAAGCACATAGACCTTTTGCAGTTTTTGCAGCGAATTGAACAATGCATGAATTTGCTGCAGCTTTATACAAAACTGTAAAGCTAAGCGGAATTAAACGAAATTTAATGTTATTTTATAAAACTAGGAATTTGCCGTCGCATTTTGGTTTAGGCTCAACAAAACTTTCCGTTTAAAACAGCTTTCAGTTATTTGCTTAGTTGCTGTTGGTAAAATTTGGCTTAGAATCCTGTTTATACTCGTATTAGTATGTACTCGTATCTGTATATCAATGCTAACTACCAGCATCAACATGCGCGCGCACTATTTGTCATACTAGAATTATTTAAGGACGATTAAATATGTTTATTAATTTTAACGTACAACTTGAAGGCCTTCATCCTTGGCAGTGAAAAACAGATTCAGCGTCGGGTTGCCGGGCTTGTCGAGGTTTTTTATGGTTCCCGTAAGCGATCCGGACGGAGAGGAGAGTTCAAACAACACCTGCAACGACCATTGGCAAGAAATAATATAATTCAAAGCCCAGTTTAGGATACACGAAATATCTCTACCGGCTTCAGCAAAACTTGATACAATGCAGTACTCTGTATGTATACGCACCTCCAAATGTTGGTCTCTGACCGGAACCGTATGCTTTTCGCCCAGCTTAAACTGCACACAAGCTTTGACAAAGTCGGAGCCGGTGTCGAAGAAAACCACGCAGTACAAGTAGCCGCCGTCGTGTTTTTGAAAATGCAGGAAATTTCCATCCGATGAAGTAAGGTTTGCTGGCGACATGTCTGGAAGACAAAACATACGCCCGTGTTTTTTATTATAAAACGGCTTAATGGCTTTAATGCTTGTAATACTTTTTTACTGAAATCATTATCACAATAAAGCGTACCAATGATAGTCGACATTGCTTTAACATGATTGGCTTTATCCCGAGGATTGCGAAAGATACCGAGGAATTCCTTTGGAAGTGCGGTATTCGATGTCGTCGCCCATGATGAACATGTTAGTCCAATGAGTGTCCAAAGACAAATCACTCTGAAAGCCATCTTTTGTAGTTTTGTTCGTTGTTTTGGTTTCAAGTCGCCGGTATTTGTGCAAAAACCTACGGCAGTTTTGTGCACGAAAGGCTGCCAGACTGTTTTCCCAGGAAATACCTTACGCCAGACTGCAAGTAAAGTAGATTGGTTGTATGCATATACAGTACTAAAAGCGGCGCGGTTGTAAACAGCTGCGATAGTCTGATCCGTATCAGAAATTGTGATCGGCTTTAGAATTTTTTATGGAAGAAATCGATCGACCAGAAGATAATGCGTGGGAAGGGAACTCTTTCAGCAAATGGATTATACCGCTTGAATCGTACGTACAGGTACAGTGCGTATAATAGGTACGAAATTGCCGAAACGTGTTGTACGTATTTTTGCTATAAGTCCAGCTGTAAAACTTTTATGATTATCCCTATGCTGTAATTGCCATATTGCTAGCCATTATCATTGGGCGTTCCAATTTGCATTTGAAATTACACGTTATTTAGCTAGTGAGGGCTTTTAATAATATAATAATTATGGCAATATCGCCTCTGCGTACAGATACATGGGTTTTTTGGTAACATGCTTTGTGTACCAGACACAAACAAAACAGAACAACACAAATCTGACAGAGGCGCATAACGTTTGAAGACAATACTCGTATTATGCAATATCCTCTTAAAAATACACAATAAATTTGTATTATCCGGCTAGACTGGCCTCCGCCACGGAATCCAACAAGACCCAATCGGAATGGTACAAGCGCGAGTTGGAGTAGTCATAATACTGAACGGCTCTGCCAAAAAATGAAAATGGTCAGATATAGTCCCCGGACGATTTTTAATGACAAATTTTAAATTAAAACTCACTTGGAGCAATCAATGTTGAAGTACCAATCGCACACTAACGTTATCTGATTGAAAAGCTGCAAATAAAAAAATCATTGAAGTTTATTTCGATCTGTTGCTGATACTGACAACTGGTGCCTAAAATAAGATCATCCTTACTGTGGCGTTTGGACACAAGTAATTCCACTTATTTCCGTTATAATCACACCGTCGTATCACTTGGCAGCGCGCTTCCGGGTCGGCGTAGAACCCGGGCTGATTCACATTGTTACAGCTGAACTTCGTATTGGGAATCCACGTATACGTCGGGTAATCCACTCCAGGAACCGATCGCGCCAGTATCTCCTGGATCTCGCCGGCGGACAGAGCCGCTTTCCCTCGCAGTTTCTCCAGTTCCTCCCAGACGTTGCCTTGATGGTTCTTGTCATTCTGCTCGGACCAAGTGATGTTAAAACGTTGGGCAAAGTCCTGCGTTGGGTCATGCTCTGTGGATACCAAAATTGCGCCAGGAACAGCATGACTAGCGGTGGTCTTTTTTGGCATCGCTGCAGAGTTTGCATTTTTATCTTTTGCAGCGGATTCGACAGCAAATTCACGGTTAAACCGATCGCGTGTCTCAACAAAGCTTGAATCTGTCATCAAGAAAATTTGTATTTAGAGCCAAAATAAGAACGGAGTACTGGAAGAAAAAAACGATGTAAGAATCTTAGCAGCGAAGCAGATTTAAATAACAGTAAAAACCTGAACACTGCTGCAGCTCCTACCGGCATTGCTTCGCCACAGTAGCTGATCATTACCCGCACTAGTTCGTCCGAAACAATCTTTTTTGATGGTTCTGTAGTTGACGGCACCATGTTGCCGAATCTGGGAATGGTGGACATCGTGACTTTCCCATCCAATTGGTCCAGGGAACTTTCTTGTGCTTTTCGCGCTTTACTTAATCGATCACGGGATACAGCAACGGGATCCCATTTCTTCATCTATGGTAGGAAGACAACATTCGTTGTTAGCACTTAGCATTAACAAGCATGGAGTGTAATCAACAAAAATACCGTTTTGTTTTGAGTGCATCTTTGGTTCGTTCGAATGCACCTCGAGCGTGTTAGAAGTGACTGTTTTTGTGACATCCGACTGTTTGCTCTTCCGAAGAATGTTGTGCTCAAACGGCTGCTGTCTGATTCTGGTTTTCAAGATACAAGTGACTTTAATTTGAAATTCGGTCAAGTATCACTGGGATTTTGATGGATAGTGGTTACAAAGTACATAAATACAAAAGCACATGTTTACCTTCTTGACGTGCCAATGTTAGTGTGGTCATCTCCGCTGCGGAAAATTGTTCAGTTGTTGGCAACGGCGCGTTGGTAGTCTGACTTGTCTCTAAACGTCGCTCCAACGAAAGGGCATTCTTTTTATGGGTTTTCCTTCTCCGTTTTCGGTCAGACATTTTGTCTATGGCAGCGGATTGCAGTTTTACCGGAGGAACTGTTGTTGCCGAGGATCTGGGGGTTGCCAAATCATGATCATTATCTGCCGAAGAGAATATCGAATAAATACCGCTTAATATAGTTATCGCTGTATTACATCAAACTTGTCAGTGCGAATACTTAATGATGGGTGCTGTCACAAAACTGAATAGCTCAAGCGCGTGTATGAGGCTTGTTTCACAGCTTGTCGCTCTCATTCAGCGGTGTGTTTACCGAGAGCGATTGTTTTGTCCGTAGCCGCATGTTTACATGAATAATCGTTAGGCAATTATCGTACCGGACATTCATAATACGCCATAAACACAAATACCGTTTATACTACCTCCATACAAAGCCACAATTACGCGATTTATTAGATGCGTTTGAATAAATATAATTAACGGGAAATCCAAACGTCGCAAAACAAAAACAGTCCAGGGAATTAGCATACAGTTAGCAGAAATTAGCATACACACGAGATACATAATTTCATAAAAGTGGAACTTCTAAATATTTCACCTGATCTGAATATGCATTCAAGACTGTTGTTAATGTTCTTGTAATGTTAGAGTAAATTCAAAATGTAACTGAAATTACGTAGAGTTATCGAACAAGTAAAAGCAATTTAAAGGTGAAAAAGGAAAATTAAAGAAAATAAACCAATAAATAAAATAAACAAAGATAAGTACATATGCATATTACAATCAAAATTTTATAAGAATCAGCCCCCAACAGCTTGATCGCAGTTGGTTACAGACTGACAAAAAGCGATACATTTTGAGTTACCTAGACCGGTTATTGCAGAGCTGGACGTTTGATGAGATGAAATGGACAAAGGTTGTCCATGGGATAACTGCCCGTGAGCACCATCGGTAGCACTTTTGTCGGCTTCATTTGGCGCCAGAATACAGATCACATTCTGGCGTTCCAGCGAAGTTGCAGTCTACGAGCCGAATTATTAAGAAAATTATGTAGGGAAGACATTGATAATTAGTAGCCTTGTGCAGCAGTGATAAGTTGATAACCGTATTAAAATTTTAATTAAATATGCATTACTGTACATCCGATACAACATTCCTGGTAAAGCGTAATACTATACCGTTGGTGAAAGAACGATGGTCCCAAAAACAGCACCGATTATAACGGGTAGACACATGTCGACAGTGGCCACAGTCCAGATTCATAAAGCGTTTCTAATTGCAGTTATGCGGAAATCACCCAACTCATCACTTTCACTCGCGCCGAACCTTGTTGAAATGATGGAGAGGTTTACAAAAGCCAACTAAGTGGCGTTTTCTTAAACCGATGACTACGAGTGATGATTGCGGATGATTGTGGCACAACGCACACGACACTGACCAGATGGTACCGGCGCCGATGAATTCATTATCGCTGCTACAATTAAGCGACGGAACTTTAAGAAAACGGCTTTGACATCACTCACACTTAGTAATACCAACAAAAGCACGAAATTCACTGGTTGACCAGAAGAATGCGGCATCGTGGTCAGCGTCGAACGCATTGCTGCTCGTCCGTTGTCCGTGGTGTAAACCATAGCCGGCGCCGGGCGCAGTGTTGTTCATGGACAGTCATTCACCGGATCTGACCATCTGATTATGTACTTTATCACTCATCTGAGATATGACAATCAAACTGGCAGTGCAGGAGTGTGAAAATGTAATTCTAGTACAACATATACGGAACGCTGAATGACATTTTTCTATACTTAATTTTAGGTTAAAAGAACAACCTAACTGGGGACTCGACAGCGGAACATCGTCAGTATTTTATATAATTGTTGTGTTTTCACAATGATTAGTAACCTGGTAACATAGGTTAGGGAAGTTAGGATCGTTTATTTTGGCAACATGTTTAACTGACTGCTTAGTTTCTGTATTACTGCGCTGAAAATTTTACATAGGTGCCGATCTTGTACAAATATACAGTTAAAAATAAAACTATGTAAAACCTTATACTTTGAGCCGTTTAACACTAATAATGTAGCCGCTTTGAAATCCTTATTTACTAAAATAAGCTCAGAACGCAAAGGGTGCGATGCAGTGGTACAGAGCCGATCATTCAGCAGAAAAACTTTTTTAGACGCAAACGGGTCCAAATGTACAGTATAAAACAACATCAGTGTTATAATGCAACTTTTGCTAGTAACAAGGCAGTTGAAGATAGGTACTAATATCCATTGTACAGACTACAGACAGATACTCGTATAGTAATTGTAGTTGCAATAATTACAGACTTTTAATATCCCGGAATGTAGAAAATGAAGTGCTTACTGTAGGTAGCTTTTCTTATTTCAGATTTACTGTACGTGCAATGCTTCTATTTTGAAGTGATTTATTACTAAGAACACTCAAAGTGTACCCTGACAGCATTATGATCCAAAGGAATGTACAGAATTGTATAAGAGAGATGCTCTCAACAACCCATTGAATTAAAACAAAAACTGCGAGCCTGATTAAATTAGCGTAAACTCTCGCAGAGTCACAGTACAGTAACACATTATTATGCAGTACCTTGAGCCTATTATCCCGAAGTAACCTCCAATTCTTGCGTAGCAAAACTGAAAATAACGCGGCACAATCGTCTACGTAAATTTAAAAAATAATGGCTTACTAAAGATCAACCGCCACCGCTTGCACTTAAGAAACCCGAAGAAAAAGTATGAGGGCGAATATTATAATGCTAACATTGGGGTGCGCGAGTGGTTGTTCGCCCCCAAAGATGTTCAGTAGTACGTACTACGTGGTGTGTGCTGTAATTTGATTCATCCTGTATTTTCTATAATCATTATGTTTGCCCTAATGCAATTGCTAACGAAAGCATTAACACACGTTTAATAATTTAAAAAATGCGAACGAGGGTCATGGATCCAGTTTTGGATGAACACGGAATTTATACGGGCATTAGCTCTCAGCTAGATATCGTACTTGGTCCACCATTCCATACTGCTCCCCTCTGGCGACTTTGATAATAGCCATGCACGCCTGCACCTTGAGGAACATATCATGGGATCCCCCCTTATCCGGATGGTACGCTTTGCAGGCAGCATGATATCTGGCATTGATACGTTCATTAGATGAACGCATGCTGCAGCCAAAGAAAGTGTACGCCTTCTCCAGCGCTTCATCCCGAGGGATATCGAACAACTTCTCCGTCAGCCAATCCGTCAAAGAGGACGTTACGCCCCCCACCAACAGTCCACCGATAACCCCGCCAACCACCGCTCCCAGAGGGCCCAAGAATCCGCCAATAGCAGCTCCAGCCAAGCCTGCACTGCCTCCCGCGACCAGCGTTACACTGCAATCAATCAGGTTTTTTGCCACGCGTTGGCCGCTGATCTCACCTTTCCACCAGCGCGTAATATTTTGCATCGCCTCCAGCGAGAGCGCCACAGCCGCCAGCGCCACTGGCGCCATCCGACCCACGGCCCGCACCACGGTCGCCGCCCGGTGGAGGGCGGGCATTAGCGCCGGGATAACCAGGTGTTCAGCCACCTGTAGAATGCCGGCTTGGGCGGCCGGATAGGCCGCTAAGCCACTGGCGCATCCCATGGCACCGCACAGAGCCAGGTCTTTTGTGTCTGGTGCTCCCCAGTGAGAATATCCAGTTGTGCACTCCGGTGTTGGTAAAGAGTGGTCAATATCCGGCACCGAGCTGTTCCTGGCGCCTTTGGAGTTGAAGCTCCCAATGTCGCGTTTAATACGTTTCACACAGGCGCGGAATCTCTGTTTATACAGAATAGGTGACTGAAACACTAGCCGTGCGTCGGTTTTAACTGTTTTTTTAAATCCGCATATGGAAATTTCGGTCGATAAGTAACTATGTTTTTCATGTATTGAACTTTTAAATACGGAAGGCGCAAGACATGATTATTCATGTAGCCCGCCGAATGAAGGCAACGCTGTATAAATTGTGAATGATCAAACACAGATAACGTAGAGACCGCATGTACGAGTAAGTGATTAACCTGCATGGTACATTGTACCAAAATATTGCATTAATTTTTGTCTCGATGTTTAGTGTGAAAAAAAAAATCCGAAGGAAATTCATAAGACAAATAAACAAACTCAGATAAAATAATAAAATAAATGAAATTACGCAAAAATTTACTTCACTGACAGCTTTTTTTAGGGTACGTACTCTGTCCAAACGGTAACCTACCTCATCCGAACCCACGACATCATGTAGCATATTCCACTTTCCGGAATTCTTATACCCATGCATTCTGTCCTCCTCGGCTGCCAGAAAACTAGCAACTTCCGCATATTCGTTAGGATCAGTTATGATAGTTTGCAACTTTCTGTTGACTTGTGAGCGCCATTCTCCGTCAGTCATTTTGAGAAACGATGAGACTCGGAGTAATCCGAAAAACAAAGCCCAAGAATTATGCACACTTCAGAAATGAACGAAGCAGCGTGGGCAAGAGTCAGCTATTAGCTGGGACCTTCTAAAACGTTAACAGTTGAAATAAGTATGATCAAACTCAAATTATGTACCTTTTCTCTATTTATTGAGTCCGGATGTGTGCTCTGTGGTATAACCCACTAAGCCACTTTCATAGCTGCGCTCACGACCGGCAGTTTATGTGGACTGATGAGTGATTTGGAGCTACGATTGCGGATATACGTGAACCTTTTATGTTTTTCTAGAGCACAGGCCAAAGGTTAGTGTTCTGCTGGTCGCTACGGAGGTGTTCAGGCGATTCAGCGTGCCATTGTTCCAAACTTTATTCTTATTATTTTGCTTACGATGGTAACGGTTTTATAATGGAATTGTACTGGTTTACACAACTCAGTTCCCGGCAAATAACAACATAATGATCACCACAAAAATATTCCATGAGATTCAGCATTAAAATATTATTCATTAATACGCAGGATTGCAATTCTTAGTATTGTATTGTCAGAATGGTGTTTCGCGCAGGTAGTATTTAAGGCGTGTTACGAGTTGAACTGGTTGTTTGGATAATGTTTAGGAGAAAATGCCGCAAGCGCATAGCATTTTTGCAACTCGGCGCACCTCCATGTGAAACTTCTCTTTTTAAATAAAATGATAACTCAGCTCAACTTACACGATGCGCTTCCAATATTTTCAAAAATCTAAATTTCAAGATACCTAACTGCGGTAAAATAAACTACAATGGACGACAAAAAGAAGTTGAACCGATCAGTCGGTCCGCGGTTCGAAAACAACCTCGCAACGACACCCCACCATTAAAACTTGGACGCTTACTCACTACTTTCAGACGCTCGCGCTCCGTGAATATCAAAGTGCAGCTATACTAGATGCATATCAAAAGGTGTAGAAAAAAATTTTAAACTTTTTGACACTAAACCTGTGGCTGTTTATGGCGAACAGCACAAATTCTAGCCATTTTGCTTTCCCATTGACTTAAGCATTGATTGCAAGCCAAACGGTTATGCGCACAGATCCTACGCTGTGCCTACGAGAAAGCAAAATGGCTAGAATTTGTGCTGTTCGCCATAAACAGCCACAGGTTTAGTATCAAAAGTTAAAAATTTTTTCTACACCTTTTGATATGCAACTAGTATAGCTGCACTTTGATATTCACGGAGCGCGAGCGTCTGAAAGTAGTGAGTAAGCATCCAAGTTTTAGTGGTGGGCCGGTGGCGTGTCGTTGCGAGGTTATTTTGAACCGCGGACCGACTGATCGGTTCAACCTTTTGTCGTAATTAATACATATCAAAGGTGTAGAAAAAAATTCTTAACTTTTTGATGCTAAACATGTGGCTGTTTATGGCGAACAGCACAAATTCTAGCCATTTTGCTTTCTCATAGACTTAAGCATAGATTGCAAGCCAAACGGTTTTGCGCACAGGTCCTATGCTGTGCCTACGACAAAGCAAAATGGCTAGAATTTGTGCTGTTCGCCATAAACAGCCACATGTTCAGCACCAAAAAGTTAAGAATTTTTTTCTACACCTTATGATATGCAATTAGTATAGTTGCACTTCGATATTCACGGACCGCGAGCGTCTGAAAGTAGCATGCAAAGTGTAAGCGTCCAAATTTTACTGGTGGCGTGTCGTTGCGAGGTTATTTTTGAACCGCGTACCGACTGATCGGTTCAACTTCTTTTTGTCGTCCATTGTAACAATCATTCCCATTAATGCAATGAAAGCTAAGCATACGTACGTGTAATAGCGCTACAATGTGATAACTTTTAATTAGTTACACCAGCTAACAAACGCAGAAGCATCGTTCACTACGATTGACCCACAATGCACATCTCGAATCATTTTTCGTTAGAAAGAATACAAACATATAAGCAAGAGAATGTTTAAAAGCGATAGATTAGATTTTCTCTGATTGAGGTGAAAGCGCAGCCCATAGGGAAAAGATCAGTCCACTGAATCCACGGACCTCGCTGTGGTTTTTCATTCTTTTTATGTGATTAATGTTGAAAATGGATTTGCCTATATCGTCATTCGGTCATTGGAGGATATCCTTGCCTTCCCGCGTAGCAGGATCACTTTACAGCAGATTTCTTATTACATGCCATCAAGCACTTTTCAACTGGGCCAATAAAATGTGGTCAGTTATAATACCGTACCGCTGTAACTTGCAGGTTTATTCGAATGATGTATGTAACATGACAGTAGCAGAAGGCTCTAGGGGACATAAACAACTCCTCAGTTTCCGCAGTGCGAACATATGATACGGTAGTATAATAAGAAAAGCAACAAACGACCTTGTAAAATTTAATTCCAGTAATTCAGCTGTAATTCGACCTTTGGGCTTTAACTATAATGGCGATCCACACCATGCCAGTCAAGACCCGCAAAATAAAACATAGTCAGAAACCATTTCTAGCCCAGCGACAGTAGAATTTAGAACGAATATTAACAGAACAAACGGCAGTTTCGTCCGGCTTGAAGCACGGTTCTCTTCATTGCCTGCGCCATTCGGGAAAGCCATGATCGTATTCGACAAAACATATTTGGGGTCGGAGCGCATTTACTCTTGATGTCCCGTAATAAAACTTCTGCGCACAGCCGGAAATCCTATAAAAGACAAGTTAAAATTACTGTTTTCAGTACCTACCCTAGTTTGCGGCGGCGCCGTTACGGTTTCTCATAACGTTGCACACAAGGTTAAAAACAACAGCTTAACACATAGAGTAATTATTCTATGTCTGATATGGCTCTGAACTCTCATTATTAACTAAAAAAACTTGCTTAATTTTCTACTTGTTATACGAAGAGAAAACGCGCTATAACGTAGAAAAAATCATCGCAGTTCTTATACCTCATCGGAATCTAGAGCATCCTTGAACATTGTCCACAATTTTGTGCTTTCGTAGCCATTGAAGGCATGGGCGTCTTCTTGGACAAGGCACTTGATAATTTCAGCATGTTGTTTTTTGTCCTTTACGATAATGCGCAGTTTGGTGAGGACTTGGCATCGCCATGGCCATTCCGCAGTTAGGTTAATCATTTTGCTTTTGATGAAACAGTCAGCATGAACTAGTACGAACAATATTACCAATGTCGTATACGTGATAGGGGTAAATATCGCCACAAACCTTACCGAAACTACAAGAGCCGTAAAACATCGTCTAGAATGGGCGCGTATTGTACCCGTGGCCGTGGGACATTTCATAAGTATAAAAAAACCGCAATAATTTATGTAAAAGCAACGCTATCCATGCTAATTGAAAAGCTGTAGAGGCTATGCTGGCAGGATAAATGTATAGAGCAGCCATTGCGGATATCGATGAAAAATGATTGTTATCGTTGCGTACACAGGATACACCTGGCAGTGCTGACACTGATAGAAAAAAACAAATTTATTCGACATCAGAAATGTATTATGGTTTCGTGTCTGCATGACCCGGATATCGCTGGCAGTGGCAACGCTTCTAGGCGCAAAACATAATTTTAACATAACGAGGCATCGGGTGTGCCTGAATAGACCAAATGTGCCAGCAGCGTTTGAGAAAAGGGTTGTAACATGTTCTATTTTATTTTGGGAAGTGAACCGATTCCATGGGCAATAAGTGCTTCTGCAAACGCGTTTTTGTTTACTGCAGTTTTCTCATTTTGAACATGGTCTTGCTACATTGGTCAACAGTTTAAATCTGTCAAAGTAGGATGCCATCAAATTCCTAAATTTGCATCATGAACATAAAGTAGATTTAAATTACACAGTAACGCAAAGTTTGGTTAAAATTGTTTATAATCAAATTTTGAACGATTGTACCTTATCGGAAACGAGAACATCCCTCAACATCTTCCAGATTCCTGAGCTTTCGCAGCCATTATAGGCATCCTCAGCCTGTGCCAGGCAGTAGAAAATCTCCGCATACTGTTCTTCGTCGGTTATGAGTTCAGTCTCTTGACAACTTGTAGCCGCCACCCTCCAGTCGTCCTTTTCTGGTGGATTCCAGATAAATAAAAGTGCTAAAGTGGGAAGGTCGCCACTCAATTTAAAATTATTCTGCAACTGTTGAACTAACCGTAAGGTACCCTGATGAATATTTTGAATAGCCAGCCAGTGGAATAGGTAAGTAACTAAAGCGTAAACTGTATCTGGTTTGGCCAAAGCCAATAGGCTTTGAGAGTATCAGCTTCCGCCCTGAGTAGTGTGTCTATCTTTGTGACGAAAGTTCCCGTAACCTCGTTTGTAATGTCAGAGTGACATCCGCTTTCTGCTGCTATCGTTCGTTCATCTGTTGTTTACGATAAGCGTAACCGATGAACCAAAACTGAGTATCAGTAGTAAGCCGACATAAAAATTAGTACATCGAGTATCGACGTCATACTGTATCGGACAACTTTTATTCCCTTTGAAATAGGCGAAACTGTGAAGGACACATGATACATCTGATTCTATAAGTGGCCTAATACAATTTTAGATGGGAATGTCGCCAGTGTGGAAATCTGTAGTGGGCAAGGTTTAACAGCATGCCTCTTGTTCACAAAACCCTACCAGTTTGTGTCTATTTCATTTACAAAATTTTATTCTGTAGTCTGTATGTTGCACCTGTATAGCAGTAACTTATTAAGCGGTTTACAAATCAGGATCCCAAACCAGCAAAAGGAATTCTCTCAGTTCCTAAATACATATTTTTAGAGATTCAAGATTCCATGTAATTTTTACGTACTTACTAATATATTCTGCTGCCAAATGAGTCTAAATGCCACGAGTGACACTGTACCAAAAGCATTGCGAGTTACGACGGCTGCATGCTTGCCAATAATTAGCGGTTAGGGAAGGGATTTGTTTCATTTTGCTCTTCTGTAAAATCGTTGAATCGCGGAAGCTTTACAGTTAGTGCAGTGCCCATTCACTGCAACGGGATCGAATAATTTTCAATCAAGCATTTTGACATCGGGCCCATTAAATCTGGCGGGCTATACTCGTTCCTGCACTTTTACTTACCATTGCACACATATCTTTTAATACAATCTGGAAAGCTGACTGGAAAGTAAAGAAAGCGCCGAATAAAAACGACTCCATTCTGCAGATTACCTTGTATAATTTACTGTGATGAAAAACCGCTTCGAGTGCTGTATAACTGTTTCATTTTTTAAAGTGCGACTAAATATATTGTACAAGCAAGAGAAAAACAGGTGTATATGCCATTTACTCATACCTCTTCCTAGTTTTAAAGCATATTTTCATGATTATTTTAGCCCAGTTTTAATGAACAGAGAGTGCGGTACATATGTAGGTATTATCTGTAAACCCGAGTATACCAGCCTGTATTGCCGATGCCGTACAGTTCAAATTTCACGCAACAGTCGAAAAAAAAGTCAGATAAAAGTAATAACGGTTAAGAAATTGCTGGAACTGGGCGTATGATTATCCGAAATATCCATGCCAGACAGGCAGACATTACCCAGTACGGTACATGCAGTCAACAGACATTATTGACGTTCACCAGTGAACAGACCGATGCCATAGATTGATTCCCGTGCATCCTGTTTAACGTAAGGTAATGTTCGATCACACGGGACGATTTCCATCTAGTCAATTGTAGGTAAATAAAAACTGATATAGTGGTACGAAATATTTCATATACAAAGTAGAGCCCTGCACGAGCCGAGCCGCTCGGCTCGGCTCACGAGCGCTCGCAGCTCGCGAGCACTTCGAGCGAGCAGGCGTCGTTTTGCAAATTTTCGAACGAGCTGAGCAACAGAAAAAAAATTGCGAGCGAGCCGAGCGAGCGGGATGATTTGGTGCGAGCGATCGCGAGCCTACGTCCTGACATTGTGCGAACTGGAGAAGTTTCCTGTACAGAATTACATTGACCGACTAGAAAACGGTCTTAAACCACCGTCACCTTCGCGCTTTCGCGCGAAACATAAAAAAATTAAAAGCTAAAGTTTTCTTTCACCTGTTGGAACTCGGGACGTAATCACGTAAGTAATCAATTGCCTGATTTATAAAAAAACAAGGTACATTTCAAATTTCAAACATTCTATTCTAATTATTTCAAACTAAATCAAGAGAACCACATCCAGTTACAAATTACTGAAAGGTATTAGCGAAAAAATGAAATTGTTAAGAAATGGACTACCTGTACGAGGTATAAGTCTCGTATGGAGGGACTGTATAAGTGGTCGTCTCTGGACACCGTATTTTACTTACTGCGTTTTTGTGAGTGTAAAAATTTTTATATTAATATGATTCGTGCAACAAATTGATACCTAAAATTTTTGCCGATCTCACGAGCGAGCCGATTTGCAAAATTAAAATTACGAGCGAGTAGGGCGAGCGGAAGCAAAGAAAAATCTTAAAACGAGCGAGCCGAGCGAGCGGCGGTTTGGACGCGAGCGAGCTGAGCGAGCAGCAAGTTTCAAAATGCTTAAACGAGTGAGCCGAGCAGCACTTTTGCTGCTCGTGCAGGGCTCTAATACAAAGTAACTAATTGTTTGCACTTAACATTAATCGCGTTACGTGCGGGTGCGTATCCATTTTGAAGACTGACCTTTCTTTAAACGCTTGGTGCTTGCCTTCAGAGAGAATTTATTACCATGCAGATCGTACATTATTTGATCTTGCTTTGTACGGGCATCCTGAGCTGCAATGGAGATCCTGACAATCCCGATTTCCCGTCCACCCTTCTGGACATTTTTGCTGAAGCCGAGGCCTCACTCGCTTCCGATCCCGCCTCTGCTGACTGTCTGAACGGACTCGTGGCGAACATTACTGCAGAGCATACCAACTGGACCGAGCCGATGCGGACATACAGTGCATACCAGACGCTCATTCACCGACTGGCCGACGCACAGGAAGGCAAATGCCGTGAATTCCTCAAGCAGTTTGAAACCGGCTTCAATCTAGAGATTCAGCTCATGGCCTACAACACCAGCCTCCTGCGCCGAACAAAACGCAGTCTGCCGTTGGTTCCGATTGTTCTGGGTTCCCTTGCTGCTGAACTGGTCTTCGGTGGTCAGACAGCATATGCTCCTGCACCCCCACAGTATCTCTGCTGGGATGCGACACGTCGACGCTATTATAACTGCAATGGACGTCGCAAGCGCCAAGTAGTAATTCCGGGGCCGGTATATCGCTTTTGTCAGGCCTTTCCTCGTCTGTGCGCCCTCACAAGCGGAAATACCGGCGCTCGCCAAAAACGGTGGGTGACAACAGGATTGGGTGTTTGCTACGTATTCCCCATCTTATGTGGAAGAGGAGGAAGTTTTCCACATCCGGGCAGCCGCGGAAAACGGTTTGCAGGCCCGGTTGTCAGCTTTTGCGCGAGGTTTCCAACCCTGTGCGGGTTTGGGGGAAGCGTTGTCGGGAGTACGGTGGGAGGCATCGCCGTCGATGAGTATCGGCGCTGGAGGGAGCCAAAGAACCAATGGTGTTCCTACTGGAACGGACACCAGTTTGTGCACTACCAGTGCGCCTAAATACCGCAGACACGCGGGGGTCACGGTACATGTCATAGATCGCTTACTTATACTACTCTAATTGTCGCTTTTCAGCCAATTTTTTTCATTGTGTAAATTTTTCTGATTATAGCATGTTTTTATTAGGATTGCTACTCTAATGGCCTTTTCGACTATACACAATCATTTGCATGCTTTTCGTTGTTTGTGAGTGTACCGGTTGCATTGCTGTAATAACTCTTTTCATGGTTATACATAACCTTTATGCTTGTAATACGTAATTGGTGTGACCATTTTGGATGTGCATTAATTCTAACAAACTATTCTCTGTTATTCAAGTTTCAGTTTATTGCGTTATCTTCAGTAATGTGCGCCTAAATATTGTTTTAGCGGCTGTCAATATGTGTCTCTAGGGCACTCCCTGGTAATTACAAAACATTTCAATTCTTAATTTTATTACCAGGACATAGCTGGTTAGATATCATGGAAACGCATACATGATAAAGAAACTATAATTATGAGCTGTCATATACTGATAGTTCGTAACATCATAGCCATAACTAAGGCTTTATACCATAAAACATGAGCACCAGTTGACGTAATTTCATTCACGGAAGCCAACGAAACGTGTTCTCAATTTTAAACCTTCGAACAACCACAGAAACCGCGAATGTTGCGAAAATGTAAAATTGATGTTAAAATCAACAAAAAATTTCCAGATGTGACAGCCTTACAAGTGTAGCGTCTCTGCGCTTGTAGTAAAAGGTGTGACGAGCAAAACACAGCTTTAACTATTCTGTACTTCAGGAAATGTATCCGCAGGATGCGCAAAAAATTGTTACATGAAAATTGGGAAAGTGTATGTACAAATATGTAAAATTATGTAGAAATATGAATGTAGAAATAAGTTCTAATATTCGCCAAAATTCCAATAAAGGTTAAAGATCAAGACATAACAAAGGTCATCTGTGCTCAGCGTTTACGAAAACAAATAATAAGGGTTATCTCTCATTGGGAGGACTGCCGTTGCGCGTGCACATGATGCAGTTTAGCATCATTATGTGACGATAGTTCCCATAAAACGAGGTCAGCAAAACTATTGGCGGCAGCGTGTGCTGTTATCGTTGGTTTATCACTTATTTTCAAATATTATGTGCATCAGACACACAAACCGCGTAAAATGCTTACCGTCGTGCGAAAAGTTGTCGATCAGCGTAGTTCTGGACGGCTGATTTCTTTCAGTTGAAACTAGGTAAAAGTAAACAGCAACGTTTGATATCTATAGCCCACCATTATCCATCTAAATAAACGTTTTCTCAAATCCAGTATCTAGATTCTATAATCATGTGCCATAAATGTCGTCGGCAGGCATTTTGAAGTCCACTTAATGATCTGCAGGCCGATGCCATAGATTGATCTCACGACGCTCGGGCATCCTGTTCAACTTACGTTGGTGTTCGATCAAACGGGACGATTTTTCCTCAGGTAAACTTCGTAAGAGAATATAAGCCGGTGCATGAGAATACTTCGCTATTCGACGTTTCTGCCTGTCCATGATCCAAATCTTTCCACTTTTAACGCTTAAGAGAATACACGTACGGCAGCTACGTATTGTTGCCTTGTTTTTTATAACTAAAGTTTTGCCTAACCGTCAACTGCTAAGCTTTTGCCTTCAAACCAAAACTGCTATACCATGCAAACTGTATCTGAATTACTGTTTCTGCTTGGGGGCATTGTCCTTCGCTGCAGTGCGGATTCTAATAATTCTGATTTCTCACCATCGCTTGTGGACTTCGCTGCTAAAGCTGACGCTATATTCCTTTCCGATCCTGACTATGCCAGTTGTCTGCAAGCGTTCCTGGGAAAGGCCAGCGTGAAGAATATCAACTGGACCGAGGTGCAGCCGACACACAATGCGTTCCAGGACAAATGTCGGGAATTCCTCGAACAGTTTGGAACAGGCTTCAATCTGGAGATGCAGTTCAAAACTCCCAGCCTTCGACACCCAGCAAACCGCTATATAGCGATGCCGGACCATTTTCCTCCAAGAGCGAAGCATTATCTCTGCTGGGATGCGTCCCGTCGACGCATTTACAACTGCAATGGACGTCGCAAACGTGACCTGATACTGGGACCGGCAGATCACTTTTGTCTGGCTTATCCTAATCTGTGCTCTCTCACCGGTCGCCACAAGAGGATGGTCATCCCTTCCGGGCCATTACCTAATATCTGCACTTGGCTTCCCCGCTTATGCACACGTCAGGGAGGTCGTGGAAAACGTTTTGTGGGTCTGTGCGCCCGATATCCTACTCTGTGCGGCATAACGGGACGGACCTTCCCGAGTCCCAGCTTTTGTACCTACAGAAATGGATGGTATCAATGCGCCGCCTAAACACTAGAGCTGCACGCAACACGCTATGGCACACAGAACTACATAGTACGTGACCGTAGTAACAGTTATAATCATGCACTACTTTTTGTCGCTTGGATGAGTACTGTTCCGGTTAGTGTATCACGTTTTGTTTTTATACGTATTACGAAGCTTTTATTTCTCTGCTTACATCTGCCCGTTCAAATGCGCGAACCTACCTACATTAATAACTCAATCATCTGCATGATTGTTTTTGCTTTTCGATGCACTGTTGCAAATATTCTGTTATTTGTAATAATTACAGTTATGTCATGGCGCTTACTTTATTGTTCTCCTTACCTGAATATGTTCCGGCTTCTCGGTTGTGTTAAATTTACTTGTCTTTTCTCGGCTTCTGTTATTCTCAGTCCTAACTTGTTTCAAGATGATGGGATAACATTATTAACAAATATTTCTTCCTCGTACTGATATTGCATCTCTGGCCGTTTCCGTAACAGGAAGAAGTTGCATGCATATAATAAACGCATCTAACACTACCCGGGATATGTAGTGTGTATTTGATTTCCATAATAATTATTCTCAACACTAAGCAGAATCATGATCATGATTATATCATGGTTACTAAGCAGAATCATGAAACAAAAAACGACTGTTATAACTGTTACCAGAAATATCATCAAAAAACATATTTTCAACGCTAAAAAAAACTTCCACAACCATATTACCGCGGTCCACGAAGAACACGAGCATGGAATTCAGCGGAAGCATGTAAATTTGGTGGATACACCAACACATCACGTTTATACTCGTACATTATGCACATTACAGTGAAGTACTGTATTTCCAGCCTCTTGGTTGGGTCATTCCAGCCAGCTACAGTCTGTACAGTCATATCCTGTACTTGTACTCATACGAGTACGACAGGGTACGCAGTTGTTTACGCTGCGGCTTCGATTGCTGTACTGCAGTAGCTACAACTTACAGCCACCTTCTGACTGATTTACAATCCGATAAGTAAGTGTAACCTAAACTTCCATTTCAATAAATTTACTTTATGCGAGCCATGTTACAGAAGTTACAGCTGCTATTTGCTAAAATTACAGCAGCTCACCGCTTTTGCAAGGATCGAAAGATTGGTAGATTACATTAGCAAGCATGATATTCATCAGCTGCACCGTGTACTAGAGCATAATATGTACAGAGTTATACACTATGAATGTGATGCACATGTTTCAAAGCATTTCTTCGATTTAGTTCGATTTGAAACCTATGCTGCCGGTTTGGGTGTTCCCTTTACAGCCTAACACATCTTATTGACAGTTAGTCAACTTCATAAACTGTGCGCATCAAACAGTTGTAGATTACGATTCTACTTCTGAAAACAAACCGCATTTGTCTAGTAGAAATACCGATTTTCCAACTGCAAACTGCTCCTAGAATGTTTCTCTCCTTTATTATTTGTCTAGTAAGCGCACAGGCACTTCCTAAATGACAGTAAACCAGTAACAATATTATTTGTTTCAAAACAACCTAAAGTCGAAAACATTAACTAACTGGCACTGCTTTTAACAGGCGATCCACTTGACCGCCGCCCGCCGAGCGACATACACTGCCACCACGGAGAAAAGCTCTTTCCGACTCGCCAATTCTGACAGCACATTCCGCATTTCCGATCCGGACCAGCTCAGCGGCCCTGCCACCCTTAAACAAGGGGATGTACAACTGTTTCCCGAATGGGACGCGGAGAACCACACCCTCGGCTCCATTCAGCACCGCACCTGCCGCATCAAATCCTTGTGCTTGCTGTCCTGCCCATCGGAAGACCACCCAAAAATCTGGGTTTTGGAGGGCAGTTACCAGCATATGTCGGTCAACGAGGATGATGCGGTCCGTTGTGAAGTGGCTCGCAGTGTCCGGGGTTGCCCGTTCACCCTCATGACGGCACATTTATGCTCGGGCGCGACGGAATCCTGCAGTGTGCACATTAAAACCCCGGATGAAGCCGACGACTGCGGAGCGACGCATTATAGCATAGGATACCAGTGCTTGCCGGCTGAACATCCCCTGAAGCCGTACGCGAAGGCTCCAAAGAACCGGGACGATCGCTGTTATCAGTATTACAGCCGAAAGTATGCCTAGCGTAATACTCAACCCGGTTTCTCCATATTATCGGGTCAAAAATATTGGCACACTGTAATCAATATGTGCGATACTGGAACAGCGCATGTAAATACTCGTACATAATCCGACAGTTTGATGCTTATTTGCTTTTGCCTGACCTTCAAGGCGCTTTGATCATTTTTTAGTTAGCAGCCTCGGTATGCAAATACTAACGTCGAAAGCGCCCTGATTAACGAAAACATACCACGGTATATACTTATACACTAGAACGCGGATGTTGTCGTGTAACTGAAAATCCGGTATTATTTTCCTGACGTTCTTTATTATAATCGATACACGATAAGTAAACGATAAAAGCAGTCTCGCATAATGAGTTTACCTTGACACCTAAAAACCAACAAATCTTCCTTTCTAGTAGCATAATAATTTTAATATTGTTATTTTAATGTTCTACGTCTCCTATGCGACCACACAACGCCAAGTGGGGAGAACTGAAGATGCTGCTGATCGGAAGCGCAAGCAAGGTGCGTGAATGCGAATGCGTTGGCCACCTCTGGTCGCTCCAGCCGCACAGGCAACCCCTTTATTTTGATTCGGTAGGAGCAAAATAACGAAACGAAAAACAAACAGGTGCGCGGTGGGCGGGAAAACAAAATTCTCGACGTGCTGATCGAGAAGTGAACGAGTGCGAAATGAGAACTCGTAAGGCTATACCAGCGAGCGAGCAAAATGAAAACTCGTGTTGGCAAGCGAGCGTGTGCAGTGTGAACTGTGCGCGGAAAGCGGCTAAACAGAGACAACACACAAAGCGGCCGGCGCCGGTCCACATCAAAGCGCGCGAATGGTGGTCCGGCTCTGCCGATGCGGCGTTAAGAAGGGAAGCGCCGTCGACGTAACATTAACTTAAATTAACGTTGTTAATTAGCTGTAAATTTAAAAAACTTGTTCATCGTAGAGTTATAATATCGGGACTTGCGAATATTAGTAAATCGTCCACAATACGTACAACTACGTTAGTAACTTAGTACGATATGATTATGCAAAAGTGTCGAACTTCCATTTTAATAAACACGATAATGCACCGTACGGTAAAATGCGAGCAAAAGATATATTGATGAATCAGCAAAACAACAATTCACTTTTTGTCGCCAGTTTGTGAAATGTTTAAGGTGCGGCATCAGCATAGCCTGTATGCTTGCTAAGTTGTCTGTAATACTGGTAAGGTTCCGATAATTAAGTTAATAATTCAGACAGCTTCGCGCGTAATTATTTCCTCGGGCGTAAAGACATTCCACAAAAAAGCGTACAAAAGTATATAACTGACACTAAGCAAACGTGACTTATGTAAGGAGGCAAAACATTAATTCCTGGATTTTGCTGTACAGTAACAAATCTATTGTAATAAGCATGGTCAGCCACAACTATGGATGCACGGCGAAAGCGTTGGCTTGCGTATTTTTGTACAGGTATGTATGTATGCGAAACAACGTTTAAACCCTGAAAAACACGGATGATGGCCTGCATATTCACATTGCATAATTTCCTGCAGATTACAATCCTTGGCACTCACGCAATACTCGAGCCAGCTAAGAATGTGCACCGGGATCTAGATCTGGCCTTTGAAATGCGCAACGCCACCGCGGAAGACGGGACAGGGACAGTTCGTTTCATCGAAAATCCCTGGCTTTCTTCTTGGCTTATCGGCGAAAATATCACTTTCGGCTGCCTTTTCCCCGAGTACCCCATCCTTCGTATCCTGGGCGGGCAGTATACTAATGAAACCGTCATTGCTTCGGTGAATGTGACATGTGAGGGCGGCTACCATGTACGCGGCTGTCCGTATACGTTGAGGATCGCGCATCAATGCTCGGGCGCCTCCTGGAACTGTACCGTGGATATTGAGCAGCCGGATGAGATGCAGCGTTGTCCGGTAACGCATTACCAGGTTCGATATCAGTGCCTGCCCAAGATGACACCGGAAGATCCGCTCAGATCGTACGCAGTGCTGCCGCCAGGAACAGATCCAAATGATCCGTGTGCCGAGTTATACGTGCCGAGTCAATAGAAAATGGCCCTTTGGGGCATTTTAAATTGCTTCTAATATGCAATCTTGGCAGCAGTGAACGACCGGCATTCTTAGATAATTGCTCGATCACTTCAGCTACATCATTCTTTTGCCATTTTGATTACATTAGCATTACAGACGACAGAAATGATTGGTTGCTTTTTAGCATTTTATTTGACTGAACGCGAAAAGTTTGACGGACTTCTTAATTCGTGATTCTCACCACTGTGTGCAGGTATAGCGTCTTTTTTCCTTTGAATGATGCCAAACATTAACTTTCACGGATACGTTTGTGTTTAAGGTCACCGGTTAGACCTCCTAGCGCGATTAATTAATCCATTACGGTGAGGATCGAATTTTTTGCGCATCAACCACAGACATAGATCACTGAAAATTTCATTGTCAAGATCGTCGAGTCTCATGCGTTTCAATCTGTAATGCAGCGTCCGTATCATTTGTTTCAAACATCGTCATTATACCAAATCAAGGTCTTAGCATTTTTTTCAAATTTTGTCATGAATTCCGAAAACTTCTGTACATATAAGTTTTAAGATGGGAAGGCTCCGCACACCACGTATAACCATCAAAGTCTCCGCAAACCACCGTTCACCACCACCAAGCCCTGTACACCACTTTTATTATTTTTTTAATGTTTTACAAAAACCACCGAAATCTCCTAACACCACCAATGGCAGAGTGCACATCACCAAGTCTCTGGACATCACTGTTTTTAAAAAAATTAGTTATTTCTTATTACAGACGGAAAAAAGACAGCTTTTTCGTCTCGCGGTATGGCTCCTCTTTTTTCATACCATTCAGGGGCCTCCGCTTCAGTTATGGTTAGGGAGTTTTCGGTTTTACTCGCTCGGCCGCCCGGCCAGGACGGTATTAGAGCTTTTTGCACACGCTTAGCTTCCAAAGTCCATCAAAGCATACACCTGCAGCAGCGTCAGCACATATGGAAAAGGTCACCAATGATGTTATGACCCACCCTCTCAAAGTTTTTCCAGAAAATTCTTCTGAGGGTCAATTCCATTGAGCAACTCGTGCGCAAACGCGAAATCTTAGAGGGCACAGTCGATTTCGTTTCCTTCGCTTTTGACAGCTGGTCTAAATAACCAACCGTTATCCGCTTTTCCGGCATGGACGTCCCATAAAGCAGCCATATTTGTTTTTTTTTAATTTTCAAATGAAGCTCCACCGGCGAACTGTCATATGCCCACACTTCTTTAACCTCGCGATACCAGCATGTGGTCAGGAAGGGGTTCACGTAGTTAAAGTAGGCACACAAAATTTCTCCCGCAAAGTTTCTCCAGATCTAAACCTCGGAACTTTTGCCGGAAAATTCCGTATGCCCCTATCAGCCCAGAAACAAAGGTCATATTAGTCGTATATAACCACCCACTGTATGTTCTCGAAACCACGAGTATACCGTAATTATCGAATTTGTGTCCCTGGGGTGCAAATAGTTTGAAGGTCATGGCGGAGGGGGGCTTATTTCGGGGAGGGGGCGCAATTTCGGGGGGTGGCATTATTTTTCAAACGGCACATTTTGGAGAGGGGCATTATATTTCAAACAACTGCGAATGTTGTTCTAGTGGAATTGAACGCAATAGTTACCGGTACTCCGGTAGTATATTCCTAGTTTTCTACATATGCAACTGTTCGCCAACAAATACCACATTATGTTGATGTCCGTTTACTGTTTACCCATCGAATCATAACAATTATTAGGAAGAAATTTGTGGTATACCTATCATTTTGCAGCGCTTGACATTTAATAACGGCCCCCTGGGGCGTAATTTCGGGGGGTGGCATTATTTTTCAAACGGGATCGGGGAGGGGTCTTATTTCAGGGGAGCTCTTATTGCGGGGGGAGCCACAAATTCGATAATTACGGTAAGTAGTGTCGTGAGACTGCCGATAATTTTCTGTACATAGTGTTGTCGCAAAAATGGTGGCTCAAAACGAAACGTGATGCGAACAGTGGTGCGCGGAGCCTGATCCCTGGTGGTAGTAACAGGCGGTGTGTGGAGACTTCGGCGGTTAAATGTGGCTCCTAAAATTTGGAAAATGGGCGACTCTGGTCAGGATCTGGTTGTGTGTAAAAGTGATCTTGATACTGATGCGTATTTACAGGCAAAATCTGAAGCAAATCGGTTTACAGTATAATCAAACTGCTGATACACCACAATGCATTTGATATTTTTAAAATTTTGTTTCACTCATAATCTCCCAAGCAAATGTTGCTCGCACAAACGGATTTCACACAAGCGTAGAGAAATCACTTGGCTGCAGAATGTACAGTAATAAAAACAGTATCTTGGAGTGCGCAAAAGCGAAAGTTCAAATCCATGTGCCGGATTTTGGTATTAAGTATCCAGGCCACTACTTTAAGTACTACGAGTAAGTGTCAGTATAAGGTCAGTATAAGTACTACGTGTCAGTATAATCATGGATAAAAGGCCAAACTAAGGGTAAAATATATTAACAAGCACGAAGATAAATCATTCATTCCTACTGTAAAATGCAACGAGAGGACTGCCATGAATCAGCAAATCATAATTCACGCTGTGGGGCTATGCAATTTGCGAAATGTAGAAGGTGCGGCATCAGCCTAGCCGGTACGTTTGTCAAATTGTTTGTAATACTGGTTGGGTTCCAATAACTAACGAAATATTCATACAGCTTCACGCGTAATTATTTCCTCGAGCAAAAGACATTCCGCGAAACACTGTAGAGTGTATATAACAATCAGTAAAGAAACGTAATTTAGATAATAAAGCATAGACTAATATATTTGTTAATTCAGCCACAATAACTTGGTATTGCACTGGACCGGAAAAGGTTACCGTGGTAAAAATGTTTTATCGATATTATGGATGCACGGCGAAAGCACTGGCATGCGTACTTTTTGCACAGGTTTGATAAAAAACGATGTCAGTTCAAATACATAATTATAATTATAAGGAATATGTTATTACGGCGGTTTGCATATCCACAGTGTATTGACGTACTGCTGCTTACGGCGGCTGGAGCAAACGCGATAACCGCGCCAGCTGAGGAAGCAGCTAAGAATGTGCACCGGGATATTGATCTGGCCTTTGAAATGCGCAACGCCACCGCGGATGACGGGAGCGTTCGTTTCATCGAAACACCCTGGTTATCTTCTTGGATTATTGGTTCCCCGTTGACGATTGACTGTCCTTTTCCCGAGTATCCCATTCTCCGCATCCTGGGCGGGCAGTATGCCAATGTCACCGCTAATGCCACGCAGATTGTGACGTGCGAGGGCGGCTACCATGTGCGCGGATGTCCTTACACGCTGAGGATCGCGCACCAGTGTTCGGGTGTCTCCGGGAACTGTTCCGTGTCCATTGAACAGCCGGATGAAATGCAACGCTGTCCGGTTGCGCATTACCAGATTCGCTACCAGTGCCTGCCCAAGATGACGTCGGACGATCCGCTCAGATCGTATGCCACGCTCCCGCCGGGGGTCGACGCCAGCGATCCATGCGCTGCGTTGTACGTGCCGAGTCAGTAAAACGGTTTCGCGTTGCGCTGATAATTTTATCGTCTACGTAACGGCTTGATTCATCGCGTCACAACGTGGCGTGAAGTCAAAATAATGAGCTTTAAAATGTACGCCTAAAAAAGCTTGGCGGTTGGCATTGTTTACAGGAAAAGATACGGTGTACTTGTGTGCACGGATGAGCATCACAGATTAAGCAGTCAGCCAGTTATCTTGAGGTTTATTGAAATAAAATGCCAAAAAAGCAACCAATCGGTTTTGACATTATGTTAGCTGTAATCAAAATGGTTAAGGAAGATGCGACCTGCGAAAACAGTATGCCTTGACTTGACACTTTAGAGATTAATAGGATCGAGCATTAATTAATAATGCCGGTCGTTCACCGCAGTTATTAGAAGCAGTAACAAATGCCCCAAAGCAGTAAACACTAACAAAGAGATCTCAGAAGATTTTCATTTTCAAGATCGGCGAGTTTAACGTGGTTAACCAGTAATGTAACATCAAAGCAGCGGTTCTCTCGACATGATTACACGCAGGTACCACACTGCAACGATGCACTCGTGGAAATTCTGCTTAGTCCATAAGAGAGATGCCAATCGGTAAATAGAGGTTTAATTCCGCATCCGTACCGTTCCGAGTACTAAGCGGCGCTGTATGTAGCTTGCACGAAAACAACTGCAGTTAACTTGTCACACTGCAACGGTTGTAAAATCATGCGAAAACGCGGTAGTGAGCAGCTACTGTCAGGGTATCTGTTATTGGTGAGTTCAGCTGTTATTTGACAGAACGCAACTCTCTGGTTTTATTATGGTGTCGTTACGGCGACAACACTGAGCGGCGGCGGTCCATTCCATAAAGACATCGATCTGCAGCCGGAACTGAGCAACCGGACATCCAAACACGGGCGACCGCTTCCCCTGGGATTCACCGCGCAGTCCACATGGCTTCTGGGCACTTCCGGCACAATTGACAGTATCGATGCGGAGTACCCCATTATCTGGTTTCTAAGTGGTGGTTTTATCAGCATGCAAGGAATCCACATGCAAAATGTAACCTGTGTGGGTGGATTCCATGTACCAGGCTGCCCGAACTCACTGCGCATCGCCCACGATTGTTCGGGTGCCAGCGGCCAGTGCCGACTGGATCTGGAGAGACCGGATGAGGTAAGTCGTGGCCCAGTGACACATTACCGCTTCCGGTATCAGTGTTTACCGAAGAATCCGCTGAAGCCCTTCGCCATACCTCCGCCGAATATCGACTCGCGTGATCCCTGTTTAGCTTTATACGTTAGCAAGCAAGTATGCCAAAGGTGGTCGCCGCTAGCCCGTAGCCTCGTGTATTGATGTTAAGAATGTGGCTTCTGTGTTGCTGCTTAAAAGTTACAGTACAGTATAATGCATCGCATCTATTGCAGCTAAAATTCATTGAAATTCAAACCAACTCAGACAAATCAAGCAATAAATATTTAGAGTTAGCGAATATTCGCGGTTGCAAAACAGTGAATTCGTTGTTCAGGTCAAGCTGCAGCGGAACAGCAAGGTCAGTGGCAGCTGCCAAGGTCAGCATTTGTTCGCTATTTACTAATAAAATGAGACGCACGGCAATTTTTCTGCTTGAGAGACAGCCGGTGACCGCAGGATGTTTGCAACTAAAGCCACTTTATAATTAATGATCAAGCTGTGGAATTATAGCGAACGCTGACGATAAATCAGCAAAATTACAACCGGACAACTTATGTTATGGCACTGGTTGGCTAAGTAGATTTTGTAGGTACGCCAGTACTTATTAAGGGATTTGGCCCGGTACATAGCACCAAATTCGTGTACATCCACGGGAACCTTCGCTGTCGCGCACTCCCAAATACTTTTTTGCATTGCTTATGAGATTTTGTAGCCAGAAGAATTGTACGTAGTTGTGAAATCCGTTTGCGCGCTTCGGTTGCGGAATTATGAGGGCAAAATTCCAAAGTTTTGTTCAGTGTACCAAAAGTCTCATTATGGACCGATCTCCTCAACACGTAATGCATATATGAAGATTGTTTTGGTACGGAACCAGACTTCTAGGATTTTTTTTAAATTTTAAAATGAATTTTAAAATTTTTGAAATTCATTTTAAAATTCGAAAAAAATTGTAGAAGTCTGCATCCGTACCAAAACAATCTTCATGGTTATGTGCATTTACGTGCAAAATTTGAAAGGGATCGGTGCATAATGAGACTTTTGGTACACCTGAATGCATTTAAACTTTTTGGAATTTTGTTGCCCTCATAACTCCGCTACCGCATGTTGCGCGCGCAAACGGATTTCACAACTACATATACAATTCTTCTGGCTACAAAATCTCATAAAGCAATGCAAAAAAGTGTTTGGGAGTGCGCGACAGCGAAAGTTCCCGCCAATGTACACGAATTCAGTGCTATGTCCCGGGCCAAATCCCTTAAACATATGTACGTTGTGCGGTCAGACGGTCCATGTGGTAAGTGCCGCATTTATAATAAACACTGCCCTAAACTATTTCTGAGTATTTCATAACGCCTAACGATAATGCATAAACGATGTACCTGGAAAGGCCTGTAGAGCTCACATACGAGTACAAATATCTGTACATAATTTTGAACAGCAGTCGGCAGCAATAGCATGGTCTCGTTAGTAATGCTTCTCGTGTCAATGGTCCCTCGAGCAAAAGCACATTCCAGCATTCCGATAATATTATATCATCGTTGTGCGAGAAGCCGTAAATACACTGAAAACCTGGTCTAATGCAATAGAAAGAAGCCACATAAATTATCATCTTAGTATTTATGCATCCCAAAAAGGAATAAATAGTGCATTGCTGCCGTAATACCGATAAGTGTAGCGAAAGGATTCAGAACCATGGCTGGCCAGCGAAATGGGTTTGCAACTGAAACGTTGATACGTGTAATCCGTATCCCGGTAAGTAAGCAAACAGTACCGGGTAAATAACTGAAATAATTCCAACGATTTTCGTATTCCCAGTACGTACTGCTCCTGGTATTCACACTTCATGGCACTGCCGCAGTGTCCGATCAAAATTCCACTAGAGACCAAATTGACCGCCCATCCAACTCCACCAATTTCGACGCAATCGACTCGACCGCGCTCGTTATTCACCACATCGACGCTGCTGGTCTTTTTTCCGAATCAGCTAATCGTACCACTGGAAAAGCAGTTCAAGATATAAATCTACCGTTTGAAATGCGCAATGCCACCGCGGACGACCCTGAAATTCAACCCATCGGAATGACATCCGTCATGATCACGTCTATCGGCTTCCCCAGCACTATAGACTGCCCTTTACCCGAGTACCCCATGATCCGCATCCTGGGCGGTCAATTCGTGAATTTGACCACCGAATCTAAGCAGAATGTTAACACCACCGCCGACCATTGGCTGAATATGACGTGTGAGGGAGGTTTCCATGGGCGTGCGTGTCCGTATACCTTGCGGCTGGCGCACCAGTGCTCCGGTGCCTCGGTGAACTGCACCGTTTTCATTGAGCAGCCGGACGAAATGGCACGGTGTCCGGTAGCGTACTACGAGGTGCGGTACCAGTGCCTGCCCCCACTGACACCGGATAATCCCTTGAAACCGTATACCCTGCTGCCACCTGGAAGCGATGGAAGTGGTCCTTGTGCTTTGTTATACGTGCCGAGCCCGTCACCAAGTTTAACTGGAAGTTTCAACGTTCCCCTTTTTGCTTGAGAATGTGTATGCCGAAGCGTCGCTCAATGAGCGCTATTGCGAGATCCAATAAGTGGCTTTTAAAGAGTGCCCAACCGTTGGATGAACTTGAAAAAAATTTATCAGAGGCGAGTAGATACCTTGTTCGGAAAATTCCATGCATGATGGGTCATTATGATTCTCACTGTTGTTTGTTTTGTTAGATAGATTACCATGGGAAACGAAAAAAAATAATTTCTGCTGTTCGTCTGCAAATTAACTTCAAAAAAACCCAAGTGTCTCAACAAAAATTATGGTTGGGCTGTAAAGTGCAAAGAAAATAAAACAAAACGATGAACTAAAAAAATTCCATAATTTCATGAAACGTTGCGCTTGTGTGCGGAATGTTGAAGGTGCCGCAGTACAACTAACAAGACCGCATGTAACACCGGCTGGATTCCAGTAATTACACAGTTTCGCGCGCACCTGTGTGTTGCCGCATTATCGAAATGGATTACGGGCTAAAATATTTAAGTGTGCAACCCTTGCACAAGCAGTTAGTACCTTAATTTTGGAACTGCTAAAGGCACACCTGTAACCGTCCAAAACGACAGGTCGTCTGAGACGTCCGCCGGTCGTTTCGCCCACAAAACCGTCCGTAACGACCGGGGTCCGCCGAAACGACCGCAGTAGATTTTCCGCACCTGTTTTTTCTTGGAGTTTTCGATCGTCAACAAGAGGAATGAATGTAATTTTGGATAAACTTTGGATCGTTTCTGCTACATATTTGAAATACGAAGTTTTCTCGGGAAGAAACGACCGGATACGAAATTACACTCCCTGTTCACAATCGAATACGCAAAAAAACTGAGCTGGCGAAATTTACAGTAGTTGTTTAGGCGGTGCCGGTCGTTTTGCACGGTTTAGAGACCAAAAACGGCCGGCGGAAGTCTCAGACGACCAATGGTTCTGGACGGTTACACACCCCTTTTCACTCCCGTTATCTGTAGCCATCCCCTTCTGCACCCTTGTTGATGCTCTTTTTGTGTTCTCTATTGCCCACACCATCTTATACGTAAAAACTATAGGTACCCCTTTTGAGACAAAAAGAAAAAAACGTATTTGTTCCTTCGCTATTCTGTCATATCTTCCGCCTTAAAAAAATTTTTTAAGACATTTTGTGCTTTTTACTTTTGTTTTTGCTTGTACCTGCTTTCTGAAATATGTTTCTTTGTTTAAAGTAAACTTTGACAAACCCAAACGAAGTTTTGACAAATCCTTATGCATTAATAATGTCGCCGTCTGATACATCTGTACTGATTAGACTATCCGTAGATAACGCAATGGAGACTTTTTAGAAAGTGAAGCCTTAAGGCGTCGCCTAAAACGAACCGAACACAGACCATCCATTGAAAATACAGATCTGTACAGAGTACTGCTGCAAGCGCTGATATTATCATGCGAGTTGCCGACGCCGCCCCCATCCGCTCCACCCTCGCCGAGCAGCCAAATCGACCAGTTAAACTGGGTGGAGTGCGTACTATAACTAACAATAATCTCATTGTTATTGTGGGAAGCAAATTGACTGAAAAACATTGTCCAGCAAATTTATTAAAATATCGTAACGTATACTATATAAGTAGTCTATAAGTAGTAAAAATATATAAGTAGTAAAATATATAAGTAGCAAAAATAAAGGCGGAAAACAATTTCGTCGCTAAACAAGGTTTCTGTAGGTAAGCGAGCATCACTACTTGTACCAAGGATGCCCCGTCATGCTGAAAGTAGCCCATGAATGTTCTGTATTCAAAGGAAACTGCTGGTTTTCGGGGGTTAAACCGTTGTATCGGTCCGAAAAAATTCAAAAGTGTACTAAAAGGTTTTATAAGCATCCACATTACCATATTTATAAGAATCCATAGGTACCATCAGCGGTTCGTGCTAAATTACCTAAATTTCTTCTCGATCCGTTTCACCAATTACTGTAGGTTTGTAGGTATGCACTTATACTATTCAGCTTTGCACAGGTGGCTTTGATTTATTAGTTCTTTCACGCCACAACACCGTAGCAAACCAGTTGGCCCAACCTAGGTGATTAACTGACACAAAGCCATGCTGTAACCAGTTTGCCCAACCTTATTGGGTTAATGCACCGGTTATTAGTATTTGAATGCAAAATAATTTTTTCAATCAAAATTAACAAACAGATCCGTTTTCACACTTAGATTTTCGTAAATTAAAACAGGCGAACAGAACTGTGACATGCATACAAGCCCGTCTCAGGAACGGGTGAACGGAAAAAGCTTGTAATCTCATAAACGCATAAGCCACTACCGAAGAAAAACGCAACGGTCGAGCCATACATATTTACCGGTACCGCTAACAGTGAACATCCAAAAGCAGGTTTTATACCACAGTATTCCGTAATTCAGTGCAGTTTCTTTTGCAGTTGTACAATGTTGCGGTTAGCATAAAATACGAGTAGTATGACTACTATGTCGGCGACTCCGCGGTTTGTTATAAAGTTTAATTGGGTGCCAAAACCTTGGCATGATTAATGGATCAAATTATGGCTACTGGCCACGTATCTAACTCGTGATCGGTCTAATTCTGCCGAAGTCCAATTTTTAAAATTGTTTCCACTGCCAAGGAAAGCAGATTTTTCAGTAATCAGACTACATTAGTCGGTATAAAAAGAACCTGTCTGTTTACCTTGCATTTCACAGGCCTTGCAAGCTGCAGCAGCAATTTAACGGGCACCTTTGATATTGTGTAAAAGCTTATAAGATTAAGGCGCTAGTGGCTAGTGGTATGCACTGATTTGTTGATTCAAGTGCGTTTAGCAACCTTTCCACGTGAGAAATGGCAAACAAGCAAGCTCTCTTAACGACGTCTGCAGTCCTGCTGGTCAGTAACGAGCAAGTTCACAGAATTTTAAACAGTTTTCGTTTGTTAGTGCATCGTGAACTTTCCTTAATTTTTGTTTCAGAGTGTCGCCATGATGCTGTGCAGCTACAGTTACACTGATGCCACACCTGTAACAGCCAATAAAGCCATCCACCAGGACATCAGTCTCGAGCCCGAAGTGACTAACCGGACTTCTAAGAGAACCGGAAAGCCTATGCCGTACGAACTGTCCAACTCAACTTGGATCATTGAGTCGTCCGGTTCCATCAACTGCATCCATCCTGAGACCCCGATCGTGTGGATCCTGGGCAGTACTTGGACGTTCATGGACAAATCGGATACCATTAACCGGACCTGCCCGGGAGGCTTCCACTACCAGGGATGCCCCTTTACGCTGCGACTGGCCCATGAGTGCTCTGGATTCAAGGGAAACTGCCCGTTCAAACCAGTCAAACCGGACGAAGAGAGCCGCTGTCCAACGACGCACTTCAACTTCGCGTATCAGTGTTTGCCCGAGCCAACAGCCGATAAACCGCTCAAGTCTTACGCGGTGGCGCCGAAGAACGCCGATCCCAATGATCCTTGCCTGCCGTTGTATGTTGCCAAACATACCGGTGTTGCTGGCCATTAGCAACATATCTGTACATCTTCAAATTTCTGCCGAAATTTTCTACGTACTTAGATTTCGCTGCGCTTTTATTACTGCCAGTGATGTTTTTCGATAGAGCACCGTGCACTCGCTTTCCGCAGCTTGCTGTCGATGTACCGAGCGGCTTGAGAAAATATCGTTCTGTTAGTAAACTCTGTCAACCGTCAACATGTCTCCAGAACTGAAACCACACTGTCACTATGTGCACTGGTATAGTTTCCATTTGAACAAACAATGCCTCACTGCTTTTTTAAATTTATTGAACGCATAATGCCTTTATATGTAGCAGTCTTAAGTAGTCACTACTCTTAAGTCTTTTGACATTATTTATGCACAAAATGTGCTTGGTCATGGTATGAATCTCACAGAGAAACAAAATCAAAAATTATTTGGCTGGCGATCGGCAGGTCACCGTGCAACTCGCAAAACTGTAACAGCAAAAGACGAATCCTGAGTAATATACTGAAATATTTGTAATATAGAAACTATTTCTATTTGTACTGGGAAAATTTAGACACTTAAGCGGGAGGTGCTGACCGGGGCCGTTTACGAGCTTTCGGGTTAGGTGATAGTGACTAGTTTTCATCAGCACCAATACTTATACTCGTGAAAACAATATTTCAAGATTTGTTGGGTTACTTCAATGCCGCATATCTGGTGTGTGATCAGACTGGCTTAACCAAAGTCCGCGTTTCCCGTTGCTTTTACGCCGAAGAAAAGCAAAAGCTGCGGTGATATAAAAAAAAGCCATTTGCCGGTTTGCCTTGCATTTCCGCAGCCCGAGTCGAGCGGTTGTCAGAATTAAACGGCATTACTTTTAACTTACTAGTAGTTGTACAAGGTCCAGCACGTGTGAGATTCTAATTGCTGCCGATGTTCAATGAGTCCTTAATAAATTTATATACATCAACAACTTTCAAATTGAAATGAGAAACAGCCAACAGATTTCGGCGGCTACCGTCTCTTTGCTAGTCAGTAACGAAAACCCTCCTCTGGAATTGTTCGTTAATTTCGGTTGACTCAATGCTTTCCTTTGCTTTACAGGGTATTGTCGTCATGCATATCACCTGGGGTTACAGTGATGCCATACCAGTGACAACAAATAAAGCCATCCACAAGGACATCGATCTCGAAATCGAGATGACGAATCGGACTACAAGAGCCGGAAAACCTATCGCTCACGAATTATCCATCGCAACATGGAACGTAGGTTCGTCGATTGATTCCATGAAATGTCTAAACCCGGAAAACCCAATCGTGTGGTTTTTGGGGGGCACTTGGATCTTCTACGAAGGATGGGTGGAGATCAATCGCACATGCGAGGGAGGTTTCCACTACAACGGCTGTCCGTACACGCTGTGGATTGCCCATGAATGTTCCGGGGCCCATGGCAGCTGTTCATTTATCCCTGCAAAGCCGGACGAAGAAAGCCGTTGCCCGACGACGCACTACAGCCTCCGATATCAGTGTCTTCCGGTGCCAACAGCCGAAAACCCGCTCAAGCCCTATGCTATGACGCCCGAGAACGCCGACCCGAATGATCCGTGCCTGCCGCTGTATGTAGGCAAACAGGCCGGTGTCGGCGGGTAGTAGGAGTCATTCGGATTTTAATTTTTTGGTTCGTGAATTCTGCCACGAAGTTCCTGAACTTTAAGGCACCTCATGTTGAACACTTTCCTAACGAAGCTGAATGCTGCCCAGATAACCGATGGGATATTGAAATTACCCGTAAATAAATGCGAGCATGAAAGCAAAGTCATGCTTTCTTAATTTTCGTAAGGCAAAAGAGATGGAAACAATAAAAATTCGACAGCATAAGCTGAAAACCGTACACCGTGTTAACCATGGGGTTAGAACTTAGAAGGTTTGATTGACTTCGATTACATTGAATCATGCAGCTTATTTTGGACTTGCGAGTATGTTGGAATTTAGTGGGTCATAACCTAATGAAAACCTGATCTTTCTGTCAGACTGTCACTAAATGACTATCGTGACAATATTAACGAAATTTCAGTGTTTCATTTTCGGTATTACGCTAAAAAGGTCATTTTCAGTTCTTAACCTGCGCATTAAAAAAATATAAGTACTGCTTTATTTGCACATTAATGCCTCAATACCTGCGCCGCAAATACAAGTATGTACAAGCCCATCCAACAATTCTTTGACCGCTGTAAGCGGGAATTTAAAGAAACGTGGGCTTGAGCCATTTAATGTGCTTCGACACATCACGCCACATGAGTCTGCGTATTCAACGTAAATAAGCAACAAATCTGCCAGAATCTTTACAAATCTATTCCAGTGCGATATGAGAAGGTCTTCCACGCAGGTGGCGCTCGAACTGAGTACTGATATTTTGTTCCATATTTCGTTTCATGAATGGTAGTTCATAAACTGATCTGTTTCTTTTGTAGTTACTGGTAATTTAACTATGATAATTCTAACTGCGATCTGTTTGGTTTTGTTGATTAACCTGATAATTTTAACTGTGATGATGCTTTATCGGTGATTAATTGTGATCTAATATATTATTGTTGGTTGAATATTCATAAAAATATCTGCCACTACACTACGATGCGTATTTGCATTACTGTGCGCGATTTATATGCGCTGCGCTTACAGCGGTCAAAGAATTGTTGGATGGGCTTGTACATAACGCATTTAATTAGGCTCAACCGCACCTCGGATTTTTGCCTGCTTTGAAAAGATTTCCAGGATTGCTTTGCTAAAAATATTTTGTTATAGGTGCCGTGTGTCATTAGCGCGTAGTATGTGCATCGTTTACAAATTACAACGATGACACAAGCCGTCTAGAAGAATTTCTTAAAGTACGTTGTTGATAAAACAATATAGCTGCCTGTCAGAAATTTTAATCCTGATAATCCTGCACTTCTGCGCAGAGACAATATTATTATAGCATTGATAATGTTTTCGTCTGAGGAAAGAACACACGAATACATTTGTGAATAGAGTGTACAGAAGCTATTAGTCGCCGGTTGCGTTTATATCCGGAATCAATTACTGAAAAGATCCGTTTTCGATGTACCTCCCGATGTATGCTCGCTTGCATGTGGCTTAGAAACGAGGGCTATTTAAGCAATCATTCTGTCGCAACGAGTAAAGCGCGTTGTTGCATTTACAAATCCTGAGCAATTTGCATCATTTAGTTTGTCTGAGCTTGTTCAGTGTCAGATCAGCTAAGCATTTTCAGTGATAGTTGTTCAAGAATTTGTATTTTAGCGAAGTGTATGCGTGTGCCATGGACGGAGGGAAAGCTTCGGAGAATGTACCGCTGGCTCAAATGCCATTTACCGATGAGACGATGAAGACCCTCGTTCTTTGGTGGAAGGGAGAAATCGACGGGCGAGCTTTATTTAAGATCCTCACAGATGCCGGTGTTAGCATGCTAACTGGAGACAGGAGAGCGGTGACGGTTGCTGATTTGCGTCGGGCCCTTTCAGACGAATGGACGCGGGAGTTGTTCGAGCTTCCGAAACCGGAAGCTTTGAAATCGGCCAAACGCTACTTGGGGGTACGTCCGGAATCCACCAACTTGTTCATCAATAGGCAATATCACCATGCTTTCCACTTGCCTCCTTGCCCTGGATCGCAAAAAATCCTCCTGAAGATGCAGTTGGCCATTGCGATTATGAAAATCGCTGCAGGAGATGTCAACGGAAATGGAAAGTGTGACCGTTAAGTGACAACAAATGAATGCTGCAGTAACTTGACTAACTGACCCTACCCTAGGAGTGTTGAAACGTGGACCTGCGTGTCTGGCATTATGGTTGATGCTTCCGTTGCAATATCCGGAATAAATTCTGGAGTTTTGAATAACTATGATAAGCTGCAAGTACTTTGTAGTGTAGTGACTCTAGTCTATTTGAATGGTTCCATTTGGCTGGTCCGCAATCTTGTATAATTTAACGTGTCATATCCTTAGTTTTCATTCTTATAAAAGTGTCTTGATGAGTATGTCCAGTTCAGATAAACCCACTATGTCATGATAATTAAAAATGGTGTTTATGTTATAGCAGTCTTATTTTGGTTCTGTTCCCATATCGCAGTATCAGTCGGACACCAGAATATTAACTGAACAGATTTATATTAATTGTTTAAACATGACTTCATAGAGCTGCTTTCGATAGTTTGCAAGAAGCCTGCCATAGAAAATTTTTGCCGGATCATCGGTTTCTAATTCCCTGGTAAATATTTCACGTAGGAATAAAAATAGTGGACCACTGGACTGGCACTTCCAGTTTTCTCAACAACCACTCATAGTCCATACATCAGAAACTACCGCCCACCCACTTTATGCGAGCTGCATCAGTTGATCATACTGTAACCATGCTACCGCATGGAGGTACCTCACAGCAAATATTTTATACATTATTTATAAATAAAAATTATTAATACATGCAATGAATCCTTTCCGATTGGCTATTTTAAACGCTAACTGAAGTCACCATTTGCTACTGCATCGTAAGGTATTTCAGGAGCAGATGCATGCGAGTACTTCGAATTTTCCTACAAGTTCTCTGACACTGGAAGTACCATGAGCGCCACTGGGGCCACTAAACTCGAATATGTACGTAGAATATGCGGCTGCCGCTCTTTGTCAGTCATGGTTCCTTAGGGACTAAAGCGCGTACAAGAACAGATCACGCATGGACGAGAAACGTCTGAATTCCTGCCAGCAATGTCCAACTAATTCTCGCTAAGTCAGCACTCATTGGTCCTTATAAACATTTGTCCATGAGAAACAACCCGCTCAATTCGTCATTATGCCATATCTAACATGTAATTTCCCTATAATAAAAAGTTGACCTTTCTGATACCATGCTCGTCTTGAAGGATTCACGTTCTCCAATGAAGCCCGGCGTCTGGCAGTCGCGCGGAGTCTGCATTCTTTTCCATCTCGCCAAGATCTTCGGCATCCGTACCGAGAGCTTGAAATCTATCCGCACCAAGAAACGCTACACCGCTGTGTTCGCCTGGCGCTGCTTACAAGCCATCCTGTTGATCTTCGCCATCGGGATCGGGGTGGTCGATTCACTACGCTCATGGAAACGCTACCAGGTGCAGCTGTCCAAACTGGAGTTCACCGCGGTGACGATGAGTATCTTCCGGGCATGCTACATCTCCAAAGCCGCCATCACCATCGTCCTCATTCTCCGTCGGCGCAAAGAATACCGGCGGATCCTGAAGGCGGTTGCGCGAGTGTGTGAAAAGCAAATTGGTGCGTTGTCGCAAATCAAATCGTCAATTAATTATTTAGCCGTTGGATTGACGGTGTGGAGCGGGATGGCCATCGCTGGGATTATCTGGGCGGTGGCTAAGACTTTCTCTTTAGCCGCGACAAAACGCGCTATCCCGCTTAATGCCACCCACTGTTGGTCGTGCACGGTTGACCATCCGGTTATGTTGGATATCCCGATCTGGATGATCTGTGTGCTGTACGCCATCATGATGTTCTTTGATGAAGGTCTTGATGTTTATCCACAACTGCTTATCTGCTTGATTATGTTCGCCTTGGCTCTGTGTTTCAAGAATGTAAAGGAGAATGTGCGGAATATCGTCCATAATCCTTTTATTCCCTTGGAGTATCATGAAGACAGGATTAAGTGTTTAGCCGCAGTGCACTTGGAGTTGTCCCAGTTGGTACTGGATTTTGATCGCCTGGTGTCACTGTTGATATTCATGCTGTACGGAGTGGATCTGATGGGATTCATCAGTTTGACGTCCTTTGCGATGTATAAGCATGGAGTGCATTTCAGTAGTTATCAAGAGAATGATATCATCCTCTTTGCCTGTGTATTGGTAATTGTATCTGCGGTAAATTCCTCCATGCGGACGGGACTGGCAATTATGATGAGCGAGCAGGTACGAGTCCGATCAATTTGAAGTGTGATAAGTATTACTCCGAATAACCGTGTGTTGTGCAGGCCCATGCTGTGCTCCCGCATCTTCATAAGATGACATTGAATATGAAGAGCAACGAAGGTCGGTTTGCTCTGGGGAATTTCGTGTCAAGGTTGGAGAATAACCGTGTGGCCATGACCATTGGAGGGTTTATGTACATCACGCGCGAAGCCGCATTCACGGTAATTCGACAATAATACACTGTAGGTACAAAGTGGTCCAAGTCTTTAAAACCCTCAAAACCTTTAAAACCCTTAAAACCTTTAAAACTCTTAAAACCTTTAAAACTCTTAAAACTTTTAAAACCATTAAAACTTTTTGAGAAATCACTGTCGATGCGATGTATTTATTAATTAATTAAAACGTTTGGTTTTATTAGTTTTAATAGTTTTAAAATTAGATTTGGACCATTTTGTACCTACCCTCAATAATATGCCATGTACTGCACCTCCGTAAAACCGATATAACATTTTTAGCGGCTTCTTGTTAATAGATTTTTGGACTGTTGGTGACGTATGTGCTCTTCGTGTATCAAATGCAAGATCAAAAGCAAGATTTATCACGACTTCCCACACTGGAGCAGATATCTGCTCGCTATCCAAAACTGCCGGCCATTTTTGTACTGAATGGCACCGGGAATTGATTGAGCAGCTGCCACATTCCAAATGTGTTGACCCGCTACGGACATTGATTGTTTTTATTGATATCGACATTATGTTGGACTTATCAATATGAACTGCACCGGTGCAACCAGAACACAGAAACCCGAAAACTGAACATTAGGCAACCAAGCTCTGATAGAACAATAATTTAATGCCTAAACATGCTAACGATAATATTATGATAAATCATACAGTCAGATGTCATAGTAATCGCCCCAGCCTTAACGCAGATGGTAAACCAATCGCTGCGGGAGGGAGTGTTTCCTTCCGTGTTTAAGCGAGCTGAAGTATTTGCCTTGCCGAAAAGCACCTCACCGCAGTGTGCTGATGACTTCCGTCCGATTTCGTTACTTTGCAATTTCTCGAAACTATTCGAGAAATGTGTGCAATTGCAAATTGTGCGCTTCCTAAAAGAACACGACATTCTGTCCCCAAACCAGTCTGGATTCAGAGATGGCTATTCTTGCGAAACACTGTTACTGAAAACAACGGAGAAGTGGAAGAAGGCAGTTGATAGTAGCAGTGTGACGGCAGTGTGTTTTTTAGATCTGAAGAAAGCCTTCGATAGTGTAAGCCACTCGCGACTGCTAGAAAAGATGAGAAAAATTGGGGCCGGGGACATCGTGGTGCAGTGGCTACATAGTTACCTCACTGGCAGAGTACAAAGGGTGCGAGATGGCAAGCGAACATCCGACTGGTTGCCACTAACATCTGGTGTCCCGCAGGGCACTGTGTTAGGTCCAATCCTGTTCACCATCTACATCAACGACGTGCTTACTGTTAACGCAGGAGATTGTGATGTTGACTGTTTTGCAGACGACACAATTGTTCATGCTACCGGAAAGACGAAAAGCATAGCTGCCGCTAAACTGAACGATGGACTGGTACGTGTTGGCCAGGTTATGGAAGAAAATATGCTGCATATAAACGAAAAGAAATGCCAAGCGATATACATATGTTCCGATCGCAATATGCAGCCGGATCCAGAAGTCGTCATCAATGGGTCAGTTGTCGGCATATCAAAATGTGTACGGTACCTCGGCGTTGAGATCGATAACCACCTGAAGTGGAACGATCAGTTCAGAAAGGTACAGCGGAAAGGGAATTTCGGCATTGCCATGATTAAACGCGCACAACAAGGGCTCAGCATGTCACAGCGCAAAGGTCTTTATCACGCTTGCTTCGGTTGCCATATCGCACACCAGTCGCCGGTATGGTCTGCAGCGTCTTCGACTGAGCGCAACAAGCTAGCCGGACTACAACGTAAAGCTCTGAAAACCATCACTGATTACAAGATGCCGGTTACTCCGGAACTGTATCAGAAGTTGGGTATCCCTCACATATTCGACCGATGGCGTCAGAGCAATGCGGTGTGGCTGTACAAGATCTGGAACAAGAGTCAGTTTTCTCTTCCCGCTTACCTCCTGGACATGATCAAAGTGAAAGACAACACCATGCACTACAATTTACGAAAACCGGCAAGAGTCGACGCTGCACGGGCAAGGAGAGTTATTGGAGAGGCGACTATGGAATTTCGATTAAAGCGTCTGCTTGATAAAATTATTGCTGTTAACCCTAAAATTCTTGATGCAAGTTCTGTACCTGCCTTTAAATTCCTACTCAAATCTGTCGATCTGTCTTAAATACTTACATTAGCGCTCAAATGTTTTTTGTTCGACCAGACTTGAAGTCCCTTTGGGGTTGTCTGCTCTTGTGCCGTAATAATAATAATAATAATAGTAAGGCTGAAGAAATTCCTGACTAAAGAGTGACCAGGTACGAACTGCATAAATATATTTGTGGATAAATATCCATACCCGAGAACGGCGCCGGAACAGCATTGTCCAATTTTATCACTATCAGAGCGTAATTATTAATATAATCATCTATGTGGCCAGTTATGCTCTCATTATTGTGCATCACCTGATGACATGATGAAAGGTAGCGAGAGCTCAGTGTAACCATAAAAACTGTTTTCTAAATTAAATACAGTTGAAGTTCGCGAAGAGCGATCGACGGTATATAAACGGCAGTATCTAAGACCGTAGCTCCAGGTCAAGTCAGCTCGTAGACGAAGACGATAGTAACGGAAACGCCGCGCCGGATGAAAAAGAACAGAAACAAATTATTCATGGACTGCAAGTGTATTATCACCACAGTCCGGTAAGTCCGCTTATACTACCCGCGAATGTCCGTGGAAAGCAAGGTAGAATCCCGAATATGTTGAATACGTCGGAAATCTTGGGTTCCGTCCCACCAGTCAGATACTTCGTCAGCTAAGTGATTTTGAAGTTACCGGTCAACAGTCAACAGTTATAATTGTCAGCAGAATGGTTTTTGGCTCGATCAAGAAGGACGTTAAAACCATCATGTCAGCACATATCAATATCCAAAATGCTTTAATTGTCAGTATTCCGGGTTCCTCAAGTGATGACTATCCTTGAATCTTAAGCGCAAGTCAATAAAAAAAAGTCCTTTGAAATTACCGTTATAATGTGTTGTGTAAAAGTGTGTGTAGTTTTATTACGGGGTCTTTGCAACGAAACTGCCCTATCGTATTGTCAAACAAAGCGTCTAAAACATTCGTTTTGCGCACAGTACACCGAAGATATCATTTATTCCGCACAACCGTTACCGCAAATTACAACAAACCAATTTTGGCCTTTTAAAATATCTGATGAGTGCTAAAATTTGTAAAGCCACAAAGTCGCAAAAACTCTCCATTTTGACGGTAAATGACGGTCAAACTAAGAACGCAGCCAACAGAATCTTTTAAGCGATAAAAACAAATTTGAATCTGGATTAGAGTTAGTAACAGCTGATATAAGATTTTCCTTCTTGACATTTCAGAAACATATGCTTGCGTTTATCGTCGACTGGCATTTTAACAGCTGCTGAGCTCGGAATCATAGGCACGAACGCGATACTGAAGTCTGTAAAGCAAAACATCAGTTTCTATCAAAGCTCAGCTGTGCATGTACTTGTACTGTACTGCTTATAAATAAAATAATCGACATTTACCTGATATCGTGACCAGGATGATTGGGAGTGCAGTCCATAGTGGGTCCCCACTCTGAGCTGGACTCGGACGGTGCGACCGTGCCGTAGTCAAACTGGAAGACGCACTGGAAAGATTCGATCAAAGTATAGTGCAGGAGCGCCGTCGGATCACCATCTTTCACTTCCACGCGCAGGTTCACCCACTACGAAAAGTCAACGTGCAAACTAGCCATTGTACTATAAAACGCCAGTAAGGAAGTAGAAGGGAAGTCTTATCTAGTACGTTCAAGGCTCCGCCGCAGATAGTGCGATGCATCTTCTGGTTGAGTTGCGGTGAATTATTATCCCAGAAGTTGCCCACTTGTTTGTAGCCATTATCGCCGTCAATACCGGGCCATTTCCACAACGAGTTCTCACTAATATTAAGAAATCAGTCAAAAATAAAATATTTTTTTAAATTATTCTAGTTGGTGTAACGGTGTAAAGTGTATCAACTAGTCAACTCGTTAAATTGTATACGTACGTGTCCAGTTTGGCCATGAAGAACGGATCGCAGGGCGATGCCACATCGCAAAAGTCTCCTTTGTACGTTTTGCCGTTGGGATTGTTCAGTTGGACTAGCTGCAGTTCCAGATTGATGATTTCGTGCTCGCCGGGAACGTGCGGCTTGGGTTTAGAGGAGGATTTGCTGCTGTCAGACTGGAGCTGCATCAGCTGGGCGTGGTCAACATGGCACGTGGCTTCATCGGTTTTGAATGCGCGAATGTGTGCTGTCAGTCTACAAGCACCGAAATAGGTATGCCTTTATTTATTGTTTAATTAAACTGCAACCACGTACAAATATAACTCTATATCGAAACTTGTTAAAAAATGTATCCCCAATTAATTGTGCGTGAATATATCCGACAGCTTATCTACTGCCGCCTATGCTGCTACAAAAGAATTTAACGAGCTGGAAATTAGGTTGAAGTTGGGAAGCCTTTCTTACATGCACGAGTGCTTAAAACATTTTGCGACATTTATCAATTTATTTTTGTCAACTTACATTAAAAAATTCCGAAATGCTTAAGAGCTGTCAGTACACAATACGGTAATACATACACGTGATCACTGTTGCGGTATTTAGCTTGGCAAGTTGTTGTCGGCCCCCATTTGGCGTTCTTGGCATCACTGGCCACGTCACTTGGATTGATGATGAATTTGCAGTCAATGTCATCGATTGTCTGCCAGATTCCGCCAACGTCGGTATCGTAGATATAGGCACGTAGCGTGACTTGCTAAAAATCCCGAACAGTTTAAATTTGCCTTACCAAAATTTTAATTAGTACTTTCCAATTGTGAACAGATCTTTTCTCGTATATGACAATACTGCTTACACTGGAAGCGCCACCGCAGACATCGTGGTTGACGATAGCATTAACAGTCGGACTGTCGTTATCGGTGCTGGTGAATACCACTTTGGCTTTTGCGGCGGATTCAAAGGGCTTCAAGGGTTTGTCCCTGTTGAGGAAAAAAAAATATTGTGCCAACGATTTATTTAACTGGTGACGCCAAATAATGGGAAACAACGCCCGGAAAATTTGCTACATTGGACTTATCAATTATAAGTTACAGTAAACAAGCAGTTATGATGCGGAGAAAATCACATAAATCGGGCAATGCTCCACGCGAAGCCCTCATTAATTACTCGCTGCACCCATTATAAGAGCAAAAACCTGACAGCAGAATGGCTTTTTTCTTGCCGTAGGTTGTTTTTGGTACTATCAATGCTCAAATGGAACTGTGTGATATGAGCAATACGTAAAATATGCACTCGCATATAAAAATGCCGGTTGCTGTAAATGGCAAACCGGAAACTTTGCAGCTAAACAGGTACAAATGGATGTGCAATATTACTGTGAGTGCCAACTGCCACATACACTAGATAAAAGCTGTGGTAACAGTTCGGGGCCTTCCGAATTCACTTACAAGTCAAGGTAAGCGGAAATGCCGGTATCGCATTTGCTGGTTGAATCGCACCAATGGTTGGACAGATCCACGCTACCGGGGTTAGAAAACTTGATTATCTCTACCTCTACACGGTAGTATGGGGGGAAATTGTCGGCGGAATCTGCAGCATCAGGGGCGAGGTTAACAACAACATGTGAAGCACCGGGTACCTGCACTGTCTGCACATCTGACAAGAAAAAATAACTCTAAAAGCCAAGCACATTTACAACAACACCGCAATCCCAAATTAAAAGTGTCCATTAAAGTACAGCATTTAAAGATTTAGAAACAGCAGACAAGTGAATGCAATAAAGAACATTCCTTAACTTCTCACTTAATTTATTGTATAATGTTTTCATCTAAAAGGAAAAACTGGAATACGAGTACTGAGTAAATAATTTATCAGTCTGAAAGATAATTAATAAAATGGCAGGTTGACGCTAAAGCAGTAACAAGCAAATCTTCGCTTACCGCCCTTGCCACGTCCACGTTGCCCGTTGGAAACGCCGGCAACGGCCAACAAGACCGCTAACAACAGGAGATGCATTGTGACTAACGCTGGCTGCTAACCGTTCGCGATAACAAAGCAAATGCCGGCTGTGCATTTTTCTGTGCGAACAGAACGCCGGTTTTATTGGGATGATCCGCACAGCCTCGGGCTCTTGTTTTTCTGAGCACCAAGCACAACCTGTTGGCAAAGATCTCACTTTACAAACGGCTTTGTAATGATGGGTAAACATAACTAATTAAAAATATACTTTCAACACATTTTAAATGAACATAATATTTATTAATTATCTGTTGATTTTCCAAAATATCCGAAACAATAAACAATTATTTTTCCATCAACGATCAGCGGTCTGTATGAAAAAACGATAAATTTATCCTAATTTCCACTTGATTGTATTAATTACGTGCACGACATTCGCGGAATACAATACACAGCATTAAAATGCGACTCAATAATGCATTGATTTTGGTCACCCGATTTACTACTTTTTTTTATACAACAATTTTACAGCCCTGTAACCGTTTGACTAGACATCGGCCGTGGTCGTTCAATGTTCGGAACTGACAGTGCGCGTTCGTAATTACTTATTTTCTTCTTTTAGGGTTTTATGCTCGAGCCTTACGGAAGTACTGTGCAGTGACCCGGATGCCGCGGATGACGCCGGTGGGCCGGTGTGCTGGGATATCAGTGTGGTGCAAAATCACCGCGGACGAGAAAATACTTCGCTGTATACTGGACTTGGAGATAGTGAGTGAGCTGCATACTCTTGCGCTGTTTATTGGGCAAAGGCCATCAGTGTTACAAAAAGTGCATTCGCGTAATACTACTTAAAATGATTCAAATTTAAACGTTAAAAAAACCGCTTTGACATGGATACCCCGCATGTTCCAAAGCGGGCTTTGGAACATGCGGGGTATCCATGTCAAAGCGAGCCACTCGGACTGTCAGGCATAAACAACACGCGGCCAGACGGCATGACTCTCGTCCCGGTACGGGATGGTAAGGCGCTGGTATGGGACGCTACATGCTGGGACACGGTAGCCGCATCGCATGTCCGGGCAAGTGCGAGTGCATCCGGTAGTGTTGCGCATATGGCCGAAGACGTTAAACGCCGTAAATACGCTTACGTGGAAAGGATGGGTTACCTGTTTTACGCCCTGGCAGTCGAAACTTTTGGCACTTTTGGTTCTGATTTTATGGAGCTCATTCGTTTCGCTGGCAGAAAGATTCGCGACGTGACAGGGGAACCTCGTTCTACTGCGTTTTTGAAGCAGAGATTAAGTCTAGCTGTAGTGAAAGGAAATGCTGCTGCTGTTTTGGGCACCTTGAATATGCGTCCTAGGGTTTTTGATAGCAATAACGATTTTGGCTGCATACTCTTGCATTTAGTTCCGTTATGTGGGAATTTCGGCACTTTAGTATAAAGTGTTGATTTAAATTGCGTTACAAGAACACGAAGGAACCCTCCTTTATTACGAGATTGAAACGGCGGGCCGAGTTCGAAAAACGTCACGGCTACCTGTGTTCTTGTCGCAGATGCACAGAGCTGCATATGTACAGTATGTCTTGTTGCAATTCCAAGTACAAGCCCATCCAACAATTCTTTGACCGCTGTAAGCGCAGCGCATATAAATCGCGCACAGTAATGCAAATACGCATCGTACTGTAGTGTAGTGGCAGATATATTTATAAATATTCAATCAATAATAATATATTAGATCACAATTAATAGACCATTATTAGACCAACGTGGAATCAATCATCTTTAGCCCGGGCATGTTGCAATCAGTAATTTGAAAGTAATATGGATATTAAGTACCACCGCGATATTGTATTACAAAGCAAAGATAATACTGTCACAAAAGTATAAAATTAATATAAATTATGATGGCAATAAATAATGCTAAACATATTACATTGTATATCACAGATACAGTAAGTGCAACACATGCAGATTTGTTGCTTATTTACGCTGAATACGCAGACCCATGTGGCGTGACGTGTCGAAGCACATTAAATGGCTCAAGCCCACGTTTCTTTAAATTCCCGCTTTCAGCGGTCAAAGAATTGTTGGATGGGCTTGTATTACATTGGCCACTGTACTATCAACGTTTTTAGGTGGAAAAGCCCGGTTACACCAAGAAAACTTGGAGCTCTTTTACGATATATCTCCGGTGGAGTAATTTCGCTGAAGTATTACAACAGCAACCGCTTCGAGATGGCTGGAAGATGATCAAGGGGTTTGCAGCTCGTGTGGGGTAAAAGGCCCCGGTAAATTGAGCAAATGCAGGTAGTTAATTATTGATTAAAAATAATTTGGTTTAATGATCTAATTATACGTAGATTTAATAATTATCTGCAGTAACAATACTTATGATTGGAGTTGTTTCACGGAGATCTATTCGAAGTGTGCAGACTTTCGCGCTCTTCTGCTGGTAATTGTTGCGCTGCATGACTACCACAGCAGCGCTGGAAAAAAGAGTTCTGATTGGTTTCAGTAACCTGCCGAAACCGGCGAAGCAACAGGTGAAATCATTAACTGTTCAAGTGTGCTGCCTCATTCGAGACTGCGCTCAGGAAGCGAACAATAATTTTGGTGTACTGTTTGGTATGGGGTCGCAAGAAGCCGTGATGCAGCAGGCGACTACCGAATTAAGCCGTCGTTTTGCGGCATCAAAGAATGATTTTTTGTTGTTTTCTAGGTTATGTTTGTGCCCAGATGGAATCTGCTACTTCGGAACGCCGGTAGTTTTACGCACTATAAAAATAATTTACTTGCAACACTGTCCATTCGAATTGCTTGATCCTAATTGATAAACGACCATCCAGGGGACAGTCTCAACCTTTTCGTTAACTTAGTTTTCGTCCGGATGGGAATTTATTTAATTTTATGAATAGCAAGTTTTACGGAGATACGTTAGCCCGATAATCTGTATTGCTTCCGTCGGTATTAATAAAAACTTTCGTTAGCTATAATGCGTGATGATATGTAATACCCAATATAATGTAGAGTGGAATTAGGCAAGGCATTTTCTCGTTAGATCTTCGTACCGGTTTTATTTCGCACAGACCAACAGTTAGTGCATGGAATCATGGGCCCATGCAACGATCTTGATCTTGCCAAAACGTCGATATAATGGTCACAAATTAATTTAGTACGTTTAATTTTTAAATGATCCACACCTCGTAGATGAAACTGAAGATTGGTGCAGTCACAAAAAAGTAAAGTATTGTCCATCCGTTGCAGACGAATACTGCTACGTGCACTGAATTGCAGCACAAATAAATTAGACCAGCTATATTGTCAGATCGAGGAGACAGCAACCGGATTTGACTGCATGACAACGGGATTGAACTACTGTAGGTCATACTCTTCGTTAAATCAGTTTTCATCTTGCTGCAGGCATCTCTTCCCAACGATCGAAAGCTTAAATAGACTCAAAAGTCATATGTTATAAAGCCAATGCGGCACATGTATGGTTTCGTTATGTTATTTTTGTGGACCATACCCCATCTTTTTAATTTTAAGCAGCTGTTTTCGGTTTTTTAAGCAGCTGTTTTTATCCTTCGGACTAAGATAGAATGGAAATTCAGGAAGCTTTGCCGAGCGGTGGCATCCGTTCCTTCGCTGCTGGCGACGTTGTAATGGCCTGTAACCCTTTGGTTTGGGTTCTGGAGCGCAGCGCCTACAAAACACACTGCGCCTTTTGCTTGTACGAGAGTAAGGAGCTGCGGAAATGTTCGGGATGTCAACTGCACCACTACTGCAACCTTACGTGCCAGGTGCGATAAAAAGACTGCTAAAAACGGTCTATAAGCTAGAATGTAAAACCGTTTCGGTTCATAATGGACCTGGAAAACTAGAGACCTAGGCATTCACCAGAGATCATCAGCGACACTTTTAGTCTTTTGGAATTTATGGAAACGAGAGCCTGCGTTGCAAGTGTCTCAACCTCGTATTGATTTTCTACGAAGAGTACATTGTGAATCAGTTCAATATTTATTGTAATGCAGGACGTTGTAGTGTATTAAGAATCAGTGCGCAAGGTTTGGAATGTGTGCCTTTGCCTTTGTTGGCAGCATGGCGACAATTCCCAGCCATGGGTGTACGCCCAAGATATCGTTGCAATGGAAATTAATTGTTTTGTGGTTGGTTCAATGTAGGCAGCTGACTGGAAAATGGAGCATAAAATGGAATGCAATGTGCTGAAGCAGTTCATTGCAGACGTTAGCGAAACGGAATACACGTTTTCTACGATGCCAAGCGGTCCTGCGAGTCGCGTAACATCAAACGACCTTACCAAGACTAGTTGTACTCTGTACCATTGGTGACATGATGTCCAAATTGGACTATAAAATTCAGGTAAGACAACCGAAAGGAAAGCGCAATTTTGCCAGTTGGCTGCCTAATAAAAAAGCCTAAAAAAACTTCTGCTGATTGTTAAAGAGACTTCAATGGCCCATATTATCGAACAGAAACGTCTTCGGCTTCGCCTCCGCGTTTCGTGTGGTTTACTATCGCTTTTCACCTGAAAAAGCTCTACAAGTGGGGACCAGACTAATTCTGCGGAGAAGCAATCAATTCTTTTGTCCCTCTCGCTGATTCACATGCTACAGTTTATAAATTTTAAATACGTAAAGTTTGCGCGAATTCTAACGTTGCCAGATCCTAAATCACACGCTACTGATTTTGAGTACTAGTATTTCATACGAACTTTAGCCCTGAGAGCGGTATTTCCGGCTTCAAACCCTTGAATGTTTTAGGACAACAAAGAAAGTTCAACCCTCTTATGAAATCCTTTTCATGGAGATAATAAACTTATTAGGTTTTTTTCCTTATTAGGCTTCGGCAATATATTCGGCAAAATATGTGTTCGATTATTAGATTATTCAAGTAACCTACAGTAGCTGGCTTGACCGCCATTGCACAGTAATAAAGGTTAGCTGATTTTGCAGATTATTCCCTTTCAGTTGATGATCTCTTATTTACAACTCCCCAGTTTTGTCACCGCTATCCTTTGGACATTTTTTATGAACGTTCCACTCTGAAGTTTGAATTTGTTCTGCATTATTTTGAAAACAATGGGTGGTTTTGAATGATACCATTTTAAAATTAACAATGGAGGTACTCGACTATGTAAATTAATGTTTGTCATATTATTATTTTGGGTAGCCGGATTATTTCGAGTTTTGTTTACCGTATAGAAATGGTCAATTCTAGCTGCCATGTCTGACAACGAAGCAGAAATTCTGATACAGACTCCGCACTCTTGATTCGCGTTGTCGTGAAATTCGGGAGCAGGAACTTTAATAGTATTTTCGATTTTACATACACCATTGTTTCGAAACCTGGCTGATTTTTCAGACCTGGTTCTGAAGAGCAACCAACCACTTAGCCACAATTACCATTTAAACGGCTGTTTTAGCTGCAGGGTTTCATCGACAAAAAAATTGTAATTCAAATACGTACTAGAAAAATCAGGTTTTTCTTAGTGCAGGTAAATCTGTCCTGTTTCTTAGAATAATCTGCTCCCGGCATTTTAAAATTGTTGGTAATCTTGAAATTGTTGGTAAAAACTGAAATAGATTGGGTTATGTTAAGTTACAGTCCCATCTCATGTTTAACCGGGACAAATTCTTTATTTGAGTGTTTTTATTGAGCGAAGCTCGCTAATGTGTATAATGCGATTAAAGGGTAAATTGGGCTATATCAAGTAAGCAAACTCGGAGTCAACCTCGGGTTTGTCATTAAAATTTAGGACCAGGTGGTTTGACTACCAGGCTTAAAGGTCATTATTTCCTAGTACATTGTCGCTACTGCTAGAACATAGCAAGAACGGATAGGCGTTTTAGAGCCAGTGGCGCTGATTTGAGAGGTCAGATTGAGGTTCAGAGTTTGACCGTGGGCCATCTTTGACGACGAAATGCCGAAGCGACAATCACGCTAATTAACAATTTCGGCTGCTTGTAGTTGCGATACAGTGAAAACCTGGAACCATCACGGAATACAAGAGCGCAGCGCCGCGCTGAATTCCAGCGGCATCACGGCTATCCGTGTACTTGCCACAAATGCACCGAGGAAGATGTACATACGTCTTTAACCCACCATTGAAACGCTGTTCGACATCTATGATCTTTTTTAGGATGCTGACATTAATCCGCTCCGATGTGTGACACGGGGGTGCGCCAACCGAATTCCCAGCGACAGCCGTGCACTGGCAGCCTGTTCGGAATGCGGCGCCCTCAATGGTGACCGTTTGACGCAGTTTCTTCGGTTTGTGCATCAGTACGAGAGCATTAAGACGCAGGGCGAACGATTCATGCCCGTTGCTACGGATATCAGCCAAGCGATGGAATCGGCGGGTATCCTGCATCCGGATGCACATTTCCGTTTTGTCTGCGGCTGGAAGCTGCCCCACAAGTATTTCACTGGGAACCGCTTAGAAGATGGCTGGAAGATGATGGAAGAACTCACCGACTGTGTGCGGTAAATTTGCGGTTTTAATACTAGTATTCAGTACAAGTATTAGTGCTTAGAACAATACAAAGTAATACCATGAGGATGTTTATCTACCTACAATTATATCTTTGATATTTTATACCTTTCACATCTTTAATTGTTCAATTGTTGTTACCAATTCACTAGTAATAATTATGACAACTCAAAGCTTTTTTTAGGAAGATACTCGTATATCCAAAGTATGATGGTTTTTATGCTCTTCAACTGATGGGACAAGGAATGTCTTGCTCTATAGCGCTGCGCCAGCGAGTGCTGAGTGAGACCGGCCTGCTGTCGCGACCACCAAAAAAGGAGCTGAAAACATTTGCTACTCATATGAGTCATCTTGTGCTCAATTATTGTCAGGAGGGCAAAGATATCCTTGTTATTCTGTTCGGGAATAACTCCAAGGAAGTCGAGAAAGCCGACGCTGTGCTGGAACGAGTGACTGAGAGATTAGGCCCCATCGAACAGTTTCTGCGCGGAAGTGAGCCAAAAAACAAGAAGTAATTATTTGCGCTTCTTTTTGTTTTGATATTGGTCAGTCCTTGCTGGCTTACCGTACAGATGCTTGCAATACGGCAAACTGGGAACTTAAGCGATATATTGCAAAGTGAAAACTGAAAAACCTGTCCACATTTGCGGATGTCGATCTCTCACGCGTCAGCATGGCAACAGCAGATCGAAAACTAAGTGGTAATGTGCAGTGTATATGCATTATCCTGTCTGCGTACCAACTCTGATGCTAAACAAGATTCGATCGTTGCGTTTATGAGTTGTGTTGTGTAGACATTTGTGTTCTGTAGTTTTGCTATCGTCCAATAGGGACGATGGACACGACAAGACAACTAAGATAAATGATATTTTCTGCAGTTCACCCAGGGAAGTGACAAGGTCACTGACAAGTGATAACGATGATCCGGCTAAAACTGCCGTTATACAGCAGATTTTCTATATGCCTGATCATACCCGTTTCCGACCTATTACAGTGCAGGATGGGTCTGCATAACGCATAATGAATAATCACTATCTAATCTTTCCATGAACGCTTGCTGTAGTCGATACGAGAAATGTGCGACATCAGCGTGTTCTATAAAAAAGCCGGCAAGCGTGACGCATCTTTTACATACCATTAATTACCGCTTTCAGCTTGACCACTTGAACGTTTTCTACGGATGTCTGATCCGATCAAGAGGAGTCCCTACAGAAAAAAATGGTCGACTTCGTTGTTGTGGCAACTGCCTTTGTCGTCATCGCTATTGCCGTGTATTTCTGGCAGCAGAAATCCACTGCGAAACTCCCTAATGGACCAACGGGATGGCCCATTGTGGGCAATCTGGATTTTTTTCTCTCACCTGGTCCGCAACGACATTTCAAATTCCTGGAGACGGGACGAAAATACGGCGGAATATTTCGCTTCAGAATCGGCATACTGTAAGCTGGGAATAAAAACCGCCAAAAGTTCAAATAACTCAAGGATAATATGATGATTTTTGTTTCAGGAACAGCGCTTGTGTTACTTCCTATCGTCTGTTCCGGGAAGCCACAGTTGAAAAAGGTTGGTCATTCGCGGATCGTCCACACGATATACGGTTTCCAGAACTGGATACAGGTTAGTGCATCTTATTTCATAATTAACACCTTCTTAAATTTCATTTACATATTTTAAAACGTATTTCACTTTGTTTCTGAAAATACACACCTTCATTTTATATTTTTTTAATTTATTTAAATTCTTCTCTGTAAACTATGTAAATAGTTCAAATATCACATTTTCTTGTTCCCAAATACCTTTCATTTCATATTTTTTGAATTTTATTTTAATTGCTTCAAACAGATTTCATACTTTTACTGATTATTAAATAAGAATATTATTTTGTAATGATTATGAAATTAATAATGATGATTATTTATTTATTTTGGTTTGTTGATTATTTATAATTAGGAATCTTAACAAGCGGTGTGGACGATGTTTCCAAAGCAATCCGCCGTTTCACCGTTGTCAGTCTGCGCAGTTTCGGATTTGGTAAAACTGACATGCAGAACATCATCCTCAATGAAGCGGATCTGCTGGTTGAAGAATTCCAGCGTACCAACGGATCACCCTTCAACCCGCGCAACGCTCTGACGACAGCAACGGCCAATATCATGTCCGCGCTGCTGATTGGTAAACGCTTCGACCATGAGGAGGCGGGGTTTAGCTTTATTAGTGAGAAGATGAGTCAGGCGTTGAAGCTGGTCAACACGACTATGCTGGTCAGCGCATTTCCTTGGCTGCGCTTGTGGCCGCACAAAGACTACCGAGTGTGTCTTGGGAATTTTCGCGATACCAAGACGTTTATTCGCGGACTGATCAAGTAGCACGATACGACACGGGTGCCGGGGAATCCGCGGGATTTCGTGGACGCTTGGTTGGATCATGGCGAATCGGATAAAAGTACCAAGAATATGTTCTCGCGCGGTCGGCTGCTAGCGGTGTTGATTGACCTATTTGGTGGAGGGTTCGATACGAGCGCAACCACCTTGCAATGGTAATTATCATTTTCATCGCATTAGTAACTTTTACCTTATAGTGCCCACTTATATGGCCTAGACTCCAACTCTGACTCTGATTCTGACCGCTCAAACTCTGACTCTGTGACTCTGACTACTAGTCTGACTCTGACCGCTCAAAGTCTGACTCTGACTCTGAAGGTTTCTTAGGTTTCTTAGGTTTTTTAGGTTTCTTAGGTTTCTTTGGTTTCTTAGGTTTCTTAGGTTTCTTTGGTTTCTTTGGTTTCTTTGGTTTCTTAGGTTTCTTTGGTTTCTTAGGATTCTTAGGTTTCTTAGGTTTCTTAAGTTATTCTTAGGTTATTCAGTCAGAGTCAGAGTTTGAACAGTCAGAGTCAGAGTTTGAGCGGTCAGAGTCTGAGTCAGAGTCAGAGCTTGAGCGCGGGCCAACTTATATATACAGCATTCAAGCGAACGCTAATCTTATTAAGCTGTTGACATACTGTAGGTAGCTTTCAACTTTGGCTAATTTCGACAACTGTTTGCTTTAGTAATCAGAGAACAACTTGGAAGCGGTACTTTAATTTAACAGCAAATTAAGTACACTGTTGCTTGAATTAGACAGTCATATCAGTGTTTCGATTTAATTTGTCCCTAAGCCGACCATTATCACTATAGTTAGACACCGTATATCAAAGTGCTACAATTGTTTTGTGAGGTAACTGAACGTACACAAAGGTTACCGCTTACTCTCCAGGGCTCTTTTGCTACTGCTCCACCATCCCGATGCCCAGGACCGTATTCACCGGGAAATAGACGAAGCCGTGGAGAAATCCCAGCACATCACTTGGGAGGACCGCGACAAACTGCCCTACACGGAGGCCGTCATGTGGGAGACGCTGCGGCTGTATCCGGTGTTCCTCTTCACCGCACCGCATCGGTCCACGGAAACAGCGACAATCGGCAACTATGAATTCCCGCCCGGCTCTCGCATCATGTTCCACCTGTTCTCCATACATCGGGATCCGGAGTTGTGGGAGGCACCGGATGATTTCCGACCCGAACGCTTCTTGGAGAACGGTAAACTGAAATTACCCGATTTCCATGTGGCGTTTTCGGCCGGACGGCGCTCGTGTATCGGGGAGCAGTTGGCGCGGAAGGAAGTGTTTCTGCTCTTTGCCAATTTATTGCACAACTTTAAAGTAATACTGCCGGCAGGGAGTAAACAACCCGGTCCGCTCACCATGAACCGGGGGTCACGCTACAACCGTCACCATACGACATGGCGGTTCTCTCTCGGTGATAATTTATTCAACTGAATTAAAGCATATTTAGCCAAAACATTTACACTGAAAGGTTACTCTGAATCATTGCATACTGCTCATGATACATATACTCGAAATAACTTATTTTTTTGCAATGTTGTGCGCAGTTCTGTTTAACTAGAATAATAAACCGGAAGATTAAGCACACAATCGTGATTTGCTGCGGTTAATTCCTTGATGATAAGAACAGTAATCCATTTGTATTATTCACTGGGATTAATATGGTTTTGTGACTTGTCAGAGTGCCCCCCATTGTATGGTGTGTTGAGGCCGCTCAGCCTGAATCAGTTCAGTTAGTCAGTGACGATGCATTAAATTTAATTTCAGTTTAAATATAAATAATGATAACTTCCGCTGTTATTTCTTTGATATTGAGCAGCGGTTGATCTACGCACAGTTTTGATGCCGACACATTTCGTCTTTGAGACAAGTAGCTTATCAAGCTTAACAAAGCAGTCCCAAAAACAAAAGAAAACGTACGTAGACTTTGGAAAAATAAGGAACAAAAGAAAAAACATAAAAACACATAAGAAAACATGTGAATATATAAGAAACCTATGAAATCCAAAACCCGGAAAAAAACGAGAAATCTGAGAAAGCAAAGAAAACTAAAACAAAAACGAAAAAAAAACGAGAAACGGAGAAATTAGAAAAACTAAAAGGCTTTTAGAAACCAAGTGTATCGAGTTTTTTGCGGCGAAATGTCCGCGGTCAATTAGCTTATGACATAATGTCGGAAAGAAAGAAGTCTCAATTCTAAATTTCCCAAACGGTCAAAACCGAAATGTCCCAGTGTCCGGATGTTCTGCGGCGAAATGTTTTCGAGGCCAAAATTCGAATGCGAATTTGAGCGCGGCAAAATGTCAACTGTAGAAGGTGACTGTAATGACCAGAGCGTGTGCCACTGCACACGCTGCGTGTGTTACAATAAGATCACGCCAATAATTCATTCACCAGCTGATCGCCACTTACCGATTAGTCGCTACTCATTGTGCTCATTCTAGTCCGTTCTTTTCAACTCGTCTATCCGATTTATGCACACCACTTGGTCATCGCCCAGTTTCTTCCAGGGAAGTTTCCTTTGTGTTAACTATCCAATAGAAAATGGAAACCGAAGTGACTGTGAGCGTTAATCGCCAATGTTTCTCCGCTGGCGACCGCATCATGTCCTGCGACCCGATGGTGTGGATGCTGGAGAGGAGCGCTTACAAAACGCACTGCGCTTACTGCCTGCAGACCAGCCCGGGACTGCGCACATGCTCGGGATGCCAACTGCATCGCTACTGCAATTCGGCCTGCCAGGTACGGAAATACTGTTATCCTAAAATTTACGTAGTATAAACCAGAAAAACATAAAGAAATATTAGCTACGGATGCCAGGCTACAAAAACGCATGGGGTATCGCGAAGTGCAGGTGTTGCGGCAGAGGATTGCAGCAAGCGATGACTCTTTGCCCCATTTTAATTTGTGTAAACCATTACCTCATGACGTAATTTCATGGAACGACTGGATACAGGTCGCTGACTGGAAAGTGGAACATAAACTGGAATGTGCCCTGCTCAAGGAGATCGGCAGACAGGATCCGATTGATGTGGCTGAATTGATGCGCGGACTACCGGGTTGTCCAACATCAGCCCGCTTCTCCGTGCCCGCAGATACCCTTTACGTCGTCTTTGATCTGATCCCGAAAGTGGCCAATAAAATTGAGGTAAACAATACTGTACTCACTGTTTGGCTGCATCAGAATCCTGGCGTCTGTCGGGACGCGCATGAATATGGAGGACGCTCATGCGACCGATTTCCTGGGAAGATTCCGCTAGGATTCGGAAGGTTTATTGCATTGTATCCCCAAAACCTCATGTTTGTTCCTAAGGCCGTAGCGAGCTCCGAGGGATGAGGTAGGCGCAATTTGGCCGTGCCAGTTGCGCCCGCTTTGAAGCTCCGTTTGCGCCGAAAACGCGTCATAGTCTACCCCATCGCTTGGATCTCGCTATGGCCTTGTGCCCCTGGTAATCATCAAAGAACGTACATGTTAATGTAGGTGTACTATTAACTGCTCTTTTCCTGCTACTGCACCTCAAAGTAATTTGCTGCAGATCAAAGTTTTAACGTTGAAGTTTAACTGTTTTTAACACTTGGGCGCAATACCAAATGCTCCCTTAAAAATCACATAATTATGCGCCCACGCCCCTGTACAGTAACTGGCCGGAAGGGGGAGTGGTGGAGGGTGGACGTTCAATGAAATCGCATCCATCTTCCTGCCAAAATCCGGCAAAATGGTGGACGAGTCATCTACCGGTACCAATCTGCCGAGCCAACCCATCGGCGCCGACTGATATAACAATGATCCCCTCGAAAGCATTCAGGCTCATTGCGAGAGGTCGTCGAGGTAGTGACGTCGCCGAGCAGCTCGTGAGCTGGCTTTTTCCACACAGACGTTTCTAAAAATATCTGTGTAAAAAAATGGACTCCCCGGCTCCTCCCGTTACAGCTACTGCACTGTTTGTTGATAACTGTAGTACTGTAGTCACTTACGTGTGAGCCCTTGAGTTACTTGTCATATAGCAGACAGACTGCAACTGTACCCTGCACAGTAGGCCGAGTATGTACAAGAAAGTACAGAATCTCTATTAAATTTTAAATTTTGAATATGGTATGGCGAGAGGATTCGAACTAAAACGTTTGCGAGCTGTAATCCTAAAACAATCCAAGACTCCAAATGATACCCGCGACCTCGCCGTAATTCAAACTGGGTTGGTGATAACTAATTGGTTATATCACATTTCATTTTCCTATAAACATATAAGATGCTGATCCAGATCCGCTGTTCAAGTTTGTGATGATTCCTTTCAACTGAATTGAGTCTAGCAATTCTTAGCGTAAAATTACGTTCCGATATTGCTGTGATCCTCCAGAAGAACGCAACGATGGACGTTCCGGGGATGGGTCGGAAATCTGTCCGAGACCTTCTGCTATCGATGCCGTCGAATCCCGTGCAACCGGATATCGAACTGCTGATACAACGCGAGTACGCCATTAAATTTTGCTAACGTTGTTGCTCCGTATTCTTAGTGGTTCCTTGCTTCGCAGGTTGGCCGCTGGGGCAACCGAAGTTCCTCCTATGGACTTCATCACTTATTGCGGAATCCTCAGCCATAATAGTGTGAAAATACACGATTCGCTCAACCCCAGCGCACCCATCGGCAGAGCGCTGTATCCACAAGCACCACGAGGACGGATGACGCCGGTGTGTTGGGATGCCAATGTGGCGCTAAATTGCCGCGGACGACGGCTGGTTATCCATGCCATGGAGGATATTCCGCGCTTTACTGGATTACAAGATGTAAGCAGCTTAAAGCGCTACATTACGAGCCAAAGCCCAGTTAACGTCTTGATCCAATTGCAGTTTAAATTAAGTTATTGAAACAAATTCAAAGTTCATGAAAAAGGATGCAGTTCTGTTTGTTCCAGATGCGATACAACGATATGGTAGAACCATTCTGTCTATCCAGAACCCAACGCCGGGCTCAGTTTGAGTGGTTCCTCCGATTTCCATGCACATGCCGTAAATGCACGGAAGCCTATGTACGGTAGCAAGGGCATTAGCATCTTTCGGCGTAGGTGGTAACGAGATCTCGGTCTGTATACTTTTAGGATGGCGACATCAATCCGCTACAGTGTGCAACAGTCGGTTGCAGCAATCGAATCCCGGGCGATACCCGTGCACTGGGACCTTGCTCGGAATGTGGCGCCATCAATAGTCACCGGTTGATGCAGTTGCGCTGGTTCATGCAGCAGCATCAGACCATCGCAACCAGCTGCCCGCGAGAACTACAAACAGCGAAGATCATGCAGCTGTGCAAAGAACTGGACGCTGCTGGCATCCTGCAGCCGGATGCGCATTTCCGTTATATCTGCGGCTGGGAGTTGGCACTGCAGTATTACAACGAAAACCGCTTCGAAGATGGCTGGAAGATGATGCAAGGATTTATAACCTGTGCCCGGTAAGTAGGCAATTATGGGTGTCTATTTATTAGTAGTACCTGCATACCTGAAGTCTTACAGGCAAATACCGTTTACTTGTACGCTACCACAAAAATTCGGTAACGCGCGCTTTTCCTGTTTGGTCTTTATTTATGTTTTACAAATGAATTACATTCAAACATCAGTTAAATACTGTAACTGAATGAATCTAATTTCTGTCGTTATTCTGATGATGGCAATCTTTTCTAGAAATGTTTGTCCAAAGTATGCAGTTTTTCGCGCTGCTCTACTCATATCTGTTGGACTGAAAACTGCAGAAGCGCTGGAAAAGCACGTCTTGAGAGCTGTTAGAAAGCTGTCGAAACCGGCGAAGCAAGAGCTGGAAACACTGGCTAGTCAAGTGTGTCGTCTTATTCAGGATTATGCTCACGAAGCAAGCAATATTTTTGCTGTGCTGTTTGGTAAGAAGTCGCAGGAGGCCCACACAAACGATAATGCGATGAAGCACCTGGCTTCAACGGTACGCTGCATTAAGCAGGCTTTTCGCGGCAGGAAGTAACCAGCATACTTTAAGGTCTTCTTCTGTCATGTTTCTTGCGTTTTCCTCTGTTACATTAATCCGAATGGTGTTTGGTTTCATCGATTTGGTTTGACTAGACCATTCTGAGGTTTTTGGTCTACACTCTTACAAGTGGCTGATGTTATCAACTAAACGGTATTTTATTGCTTTGTTTATTTTGTAACTTTAATGGAACAAACAGGACAACTTTCGTTAATATGCTCACAGCACACGATGAACGTAAACATTTGTGAGGGTGGGAATGGGATTTTGGTACAATTAATGAAATCAAATTGCCCATTTTTTTACAGGTGGTGACAATTGTGAGTGTAGCATTATGTAGTCAGTGTAGCTGAATATGTGAGGACAAGCACAGCATTCATCAGAGCACCGCTGCCGTCGGTGCTGTGATGAATGCAAATTCTTCCCTACAGCATGTTTGCATCTCCAGCACGCCCTTTTATTTTAAAATCATGTTGGACTTTCATTGCTCTTACAACCCGGCCGCAGTAATAAACGGTACTGCGAAAATCGTCTCTCATACAAGGCGGGCTACATTAACCACTTTGCGTTAACGGTTTCAGAAGCACAGGGCAAGTTTATTTGGTAATTCGGTTACTAAGGCCAAGAACAGGAGGTTAAGAAATAGTTCTGTTGAGATTCTGTTGTAGAAAGATGATTTATTGGCAATAGCCGCCCAAATAACAAAAAATGCACGCGCTGACACCCTACGTAATCGTTAGAATTTAAACATTAAAAAAACAACCAAATTCCCGGTCCTCCCTCGGGTTAAAAGGTAACGTGCTCAAAACAGCCGTAGCATTTCCCTTAACAACAGCAAGGCTGAATCGCTGCTTAAGAAAAGCAGTAGAACGTGCTTCTCCAGTTAAATCCCGAATTTTGTGACCCAAAGAATGTGACAGTTCACTTAAAGCCGAACCAAAACTCCAAGGGTTTCCATTACTAGAGGGTAAAAGCTATCCGTATTCCAAAACGAATACTTCCCACGCTTCGCATTTTCAGCCAGCTGGGCCACGCTGCCACATTTCTTGGAGCTTCCAGTGACATGAGAGTCAGCAACCGTACACCAGCTGGTTACATCCCAAACGATCGGTTTTCCTTGTCTTACTGGTATCAGTGTCATCCCATCCGGTCTTTGTGCGGTGGTTGATGACAAGCCGTTTGGTTCCATCTCACAAGGAAAACCAGCGCTTTCACAACAGTTTTTCGCGATGCTGTTCATTTCTTTATGTCTCGCCCATCGTCCTTTAGTCGTTTTGTTGCAGGATAGTCCATGATGGCCGTTGCTTTCGACTTGTTGTAGAAATAGATAATAGTTGTTGTGGCCTGTTATCCGTTGGTGTGGGTTCTAGAGCGCAGCGCCTACAAAACCACGCTGCGCCTGTTGCTACCACGACATTGAAAAACTGCGCACTTTTCATGATGTAAACTGCATCACTATGGTAACACTACGTGCCAGGTACGATAAAAAGATCGCTTAAACGGAATACAATCTAGAACATCATAAAATAGTCCTGGACAACTAAAGACCGAGCCTCTCGCCAGGGAGCTTTAGCGGCACTTTAACGTCTAACAGAAACGAGAGTCTGCGTTGCAAGTGCCGCAACCATGTATTGATTTTCCCACGAATAATGTGCTCCGAACCGGTCTAACCTTTAATGCAGGACGAAAAAAATTGTCCTATGATTCAGTGCAAGGTCTGGAATGTCTGCTTTTGTCAGCAATATGGCGACAATTGTTACCACGGGCGGCGGCGGTGACGGGCCCATGACATCATTTCAGGGGCACCTACATACGTATAGGTGCTAGTAATTGCTTTGTGGCCGCTGACTGGAAGATGAAGCATAACCTGGCCGCGGCGCTTGTGGGTATAACGCTAATCCGATCAGAGGTGAACGGAGCCTGTCAGTGTGTCGTAAAGGGCTAAGTATTATAACTTAAAAGTTCATGCGTAGTGCGGTCTATTTCCTAATTTTCGATTTAAACTTTCTGTAAGGAGTGTGAATTGCGATTATGTGCGCACTGTACTTGCTGTACACTGGGTACAGATATTACAACTGCACACTGATTTGAAATGTTTAATGGTTTAACGTTCGCACGCAATCTTGGGGAAACCCAATCCGAGGCAGCGGACTAGTCATAAGCAGAAAAAGAACAGCATCAAAATAGGTACTCAAAATTCAACAACAACAACAATTTACATATCCAACAGAACGCGCTGTTCAGCATGATAAAACTTTTTCAAGGACACCACAGACTTCCAGTCTGCACAATTCAAAGCTGCAGTGAAGCCACCAAGGCTGTTATAAGATTGTGCTGGAATTCGCAAATCTTTCCAAATCCTTGCCATCCGATAGGAAAAATATCTCTCCGATGGGGGGAGCTTGTGTCCACAAAATGTTGATCCAGTAGGGACAATCCGGCACGGATGTTCAGCCATCTTCTGTTGATGACGCGTAGAACCTGCAACACCAGAACGAACAGCAGTATCTTTATAGAATAAATTTTCACCATATGGAATTAAGCCGAACAAAAACTTGTAAGTCAGCTGGAGACTACGCATTAGGTTACGCCTTACGATCGGTTCCCATTTAAGCTCTTTAAGTCTGCCAACGTAGTCGCATCTGAGGCTTTTAAGGTGGAGCGACCTAACAAATCTTCTTTGAACGTTTTCGATGTTGTCAATTAGCTGTTTTTGGGCGGAATAGGTGACAGGCGCACTTTGATCGGAGACAGAGAGAACGAGACTGGTGTACAGTACACAACGTGCTGATAAATCGCGGGCACTAAACAACGTATTAAGATATCGCAAACGCTTTAGCATTCTCCTGTTACATTTTCACAGTACATTTTCCATTTGTGACTGCGGTCTAAGTAGATTCCTAAATATCTTGCAGAATTACAAGTAACTACGGATATGTTCTCCCCATTTAGCTGATAAAATTGAGGTGATTTTGCACGAGACGAAAACCTAATACATGCTGATTTCTTCGAAAATCTGAATACTTCATGAAAAATGGCCATCGAAATGGCATAAAGCGCGAGCACCGTGCCGTACCGGGTGGTTCGTACCGTACCGAGTGATCCCACAAAATGGCTGTCGCTGTTTTACTAAGATGCGCTAGGTCGGCTCAGTGCTTGATTACAAAATATGATGCCGGTATGCTGGGGTGTCAATGTGGTAATAATTACTAATAAACCGCCGCTGCCGTCGGTTCTTCGTCCAAGCTGTGGAAGTATTCCAGATTAAAAATGATTATCAAACGTCCTTCGACTTCGAAATGCGCGGTCACCGCCACCGAATTAGAATCCATCCATCAAGAACGTACAGTAATAAAAGTTCCGTTCGTACGCATGATAGAACTGGAGAACTAAATACCCGCCACTCGAGAGATAACCTTAGCGGCACTTTTAACGTCTAACGGAAACGAGAGTCTGCGTTACAATTCCCCGCAAGAATGTATTCATAATCAGTCGCAGACGTTTACTAAGATGCCAAGCGAAACTGCAGGTCGCGCATCACTGAACAGCTTTAGCAGAGCTAGTTGTATGTTCGGTCACATGCTATTCAAATGGGACTATAAATGTCAGGTTAGACTAATGAAATGAGAACGAACGCAGTTTGCATTGGTTGTATCTTAAAATGGTTTTCAAAATCTTCACTATGTAGCTAGTGCACAGCGTTGGATAAGAAGGCCCAGTGGGATACTGAGCTTCTCTTCACCGGCCGTACTGCTCGTACTGTAGGCATCGTGAATTTAACATTATCGAAGCCAACGCCTAATCGCCTAGGGTAGTACCGATAGTCGAAGGAATTCTCTGGCTCTTATTATCGAACATATACACAGTATTACGCACTACCTTACACCGTTAGATCCTTGACCTTTCGTTATTCAGTAAGTAATTCAGTTAAGGTAGGGCCATTTCGCAGTACGTCAACTGCTCTAGAGTCTGAATCGCCTTCTTGCCGCACACTGCAGTCCGGGATAGCCTATCCTGTAGCCAATCTTGCCGTAGAACGCGCGGAGAGACAGTTTTTATGTCGTCCATTTGGCCCTGCATCGTGCTAAAAAAAAGAAATCGAAGAATGCAAAGTAATCTTAACAACGTAGCCTACTGCTTAGTGCGCCGGTGTGGATCTCTGAAAAAATGCATCCTCCTTCGAATCTATAGAACAGATGCCTGCACGAGGTGGCGGCGGTTCTCTTAATGGACTATGTCAGGCACCCATTTCATTCGAATTGTTGTTTCAGACCAAATCTGACTACTGCATAATATCAGCGAATTTTTCTGATCTAGAAGAACCCAAGAAATGTAATATTGGAAAACCCAAGAAGCTAGAATCTCTTCCCCTGAACACGGGTACCTTGCCACCCAACCACGTGGTGGTTGCCTTGTGTCGGGAAAACTGCTAAAATAATGTTTTCGGAAGCAAAAAAACCCAGAGAATTTACTTAATGGCCTAGAACTCACAAGGCAGTTTTTTGGAAACATTTTAGCATTTCAGAATCTGAAGCTTCCTTCTAGAAAACTGCCTAATCAGAATCGTACTCTGTTAGCATTGCTGGGCGCAATTTCGTCAAAATGGTAACTCTCCGGCTAGGTCGGTTTCACCAGATTTTTGACATGGTAGATCTATACGTAATACGGGAATGCTGCTTTTTAGGTCAGTCTTCAGCTTTGTATAAACCGTCAACAGCGTTACCAAATCCAGCACTTCATACCGCATTGAGCAGATTTGCTATGCCATTGACTGCTTTGCATATGTGCATATTGTTGCGGTGACCTTCCATAGCACTGCATGAACCAGCATAAATTATTCCACTAGGGCTGAAGAAATTATGATTTTTTTTACAGTGTCGAAACATGTATTCGAAACATTTACGTATTTGCGAAATTTTACGTAAATGTGTACCGGGGCCAGAGGCCGAGATTTTTCACTGGTCCATTGTACTAAAAATTGTACCAACCGGGATGAGAGCATTAAATAATCGAAGAAGAGTGCCCACAGTAAAAAGGGGTGCCAATCAGGACATGGTCCTGCTACGCTTCGGTCAAGCAGTGCCCGCATAAAGCGAGTGCACTTTCCTAGTAATTATTATTGAAAAGTTTATCGAAAAGAATAACTAACCTAAGTTGGTTAAAAATAATCATCGAACAGTTTATACTGGTCTGTACATCAACTATAGATACAAATTATTACAGTACAGTTTATACTGTCTGTACATCAACTTCTCTTCTCTCTCTTCTTATTGACGATGCCAGAGACTTACCGTTAGTAAGAATGAACGAAGAACGTTGTGCCGAGCGCTAGCAGCCGTTCCATATTTGCTGGCGAGCTTGTAATGTGGGACAATTCGAGTACAGTGGGCAACAGTACATATACTTCTACAGATTTGTCTGCTGACTAAGTCTTTAATACGCACAAGACGGAAGTATACAAAATTAATACACTGCATTCGTGGTACAACAATAATGTCGGTGCCGGTTGCCCTGATTCATCGCACCCTACAAAACTGAGAATCTGATGTCCGTACGTACGTTTTTGTGAATCATGCCACAAATTTTTCGTTCCAGCCGTGCTGACGCCGACAGCAGAGCGTGCAAGCGAATTAAAGCGTGCAGAGGCTGCTCATGCTCGATCATGTCGGTGCAGTCTGCATGATTCCCTAAGCCGATCCCCAATGATTTTAGTTTTTGCTCATTGTAGTCAGTTCATCCCAACTGGTTCTCTAAATTACTACACTAAGGCTCTGTTTTTTCAAAGGACATAGTTTGTCATCGATTTGTATTCAGTTACTGTATAAAGTGCAGTACAGACCACGGTGTTTCCATCGTGTACATCGTAACGCTCCACATGATAATGGACTTAAAGGAGGTTGTGCCGACCAGCGGTAGCCGTTGTTTATTGGCTGGCGAACTTTTGATGTCGTGCGACCCGATGGTGTGGATTCTGGAGAGAAGCGCCTACAAAACGCACTGTGCATATTGTTGGCAGGAAAGCATGGATTTACGCACATGTTCGGGATGTCAGGTACATCGTTACTGCAATTCAGCTTGCCAGGTACATTGGGATAGACAACCTGTAGTTCCTCTGCAGAGCTCTGAAAAGGCTGGTAAAAATTTAAGAAGATAGTTGCAATTCCGCATAAGCGTACAGGCAGCCTGTTCGATAGCAGTTTGTCAAACGTGTCGCTAATCAAATGGTCTGGTTGGAGCCAGGTTGCTGACTGGAAGGGGGAGCACAAACTGGAATGCGCCTTGCTGAAGGAGAATGATAGCGTGGACCTAGATCACCTATTAGATGAACTGAAGGCCGAGCCAGCGGGTTCCCGACCATCGGACACCGATCTGGAGTCGAGGCGAGGGCGTATTCCTGTGCTCTCTCTTGTCCTTGGATTGACCACGAAGCTGACCAACAAAATTAAGGTAAAATGTCGGTATTATCAGAAGACGAAAACCCATGTGTCATGCGGTCGTGTGAATTCAGCAGAAGCGTGTGTTAGAAGACCTTTGCGAGGGCAGGGTGCAAAACCTGGCAGTGGCACCTGCCACTAGCATGGCGAGCGATAAAACCTGGAGAATCTGGCAGCTGGCAAACGATAAAATGTGGCATTACAATTGCGTGAAAACCGTTTATAGGTGCAACGTCTGGTGGGAGAGAGAGAGAGAGTAATGGTAGAAAACATTTCAATAGTTAGAACGCACAAAAATACAAAAAATATACACGAGTTATACAAAAGTTTCATAATACAAAGATGAATTGTTTTCAAATTTTGACTGCAAAGGCCCATTACCCTGAGGATCACCGAGTCTGGTTTGCACTATTTGTTTCTAATTTTAATTTGAAATTTTAAAAAATATTGGAAGCTATGCTCGGCGTAGTAACAATCTTCATGGTAATGGGTGTTTTTATGGAAGATTTGAAAATCAATTTATAATGGGACTTTTGGTACACACCGGTAATTCCAGATTTTGCGTGCTCAAACGGTCTCCACGCCAATAAACACAACTCATTTATCTATAAAAATGCCATAAGAAACAGCCGAAAAGTGTTCAGGAGTGCACGGAAGCGAAAGCTACCGTACACGGTGCACGTATTCGTATACGAATTTGGCACCTCGTACCGGCACACTTCCGTTAGCGAGGGGCTTTCTCGTACACCTTCGCGTCAGATCAGCATACACCTGACGCTTCGAAAGAAATCAGCCACGATACCGGCGGTGGTTTCTCACAGATCTCTAAAATCCAAATCTTTACTTGGATATGCTTTCATTTTCGAAAACAATAGCTTAATTTCTGAACATTCTAATGTTACCAAATATATGATCTGACGCGAAGTTGTTCGGGAAAACCCCTTGTAAGTAGAAGACCGTAGCAAATTCTGGCAGTGACCTCCGGTTGATATCCCGGAAGTGAGCAATACGACCTTCGGTTTATACATAGTTTAATAGTGAAAATTTAGCTGGGCAAACTCAGAAACGTTCGACCTAATTTCGATTTGAATTTACGTGCTACTTCCTGTTGGCTGTGGTATTCACTACTACTACTACTATTCAGGGTATTTCCGACATGAGCTTCCCATGTAAATTGTCATGTCAGACTGATTTACTGAAGCATAAAAGGTGCAAACACAAATAAGATACGTACTTATCAAAATACGTACGCAAAAGCGGTATAATAGTAAAATACTGGAAACGCAGGCATGTGCAGACTAACCCGAATTTACTTTCAAATATTGGGACTATGGTCCTATCCATTATGATCCTATCCACCTTGATTGAGTCCACATTTTGTGAAATTAACGGTATTACGACAAAAGCCGGCATTATTACAGAAGACATTCTAAAAATAGCGTCATATTAAAAGTACGTGAAAGTCAGATGTGAACGTTGCAGCGCAATGATTTTAACATGACTATACTGTCGCATATCTGACATGTTTGGCGTTTGTTGGCGTTGAGGTACATCTGCCTGTGTCGTCGTTAATCATTATGCACATTGTACAACGCGCGAAATGATCAGATAGCAAAATAATAAGATAAGGGCAGCTGTTTGTAGGGCTACCCTTCAAATGCAAAGTTCGTTTATGCGATTACAGGGCGCCGATTTTTTGCAATAACAACAATGTTTGACCTGCACGCACACCAAACATGAGCCGAGCCGGCACCATAATGACCGGTTGTCTGTAGTCAAAACACAAATGTAGATCGCGGCACAAAAGCGGCTTTACTCATTATTAAATTAATATCCTTTTCCTTGCTGAAATTGTTTCGTGATGCTTTACAAGTTACAGCACTGTAGTTTTTCTTCTGGTCCGAAACGCATTCGTGGAGTATTACTCGGTATGTTCAATAAGCGTTATCTCTACCGTGCTGAACATTAACATTATTAATAAATTAATTTTATTATGGCTGTAAAAGTGTAATCATCAGGTCATATTTTATTATTACGAGGTAGTTTCGATTGGTATGGATGCAGTATAGATACGTATGGTTATTAATACTTGGTTTGTTTTTCTCAGTAAGCACTCCGCCAGTATAGTGCGGGCGGGGGGCTATGTAGCTATTTACGTATGATGTATGTTATAATTTCTGTTATTTTTATCATCGCTTCGACGTACTGGACAGTACATGCTTCATGCAAATTATTCAGGCAATATGTAGATAAGTTACAACTGTGCTGAAAAAACAGTAGACAACCAACAAAAAACAGTAAAAATTAAAACAGTACACTAATACTAAAATCGTAATACTAATGCAGTTTTGGACATAATCATAATGCCTATTTCCAGTAGTGCAACGTTATACAGTACGAATATTTTATTCATTCCCGAATCAGTCCACTGGAGAGTGGGAATAATGCAAACTGAAATTTATTGTATAGTTATGTATGAATAATTGTGCTTGCTGTATTGCAGTACTGTGCTGAATACGGCTATCCCAAAAATAATTGGTAAAACCAAATTTATAAACCAGTAAAACTAAACTTCACTCACTTCTTAACGTTCATATTCCCAGCCGTTCTCATAAAATCTTATCAGATTTGTTTTCAGTTGGACAGAAGTGTTTAATTGCTGGAGTTAACTTACGGCAGCCATCACAAGTTAAACCACCAAATGAGTGTGCGGAGCAAACTAAGAATTCATTCATTTAGTCAACCGTTCTTGATTAACCGAGTAACGTACTCGTATCACACAGCGTCACGCTCAACTGCAAGGCATATTCCAGCGGTTTTCCTTACAGATCTGGAAGTGCCATGATTGTACTTGCAACGCGCCTAGTGATTCTGTTTTTCGTTTGCGTTACTTTGTGCAAACGGCGAAATGCAGTGTGACCTTTTGAAATTGTGCATGCCGGTATGACTTTGTGTATCTCCAGTAATGGTTTTAACACGTTACATGTAAAGCTGACGGTGCACTGGCAAGATTTTAAAAGTTATGCTGTTGACCAAACACTCGAACCCGCTCATATTTTCTGTGCCATATTTTCTGTAGCATCTGCCAGCTTTAACCGTTTGCCAGTTGCCAGAATCTCCAGGTTTTATTGCTTGCCATGTCATTGGCAGTACCATTGGCAGGTGCCACTGCCTGGTTTTGCACCCCGCCCCTTTGCGAGCCATGGTAGACCCGCGCCTTCGTACAGAAATAATAAGTCTCTCATTCAGAAGAGTGAGGTCTGTGGTTCCCTAACATGAGACAATTTATTTTCTATGCATGCGTAAGCATTACTTAGTACGATATTGTTGTATGGTGCGTTTATTGCAAATCTCAGAATCTGCAATGGTTTTCTAGAAGAACACGATGATAGACATCCCGGGAATGGGCTCGAAATCTGTCAAAGATCTTGTTCTCATGATGTCGGAAAATCCCCTGCAGCCAAACATGGATCGGCTGATGCGGAAGAAGTAATTGATACTTGTCAACGCAGAAGCGTCCAGCCATTTATTACATATTAATTTATGGCACTTCATGCTTTGCAGTTTATCCACTGGGGCAGTTGATATTGGTACCATGGGATACATGAATTACTGTGGATTAATCACTTATAATGGTGTGGCAATTTACGACTACGACGCGCTGACCCTCCGTCCTTGCGCAAGGATCGGATTAGCGCTGTATCCACAAGCGCCGCTGGGAAGGATGACGCCGGTGTGCTGGGATATCAACGTCGTGCTGAACCGCCGCGGACGACAGCTACTCATCCATGCCGTGGAAGACATTCCGCATTTTACTGGACTTCGAGATGTAAGGGCATAGTCTTGTACAATCTGGTGTTTTAGTTTAAACTGCGACTTTTTTCGTTCATTGTGTACAGTACACTCTTTCAGCTGCGTTATAACCATTTGGAAGAATCCTTTCGCATGACACGAGCGGAGCGACAGGCTAAACTTGAGAAGCTTCGCCGACATCGGTGTTCTTGTTCCAAATGCACGGAAGCTTATGTAAGTTATCAGCAGCTTTAAAAGGTACCAGCGCTTTACAGCTTAACGCTGGTCCAATTTTTAGGATGCCGACATCAATCCGTTGAAATGTGTTACGGTCGGATGCATCAACGGAATTCCAAGCGACAGCCGTGCATTAGAAGCTTGTTCGGAATGCGGTGCCGTGAACGGTGAACGTTTGGCTCAGTTCCGTCGTTATATGGACCAGTACGATACCATCAGCAGCAGATGTCCGGAGGAGTACCACTTGGCCATGATCATGCATCTGTACAAGGAGATGGACGCTGCGGGCATATTGCAGCCGAATGCGCACTTCCGGTATGTCTGTGGCTGGGAAGTGGCGCAGGGTTTTTACGATAATAATCGCTTCGAAGATGGTTGGAAGATGATGCAGGGATTTGCAGCCTGTGCACGGTAATTGAGGCACTTGCCGATTCCGATTTTAACTGCGGTCGTAAACTACAGTGACTGCATGTTTCGTCTTCAGGAAGGTTTGTCCAAAGTATGCAGATTTTCGCGCTGCTCTGCTGATTTCCGTTAGCCAATTTACCGCAGAAGCGCTGGAAAAGCATGTCCTGAATGGTAGTTGTAAGGTGTCCGGACCGCTCAAGCCAGTTCTGGAAACCCTGGCCGCTGAAGTGTACACTCAAATTTTGGATTATACTTGCGAAGCTAAGAATGTTTTTGCTATGTTGTTCGACAAGCAGTCGAAGGAATTCCAGATGAGCGATTCTGCACTGAAGCAAGTGGCTTCGTCGGTATGCCGCATTGAGCAGGCTTTTCGCGACAGAAAGTAACTACGTTTTTTACAGATACACGATTTTGCTTCTGTTAAGGTGTTAACTGGTGGTGTTTGGGAAAACTTCATTGGGGCGCTTGGTGTTGAAGCTTTGAACAGATAATTGTTGTCCGATCCTCGTAAATGATTGTTTTAATCCTTTTATTAAGTAACTGTTGACGGAACAAATTGAAAAATTATTTGTTAATGCGTACGTTACGGAAGTAGACTCCATGTGAATATGGAATGGGATTATCAAGTAACCAAAGTTTGAGCAATATCCGTTGTGACAATAAATAAAGATACACATTACTGCAGTTACTACTTTCATTTGTACTGAAGTTACTAGTTACTGAAGTTAGTAGTTTCATTTGTACGAGTACTTTATATCCTACCTACAGAAGTGGCTCATCGAGGAACAACATCAACAGAAGTTGAAACGTTTAACATCAACTTCGGTAGTTTAATTTTGAAATTTTTCATGTCAACAACAGATATCTGCAAAACCGTGCGAATACTTCGAATTTAAAACGTCATCAGTATTACTATTCGCGCACAATAAACGATTACCAAACACCTAAATGTTTTCAACTGGAACAATTTGAAGTGAACCCAAAAATTGTGCATGTCGACCACCATTGTCTGATGTGACATTGATTACGTTTTGTTTTATTTATCGTTAGTATTTTGTCTATTATGTATATATATTAGGAATTATGCATTATTTATGTTTTGGAAGCGGTAGTCTAATGGTAAGTCCTGGTACAGGAGCAATCCTAATTGTTGTAGACGTTAAGCACAATAACAAAACAAAAATTCCGAATAAATCATGGCTTACCGCTAAAGGCACAACGTCACTATGGCGCATGCAAAATGGCGGCAACGACACAGTGCAATGCGTTCATTTCTTCGACCCTGGTACTATTATTAATTTCTATCGAAAACTTGATCTTTACAGATGGTGTTTGTTGGGGTGACTAGTATGGCATCGCTCTGCAACGTCTGTTTTGCACAGAGTTGGGCCGGCCCTGCCCAGGGCCGCGGCCCGGGGACACGTCGGGCCGAAGTGAAGGACGGTCCAGGCCGACCCAGCACTAGTTTTGCACCATGAAAAACATCGCAGTACTTTAACACGTTAAAAGACAGACAAGCGGAAGTGGTAATCACATGCAGAAACAGATACTCGGGCACCGCGACACTTCGTCACGGGCAATTTACAGCAGGAAATTTGATCGCATACATTTCGCCACAAGGTCATCACGCCGCTCGACAATTTGTCGCGGGACATTTAGTCGGCAGGACATTATGCCGCAAGATGTTCGTCGAAAGGCCGTCTCGACGAAGAGCTATTTGATCTACCAGACAAAAACTATAATAAAAGGGGCTGGCGGCTGCTCAGCTCAGCACTCCCTGTTCTTGCTGCCGTCAGCTGACTTAGGGTTGTCATTACGTCATCACACGCTATCACAATCACGCCGATTTCTTGTTCCCAGTCCCATCATGCCGAAGAATCATGGCTGTGATAATGTGATGGGTGAATGATGGGATGGGGAAGTGATGGGATGGTTTCTCACTGCCCGAAAATATGTATTTTAGTGCCAAATTATTGTGCTTCAGTTATTCCGCATAACTTTTGCGCGCTACAAACTTTTTTTCCTTTAAAAATTAGGCGAGCGGTGCCTGGGGAAAGCTTTATACGGAATACCTTTAGCATTTTCGTCATTACGGTATGCTACGTCACTTCCACCACAGTCCGTTTGATTTGATTGATAATGCCTTTCTCCGTTGTGCTACTGCTAACTGTCTTTACAACATTTATACTCTATGAAAACATTAAAATGATTTTTTGTTCGAAATATAATTCATTGAAATTCATTTTATTTTCTTCCCACCAATCCCACTATTCCCATCACTTCACGTTCACAATCCCATCACATCCCACCTAAAAAATCAGGGTGGGATGACAACCCTTAGCTGACTGGAGTTTTACGTTGAGGCTAAACATGGTGCTGATGTACCGCGCCTGATTTAGCCGTATGTGTTGCCGCAAGGCCGTACTCCGGCCGGGTGACGACAGCAAAGAAGAAAACCTGATGAACCGGTGCGAATTAAACGTGTCGATTTCATTAGCTGTGAATTTTCAGCCACCAGACGTCGTGCGTCAAAATGTCGCAGACGTAAAGTTAGTAAAATGTCCTGAAGCAATATGTCTCATTAAGAGTCGTCGTTGTCGACTTTGTGGTATGTACGTAGTAACATAAAGCATAATAACAGCAGCAGCAGTATTGGCGAAAACCTGATAGAATTTTTTAAGGTACACGGTATTGACGGATGACGGAGGATCTTGTTGTACAAGTATTTACAATGACGTAAGTTGGGATACTGAGCAAATGTTGAGTACTGGTATAAACAGAACTGGTTGACTTGTTTTTTTCAAAATTGCGAGTTGATGATCTTACCGCCTAAGAGAAGACAAACCGGTACATACAGGACTTCTTACTTGGTGGTGGTATTAAGGAAGATAAACATAATTATCTTTTGGTTCAGAAACGTGCTTTTAATACTAGCGCGCATTCATAGTAAAGAAAATTTATAGTGCAGTCTTGATCCCTGGTGCTACTGTGGAATATGGTCATGTATTACGTACGTACAAGTACTGCGTCGGTGCCGGTTCCAGCGTAGTTGAATGCGACTGCGACTGGGCACTGCAGACGCAGTCGAATTTCAACAGTTTGATTCAAGTACTCTGTACTAGTAAGGTAGAGCAAAAAATCAGAACGTGATGCGCATGCGTATAGGCATGCCTGATCTTAAAGCAGTCGGTATGATTCACCGGCCAATCACCACTTCACCGATGTAGTACATGAGTGTTGAAGTTTTCCAGTCTCGTCCAGTAAGCACGCACCACTAGGATTTTATTTCACGACCCTCTAATTATTCTTAATGGTTTTCCCTTACAGTTACCGAGTATTTCCTTCTTATTGAAGATTCCAGTGATATAGTGAAAATGGAAGCAAAGAACGCTGCGCCGAGCGTTAGCAGCCGTTCCATATTTGCTGGCGGGCTTGTCATGTCATGTGATCCGATGGTGTGGATGCTGGAGAGGAGCGTTTACAAAAGGCTCTGTGCCTATTGTCTCCAGGAGAGCCTTGAACTGCGCACATGCTCAGGATGCCAGATGCATCGTTATTGCAGTGGCGCTTGCCAGGTAAGATCTATTCGTTCTGCAAACAGCAGAACTGTAAAATACCGTAGCACGGGTGCAGTTATAAAAGCGAGATGATTAGTTACAAGTCAAGTCCCCGTATAATCGTTCTAACAAATCTGAAGGTTACGCATAGTAGCAGCCGCCATCCTGACAAGGGATGATTCTGCTTGACTACAACCTGTAAACGTACTACATATTAAAATTACGTATTGTTTGTTCGGCTCAGCTCGCTGATTGGAAGGTGGAGCATAAACTGGAATGTGCAATGATGAAGGAGATGAGCGTACACCTTAATGAACTGATGGATGAACTGACGGGCGAGCCAGCGGTTTCCGGGCCATCGGGCCGTGTCCACTCATCCAGGCGACCAGATGTCCCCTTTGCCGCGGTCTTCTTTTGTCTGTCCGCAAAGCTACTGAATAAGACTAAGGTAAGAATTGGTATTTTCAAAAACGGGTATTTTTGTTGGTGTTTTCGTATGGTGAAAATTGGTATTGAAATTCTGTATTAAAAACTCGCACATATTTGTGTTGGTATTTTTTATAACGTGTGGTCGTGTGACTGCACCCTGTATGAAATGCTGGGTACCAGCTCCATAGCTAGACATTTTTTTTAAAGACCTGTTATCTTTTCTCTTATCCGTATCGATAGATACATGTTACTTTCGAAATAATTTGCTAAGTTATGGTCTCGATGGAAGCATTAAACTGTTTGATACGTCATCACTTTCGCGATGGCAGGAAAGGTTGGTTTCGCCTTAGGTAGTTTGCTTCGAGCGAGACATCAAGATTCAACGATTAAGATTTCCACAAAGGCACATTAATTTTTGTGTGACGTCCGAAGATGACTGTTAGGGTTTTTCTAATTTCACGCTCACTGTTTCCACTCGAGTGTGATTTCAGCGCGCTCGATGTAAGTGGTAAATAAACACCGCCAGTATGTACCGTAAAAAACATAATGACTGGTGCGCTTGAGGCTAACATGCTCAGATTCAGGATATGTACAGTATATGACTTCGTATTTGGTTCAAGACAAGGCAGCCAGGAAGAAATTTGCTGAAGCATTTTGATTGAAAGCGTCATCCAACTCAGTAGAAACGCCTGACTCTACCTTCCATTTCCATGTGGCCTGGGTCATCATTTCCTAAAATCCAATGCAAATTTTCTGGTGACCAGGTGATTACTTACAATCGGTGACCAGTTGCAGTTCACAACGAATCAATTAAATTATGGAGCAAGCAGATTTGCCATATCGGTTGCACATTGCTAACATAAGAATTTCAAGGCGCATCGTGGTAACGCTCCTTACCAGTTAGTGCAAAGCGGTATGCCGTTACGTTCCGATAAAAACGTGAATCGCTGAACAGTTTATTCCAGTGAGTTCGGCAATGTGCATTGTCAAGTCCGTTTAATGGTCAGTTACAATTCTGTTCGTGTGAGCTTAAATGCTGGAAAGTTTCCAGACATTTTAAAACAATTTTTTTTAACTTTTTCACTATTCAGTAGATTGCTGAGTTTAGTGGTCAAGCCATGATTTTGATTTTTCGATTTATTGCGATGTTTTTTGTCCACATTCCACACGGTGTTCGATTAAGTTCTAGAGTAGTCTTGCAGGTGTGTTTTCTGATATACCGCAACTAGTTGCTGGAACTTTACAGAGTTATGTATGTACTATGCACAGATACATTTTGATGCTTTACCGCTAAGGGAATCCTGCTTGTTATGGTTCTCCAGAAGAACGCGGTGATGGACATTCCGGGATTAGGTTCGAAATCTGTCGCAGACCTTGTGCTCATATTTACGGGAAATGCCTCACAACCGGACGACGAAGTGTCGATGCAACAAGAGTAAGTCATTTGAGGCTTTGCCAAAGTTGCTGTGCAAAATCTGTAGCAATCCATGTTCCGTAGTCAGTATTCTGTAGTTTGCCCACTGGGGCAGTCGATCGATACTTGTTTCATAGGCTTCCTGATTTGCTGTAGATTTCTGAAACATAATGGTTTGGACCTTTACGATATGCTCGCGCCCCGCCTACCAATCGGCAGAGCGGTGTATCCACAAGCACTGCGCGCACGAATGACGCCTGTCAGCTGGGATATCAATGTGGTGCTGAATCGCCGCGGACGAATGCTGCTTATGCACGCCGTGGAAGACATTCCGCTTTTTAATGGGCTTCAAGATGTAAGTCCCGCCTACTTTTCCGTGAAGTCTCTGTTATGTGTTGCTTGGTGCACATAATTGTTTCTACAGAATTGTCCACGATTTCGAACAACAAAAATTGTCCATGCCACAGCAAATTTTGTATTTTTTCCTACAATTTTACACATACAATTTTGTCGCCCTGCGAAGTCCCTACCGTTGCCGTCTTGTAGTTCCAAAGCGTAAAACAGTCACCTACTAGTATGTGTGGGCCAGTGTGGCGAGTGCCGAACAAAACAAAGCTTAGAAATATCCGCAATATTATTAATCAAATGTTCAGAAAAGCTGCTGGAAATATACTAAAAGCGGGTGGCGAAAATGATAATATATTGTAGCTGCTAGACGAACTTGAAGAATTTGCAAACTTTGCATCCGGCCGCTGCATTCCCCGGTCGGACATCGCACGAGCAGCGTGTGTAACGTTTCCTTTCACTAGACTCTGTGGTGCAAGATCGTCTAACGGCTATAGTATATATGCTTTTCGTAGCAATCATACGAAAGTTGTGAGAGTTTGCTATGAAATTATGCTGAATAACGGAAAGGAAAGATTAGCAGACTTAGGTGTTAACTGTTACTTGTTAGTATGCCATCAGCTTTAACAACTTAATGAAAGATTACAAAATATGCTGCTATCCGGTTTGTTTCTACATGCAAAACCCGAGTTTTTTTAGTTTATTATGAACTTTCTTTCAGTTGCGGTTTAACGACATGGGAGATCCATTCCGCTTGACCCGAGTGGAGCGGCGCGCGGAATTTGAGAGGCGCTACGGACATCCGTGCAGTTGCCGCAAATGCACCGAAGCATATGTGCGGTACCCAACAAACTTAAGGGAATACCCCAAACTTGTAATACCCAACCTTCATCGAAATGTTTAGGATGCCGACATCAATCCGTTAAAGTGTGTGACGGCCGGATGCACCAATCGCATTCCCAGCGATCACCGAGCACTGGAAGCATGCTCGGAATGCGGTGCACTCAACAGCGAACGATTGACGCACCTCCGCGGTTTCATGCAGCGGTACGGGACAGTTAAGAGCAGCTGCTCGACGGAGTACCACGCGGTCCTCATCATGCAGCTCTACAAGGAGATTGCCGACATCCTGCAGCCGGATGCGCACTTCCTATTCATCTGCGGCTGGGAATTAGCGCAGAATTACTACACTGATAATCGCTTTGAAGAAGGCTGGAAGATGATGCAGGGATTTGTTACGTGTGCTCGGTAAAAATTGGAAAATTCAGACTTTTATTATGGATTACGTGTGATTTGATTCGATGATGTGGTCAATAGTTTGACGAATCAACTTCTGTTCTAAATCGTAAATATAATATTATTTAAATTCGTCTTCAGGAAAGTTTGTCCAAAGTATGCCGACTTTCGCGCTACTTTGCTGATTTCCGCTGGACTGTCTACCGCCGAAGCGCTGGAAAGGCGAGTTCTGAATGGTGTTCGTCGCGTATCGGGACCGACTAAACAGGAGCTGGAAGTACTGGCTGATGACGTTTGCCGTTACGTTCTCGATTATGGTAACGAAGCGAAGGAAACTTTTGCTGTGTTATTCGGCAAAGAGTCGAAAGAAGCCCAGGAAAACGATACTGCGATCGAGAAAATAGCTTCAACGGTACGGCGCATTAAGGAACTTCTCGCGGCTGCAATTAACTAGGTTAAGGACTTGTGGTCCTTTGGCTAAATGTGCTTAATACTGACGTGAGTCGATTAAATCCATTCTGGCGTTAGTATGGAGCTCAATTTGAACAAACGGCTGATGGCGAAACTAAAACTGATGTTCAGTTCTTTTACGCTATCATCCTTTAATAAGAAGCTTTCCGGTAACCTGGCTCTCAGTTTCTCATACGTGAAGAAAGTAGGATCGTTGCGATTTACGAAGATGCCGCCGTGGCTTCACTAAATAGCCGTTTTTACGGTACTAATAACAACAAGAACAGAACAATGGTACTAACAGCAATGGCGTCTTTATTGCGTTCATCAGTTATAACCTCGTTAAGCTTCGTTCATTTTGGCCATTCGTCAGCTGTATTACGTGATGGCGATTAATAAAATAAATGTAAGCGTATGAAAGATTTTTGAACGGCAACAACTTTTGCATTTTAGCATGAACATGAAGTATACATGAAGCTTTTTACCAAGCAATAAACAACCTTAGAAATTTGGTGTTATTAGACAAATACCAAACTAGCACATCAAATCTGACTTATCTAAGTAGATCCACCATACGAGTACTGTACTGGGTTTCATTTGCATTATCTACACTAGAAATCGGCCGTTTTAGCTACGGTAATACATTATAATGATGGGGAGAAACATCAGCTGCTTTGTGTAACGGATGTGCGTCGGGTAGCGGGCTAAAAAATGTAAAAACCTCCGATGAGTCAGCGAAACAATTTTCATAAAATTTCTTATGCGACTTTGAGCAAGTGCCAGGAAAGAAACTTCAAGTCAAAGTGAAACTAAACAAGTCAAGTCTACTGCATGAATGTGGGTTTAGATAGTTAATGTGTTATCGTTACAAAAAAATATGTTTTCAGTTTTGATTTGTTGCATGTGCATGTGTCTTACAAACAAAATTTTTGTTGATCTGTGCATTAGCGCTGTTTGGGTAATGGCTGCGCTCCGACGTCAAAGCGCAGCGCATACACGGACAGGGTCACAGGTAAGCTGAGAACCATATCCCAAATTCTTGGTTAACCGGTTAAACTACAATTATCTACCTGTTTACGCATCGCTACGCCGCGATTTTCGCGCGACTGCCACTTGCCGCGTAAAGCTTACACGGAGCAACTGACCTCTCCCAGTGTATGAAAAGGTCGCAAAGGCATCAATAAGCGCAGTTGTTGCGTTTGCTAAATAAAAGCGTAGGAACAAGCAAACCAACCAACACGGACCGCAAGAGGTACCGTGCCCAAGTTGCCGGTGCTTTGAATATTGTTCCATTTTTTTATCTAAAAGCACTGCAAAAAGCGGGTAAACTTATTGGAAATATTGTATGAAACACTCAGAACAGCCCAAAAAGTACTGTATTAGTGATGAAATCACAATCACGAAGGTTCACTGCTGTGTAAAGGACACCGACGAAATGGTCTGCAATCATTCGGTGAATCCAGGCCCAAAACCTTTGCCTTCCGGAAATACCGCAACTCTTCCTCGTCGAGTACAACGTTCCCTTTTCGTCCATTTTATCTAGTCTCCATTCAAACGGCTCCATTTCCGGTGGCTGAACGTGGAGTTTTAAATATCTGCTTTCCATCAAATTGCGAGTCAACAGACATTGCTGTCCGCGTGTGCTGTGATCGCTTCTCAGCTGCTGCACCGCTATCCAGTACGCGTTCTGATCCCTTGGCTTTTGATACCGTGGTCATAAAACTTGGATTGTAGAAGATCTGATCCGGAATTACTTTACAAAGGAACCGCTGTGAATATAAATGCTGTGAACCGCTGTGAATACAAATGCTTTAGGAAAGAATGCATTGATACCAAGTTACCAACAAATCATGGACCTTAATGGATTATGCTAGCGAACCGAAGGAGATATCTACATTTGTTGTCTTGTTCGGTGAGCAGTCGAAGGAAGTCCGGACAATAAATCATGCCGCAGTTTGCCGCACCGAGCGTCTTTTTTGAAGCCATAAAGAACCGATCCCGAGCTTCCTGCTGTTAAGGTGTTCCATCGGTACTGTGTCCGTACTAATTTATAATGATACAATAATAATTATGTTGCTGTTTTGCTAAATCCAACCTAGCGCAGATGTTTTTTCGCGCTTTGTATGCTTTGTAAAAGCAGTTAGTTGTTCTTTATCATAAATTAGAACTGTTAAGTTTTTTGTTGCTCTACTGAATAAATAGCTGCCGGTTGCACACTGTAAAGCCAGTAACGGCACAGCGCCACGTACAGTAATAAAAAGACGAATGCAGCAAATCTATCTCATGGTCAGATAGATTGTTAAAAATTACTGGTAGAAAAAATCACCACGGCAATAGTATGCCTATTGTCAGTGCATCACAAGTTCACAACAGACGCCACCAATTTTTTGAGGCGTACCTACAGAGTACTCACGAATCTGCAATCGCTTTTCAAAAAAAATTTCACCGAAAAAAGTTACGGAAAACTCGACTTGTTACCGGTTTTTTGTATCTCAAAAACTACGCGGTAGTACTTACGCATGGTGCCGTGGTAGTGGTTATTTGCTAGACAACTATAACTGGCAGTCTGGCTCTCAACAAGCAGGGTGGTGCGTTCTTATGGCGTTTGCCCACTCGCAGCACTCACGCACACGTTGCACGTTCGCATTAAGCCATTAACTGATTAACAACTTGACATGCGGCATCAATATTATTGAAAGAATCAAGAATGTATGCCATCTGATTGTTCTTCCTTTTTTCCTTTGTGGGCAGATTCCGGATTCGTGACATCACGTTCCACTTTTCCCTGCGACTATGGTGTACCGATTGCGCAAAGGTTTTACAAACAAATGCTAAATGACAAATGCTTTTTAGTTTTCAATCAAATGTTACTGACAAATGTTTTTTGCTACCAGACAGATGTTTTTAAAAAATTTTTAACAGACAAATGTTTCGGACAAATATTTTTTACTTTCAGACAAATGTTTTTAAAAAAATTTTACAGACAAATGTTACTGGCAAATGTCAGAAACATTCAGACAAATGTTACTGACAAATGCCAGAAACTTTCAGACAAATGTTTCTGACAAATGTCTTGATGTAATTGTAAGTGCCATCTCGTGCACCGGAGGCGCGAACTACGGACGCTGACATTTTTAGCAATTTTTAAAATTCCAATTCCACCCGTCCAATTACAGTGAAATTACTGGATCTCCGTATTTCGCTGGAAGTCCTTGTTAGTGCTGGAATCTTGCTTTTGACGGTAATGGATTGTTTTGGTTTTTTACCGTTGGAACGCTGGCTCCTTAGCTTCTTTCAAAAATTTTCTTTATTTTTTCCTTTGTTTCCTTCTATCGTCTCTCTCAATGTGAAGCTAACGGGATTTCAATGGATCAGTTCTATGAATTTGCGTACTCAGTTGTAAGACGTGCTGCGCGATTCCTGACAGCTCCGAATGGGGATCACGATCAGGATGGCGTTGACGGTGCGCTAACGCAGATCGATTATTTACTTGGGTAGGAAGCGATTGGAAAAGAAACTGTTGGCGGGATATTCTTGTTATTTTATAATTGTCCATTTTTAACAGATACACGCGAAACATTTGCGAAAATTATCCGGAAGAACAGACGGTGCAAGCTCAAGAGTTATTCGATGTGTTGGTACACTGTGCTAACGATTTACGGGGGTTACTTCAAGAAGATGAGGATGGAACGAGGTCTGTTTTTTCGATCAATTTGGACACTAATTCGTACGGGAAAATATCGATCCCAGAGGATGATTTGGCTCATCTACGACTGGAAGGATTCACTGTTAACGATATTGCTGGGTTTTATGGAGTATCGCGTAGGACACTTACTTACAGATTGGCAGCAGCTAACCTGAATCAAAAAGTAAGCCCTTTTGTTATCATGCATAGCTGAAACAGTTCCAGTTTTTATTCTTAATTTCTGAAAATATTAGACTCATACAGCTCGTTTGCGGTAAAAATATTTCTATGCCGCACTATTATGTGACCAGATTTATTTGCTGCATTTGTTATGTTATTTTGAACGGCAATGAAACGTGGTAAATGTTTCCAGTTTTTAGGCACTCGTACTTCTATAATTGAACTGATTTATTGAAACGCTCAGCGGATGAAAGTTATAGCTGTATTCAGTTCTTAATAACTGAATTTGCTTGCTTTAAAGTTTGTAGACATTACGGATACTGATTTGGATTTGGTGATTGCGGATATTTTGAATTCATTCCCGAATGTCGGTTGTCGCTACGTTCACGGCCAGCTGAAAACGGGCGGATTGATGGTGCAACGCAGACGAATTCTGGCTTCTTTGAAACGACTTGATCCATACGGAGTAGCCAACCGATTTTTTCATTTTGTTCCGCGACGCGTGTACTCCAATGCTGGACCGAATGCTTTGTGGCACATTGATGGGAATCATAAGTTAGTGCGATGGGGATTCGTCATTCATGGTATTGTCGACGGATATTCGCGATCGGTTATTTCGCTTGTCGTTGCCACTAACAATCGCGCTAGCACGGTGCTGCAAGCATTCTTGGCTGGCGCTGAAGCGTGGGGTGTACCGTCCTGAGTGAGAAGCGATTGTGGTGGTGAGTGAAAAGTGCTACAGATACCTCTTTCTCTACAATATCAGGGTATACGTCTTTACTGTCTATATTATGTAGGAATTTTTTAGATAAATGTGCATCGAAAAGGTGATAAATGTGCATCTGTTAAACAAAAATCGAGTACAGTTTTTCGAGTAAAGTTTTTCAAGAGCAACGAATATTATTATCTTAGTATGGCGACGCTGAAAATCGGAATACTATACAATGGTCATCGTACAAGTGCCGTAGTTACGTCATTGTTATTTTGTTTTTTTTAGGTATTTTGCGAGACAGTTGCCTGTTTTTTTAGGTATTCTGCGAGACAGTTGCCTAACTTGTGGTTAACACGCTTTTTTTATTGTTGAATTTAGGGGAAAATTTTGGAGTAGCACGTTGGATGGAGCATTACATGGGAGAAAATCGCGCAAGTATCATTATGGGACCGTCGGTTCATAATCAGCGGATAGAACGGCTGTGGAGGGATTTAGGCCGCGTTGTGATTAAGCTGTTCCGAGCCGTTAATTAGTGGCGACGGAGTGTTGCGTGACAGGGTCCTGCTTCTCCGCACTGTCATCACCGGGCCCCAGACCGGCCTGGCGTGCCTCCTTCCGACTGAGCAGCTGCATTTTGGGCGGCAGTGGCGAAAGAAACGAAATCTTTTCGATCCATTTGCGCATTCTCTGCTCGTCATCCGCTGCAAATAAATATTCGGATCCATCGCACAAATGCAGACGGAAGAGTGGAAGACAAAGTCTTTCTTTTAATCATATGCCTCAAAGATACGCATAATGTATCAGCAATACTGCCTTTTGGGAAAATGTCACGATAGAAACCCACCTGACCGATTATGCATTCGTATAGAGATTAAGCGGCGGCAACGCTGCGTTGCGATCGTAAGACAGCTGCTTTTTCCTGAAGAAACACAGCAGCTGTCTGCATAACATGGTGTGGAAGGTCTTCCTCGATCGGGATGATGACTTATGACCACCTGACTCCAGTTCCTGCTTCCGATTTAACATACCTTCCATATCAAGCGCTGCAGTAAAAAAAGGTGCATGAGATTTTACGCAAATAAACGCTTCCCGACTAATACCTGAAAGAACCCAGTTTAAAAAACTGATCGATTCGCATAGTACCATAGAAAATAAATTCGTAAATAAATAAATTTGACTTGTACTTTCTATGATAGTACTGTAACTCACCATCAGCAACTGGCCGAAGTTATCGTTACACGCTTTACAGCATGACTCAGCATTTTGGTGAGTCGAACGTGCTGAACGCAACCACACAGTCCACACTCCGATTTGCGTGGTACGCTTCTGATATTTGTCAAAAGCATCTGTCAAAAAGTTTCTGACATCTGTCAGAAACATTTGTCTGTAAAATTTTTTAAAAAACATTAGTCTGAGTCTCTGAGAGTAAAAACATTTGTCAGAAACATTTGTCTGACAAATGTTTAAAAAAAAACATTTGTCCGGTAGCAAAAAACATTTGTCAGTAACATTTGAGCGAAAACTAAAAAGCATTTGTCGTTTAGCATTTGTTTGTAAAACCTTTGCGCAATCGGTACACCATATGCGACTGCGGATTGTATGTTGTATGCACTCACTACTCACAAGTCAGTCATCAGTCAACTCAGTCTCGTCTCGGGCCCGCAGGTTTACGAGAGCGCAAAATTTAAGTTTGTTTCCATCTATTTTCGCCTACTACTGCATTAAGGGAGAATGGAGACCCAAAAGGCTCTGCCGAGCAGTAACATCCGTTCCTTTGCTCCCGGTGACGTTGTAATTTCCTGTAATCCACTGGTGTGGGTCCTGGAGCGCAGCGTCTACAAAACATGCTGTGCCTACTGCTTTAATGACAGCAAGGATTTGCGCAAATGCTCGGGATGTCAACTGCATCACTACTGTAATACAGTGTGCCAGGTACAATGGAAGCCAAAATTCTCTTACATTCGGTCCGGGACCGAATGACCAATAAAAATAAATGGCCAGGACCAAATGACCACTAAACAGAAAGGCGCAAGAATACGAACACTTGTTCCTGGCGTATTTCCCAACGAAAACCATCAAGCGATATCTCAAACGAAAGACAAAAAAATTTCAAGAATTTTGATACCAAACGGGTCATCCTTCATGAGATCTAAGAGAAAATCGAGCCATTTTAGTTTGTCGTTGACAAAGCACACGATTTTTGTGTGAAAACTGAAACCAAACCGCAGATGCAAAATACAAATCCTATGCTATGTCTACGAGAAACTTTGGATGCCTGGATTATCTCTTAGATCTTATAAAGAACACCTTGTTTGGTATCAAAATTCTTGAAATTTTTTCCTCATTCGTTTGAGATATTGGTCGATGGTTTTCGTTGGGAAATGCGCAAGGTGCAAGTGTAAATATAAGCAGGCCGATGGCCAGTCAAAAATTTGGATGTCTGAGTACAGAATACTGCTTGGTTGCGCGAGTTTTGTGATTACATAAGTGTAAGACAATTTTGGCGTCCATTGTATGATAAGAAAAGCGGTATAAACTAAGACAACGAAGTCTGACAGCCTTTATAAGGATATAGGCTTTATATAGCACTGGGTTCGTGATTCGTACCCTTAAATTAGATTGTTATTATTGGTCTTGGAGACGTATCCAGGAAGCAGGATTAGCATAAGGTCTTCAGCAAAGAACGAGAAGATCTCAAGGGCTGCCACCTTTCGTCCATATTTGCTACGGAGAATTTATTCTGAATCTCACAAGAGGCTGGAACACCCCGGCTGGTGGCTATTGCCCCTTAATCTAAAATCTGTAAATTTAGACTGAGGCTGAAGCGAATTCCAGAGTCCCGACAAACCCAAAATTGCCGAACACCGAACTCTTTTAAACGCCCCTCCTGAAGCAGCCCAGTGCAGCGTTGACTGTAGTTGGGCCCAAATAGTTCGTATTAGGCTATTAACCATTTGTAGAAAATGGGGCAGCAAGATAAGAGAAGGAAGGCATTGCCATTGTCCGCATATGTAGCGCCACTGAAATGCTATTAATTATATTTTATGTAGATGGCTTATTACAGGGCGCGGACTGGAAAATGGAGCACAAACTGGAATGCGCCATGCTGAAGCAGATCGGTAAACTCGAGAGCAAGGATACGGAACGAACGATCTTTCCAGAGCCAGACGGATTTATGGGTGTATCATCTAATGGGTTCCCCGTGTCTACTGTTACCTTCAGTGACATGATTGTCAAGCTGAACTGTAAAATTCAGGTTAGACCAGTAGGAGCAAATTAGTATGATCTGCAGCTTTCGTACTTAAATCGTATCATATTTTCAAAACCTTTCGCATGTTTTTCTGTCTGCTCGTACCCGAAGTGAATTTGCACTCGTACTACTTGTACGACACACAGCTGTGGAAACGGTTTGAAGCGTAACATTAGATAACTCCGTGTTGTGAATCTTGTGATACGAGAAACGAATATGCATTTGTTTATTTTGATGTGCTTCTTTTTGGACTATCAGCGATAATGTCGGTGTTTGTTTACCAAGTTCCTGAAACTGTAAAATGAATTTCAAAACTGTCAAATTTTATTTAAAAAAAAACTTCCCTAATTCGCCGACCATCGTTACTGTACTGTGTTTTCGGTGTTACGAAGTTTATTATTTAAGCTGAAAACAGAAGCCGACTTGCTAAGCTTCAGTCTGTATTCCCTTAATTTTATTAATGTGGTAATAAATTTCCGCTGTTTATCTTTATAAGGAGAAATGTTCAATATTGTTGCGTTTGTTTGCCGAAATTGTATTGTTTTTCTTTCCAGATGAACCCGATGATCGATATTCCCGGAATGGGTTCAAAGTCGGCCGAAGAACTTCTGCTCATGCTGCCGACAAATCCCGCCCAACAGGATGTCGATCACTTGATGCAGGCGGAGTAAGTCCGTTTTCATATTTTGTATGCAAATTACTTCTGAAACACACGTGTCAACAGAAAGTCCACCTTACAAGCGGAAAATTCCTATTACTATGGCGTTATCAGTTATAACGCATGGCCCCTTTACGATTCACTGACCAGGGCCGCCGTTCCCCCGATTGGTTACGCATTGTATCCACTAGTGCCGCGCCGCCAGATGACGCCGGTGTGCTGGGATGTCAATGTGGTGGTCAATCGCCGCGGAAGACAGTTGCTGATACATGCCGTGGAACATATCCCGCAGTATGTCGGACTAAAGAATGTAAGCCTTATACTGTCGTAGTTACCATCGCTGCATGCAACTCGTTCGACGGAATGTTACCAGACTTGCCGGCGCTGTGTTTATTGCTATGTATTGTACTAGCTTGTCCATACCAAAAAGTATGGACAAGCTCAATATGGTATAATTATGGTAGGATGGTAATCAAGCACAGAAATAAGAAGACAGAGTGCAAGTAGGCAAAATAAGCAGCGAAATAATTAGGCGAATACAGAATGGGATGGCATCTTTAGTGCCACTGCCATGGCCACTGGCCACTCCTCGGTAGCGTTGGGAAGTGTGGATTGTGCCAAGGCGTTCAAATATTGTATATATACACCATCTTTCCCAACTGGGTCAGTCGGACTGGCCTTTACGTACGTTTTTTACCCACGGGTTATTACCATACATAATTCTGTAGATGTAGCGGTGGTATAACTATGATGTACACCTCATAAACTTTGGGATTTGTACTTTGAAATTATTGTACTGGGTGTGGTTGTATGCGCGCTGTACAGACTACCTTGAAGTACTACCGTTGCATACTGATTTTAATAATTCTAAATGGATCGTATCTGAATGCACAGCGACCTTTTGTCTAATAGGTGGGCTACATAAAAGCTCCTTGTTTTCTATTTGGAGTGAACACTTTCCAAATGAAGTGTACAGGATAGATGCTAATGCAAAGGACGATGTACCATGTAGGATAACGCATACTAATTTCTCTTGTCTTGGTGCTTGCAGTTGCGATACAGCGAAGTACTTGAGCCATCTCGCCGCACGAGAGCGGAACGACGCTTGGAATTTGAAAAACATCACGGTTTCAAGTGTATTTGCCACAGATGCACGGAAGAATATGTACGTGTTGTTTACCTACTCTTTAACCACATTTTTTAACGGTATTCCACACCTGTGGTCTTTCTTAGGATGCTGATATTAACCCGTTACAATGTGTGACCACCGGATGCACCAATCGAATTCCCAGCGACAGTCGAGCACTAGCAGGCTGTTCGGAATGCGGTGCTCTCAACAGTGAGCGGCTGATGCAATTCCGTCGTTTTGTGCAGCAGTACGAGAGCATTAAGACGCGTTGCAAGGGGATCACTGCATGACGGTCGCCACGGATATCTGCCGACAGATGGACGTTGCCGGTATTCTGCAGCCGGATGCGCATTTCCGTTATGTCTGCGGCTGGATGTTGCCGAACAAGTACTTCACGGAGAACCGCTTAGAAGATGGCTGGAAGATGACAGAAGAGCTGACCGCCTGTATTAGGTGAGCTTTCTGGCTTTCTCTTTCGTATTAAATATTAACAGGCTATTAATAGTACTAAAATAATTATGTAGTTGGTACATCCTGTTTGAAAATTTTTGACTTAAAGCAAAAACAGGGGCTGCTTTTAACTGGTTTATGCACAGACTTACAGAGATGGAGAATGCTTCGGCTATGTCCTTCCATTTAGGTTTAAAATCGTTTCCAAGGCGGTCCGAATAATTATCACGAAAGAAAACAGCGAAAAATTAAATTCTTGCGACTTAGGCAAATTTCAAACTACGGCGCGCCACACCACAATATTGTACGAGTTACATGCTGTTGGCATGGCTGATGCATGTCAGATATCTGTATTTAGGAACATTCGTATTAACGATTCACAGTAACCTTAATCTCCTGGTGGAAGGTGATTAGGCGAAAGTCGGCGCACAGCGCTGGCAGTCTCACTGCTGGGAGTTTCCCATTGCAACAACTGTAGTGTGGCCATCGTTCTAAGCGATAACAGTACGCACTACCTGTACCTTTACGTTCTGAATTTCCGGACCGGCTTGTAGCGGTAGTACGTACAAAAAGCACAGCGCACATTCAACCACAATCACTGCAATAAGTGTGAGTCAAAAATACCCCAATGGTCTGTAGTCTAGACCGCAGAGTAGTAATAATAACCAGCCTGTAGTGAGTAAATAATAACAGCAAAGGTACGTTATCGGATATAACAATTCTCGTGATTTATTGCCTTTTTCACATTTGCATTTGTGTTGTTTTTGGTTTAGTAATATTGTCAAGAGTGTTGTTTCTAGAAAGATGTATCCAAAGTGCGACGGTTTTCGCGCTCTGCAACTGATGGGACAAGGAATGTCGACCACTTTAGCATTGTACCAGCGAGTGATGCATGAAACAGGTCTGCTGACGCGACCGGCAAAAAAGGAGTTGGAAACGTTGGCGGCTCGAATCAGTGATCTTGTGCTCAATTACTGTGACGAGGCCAAAAATATTTTCATTGTTCTGTTTGGGGAAAACTCCCAAGAAGTCAAGAAAGTTGACGCTGTGCTGGAGCGAGTGGCTGAGAATCTGGGCCCCATTGAACGGGCTTTTCGCAGCAATAAATCGTAAACCAAGAAATCATGATTAGATTCATTTTCTTCATTTGGCTATCATTTTAAAGATGTGACTTGTGGTGTTTTCTTGTTGATTGTGACCCCGAAGCTGTCATTCAATGCCTATGCTGTTGGGAAGTGGTTGATTTTGAAAGCTAAAGACAGTTTTGTTAGTCCGGTATTTAATTAATTGATTAATCAATAAAAAGCCACTTGCTTACTGAAACATTCATGATTAATTCAACATCTTACGGATTTTCATCTTATCGCTTCTCATTTTAGAAATTATTTTCCGAAAATCTAGCGCCAGGTCTGTGGAAGTTGCAGCTACGGATTTGAAAAACTATGTAGGGATCAGTTCTTAATTTCACAACGAGGGCTGTACTGACAGTAGCGGACCTGGACGTGTCTCACTAATTCCAGTACAGTATCTGCATTTTCAACATGATGGCGAATTTAGCGGCGTTGCACCTGAGTTGCTCGCACTTTCGGTGAGCATGCGCAGGAAAATCAGGTACGTAATGCAATTAGCAAGAAAATGAAAGTGAATGCATGAGCGTCATTCAGAATAACTAGAGCCAGCTGCGGCCAAGTGAGATACTAGGTCCTCTAAGTTATCGTTGACGGTTTTGAAAATTAAAACTGCCATAAACCGCCGTACGAGGTGATGAAATAGGTAACATTTGGGGGCAGGGGGATCTCGGCCGCCAAAAAAGGGCAATGTGGTACTTCTAGGTCTGGTGTTTTCCCCTTCCGGTCACCGGATGTCCAGCTTTGGTGCTGGGTGGTGTGATGCAGGCCGCTGACTGGAAATTGGAGCATAAGCAAGAATGCACCATGCTGAAGCAGATAAGTCGTATGAAGTTCAGCGGATATGGACCATACGATCATCACGTTGATAGGTGGGCTTACGACTGGCCTGACATCTCCCGGCCTCCCCGCGTCGATCATGGTAATCAGTGACATAATCGTCAAGCTGGACTACAAAATTAAGGTGAGACTAGTACCGATCACGCATGAAGTGAGCATTTGCAGGTGAAATTATTTTCGAAACATACTTGGGTAGTTTTCTACCTTTCTACAGAATATCACAATTTTGTGAATTTAGGCCCGGAAAATGTGCCCTATAAATTTTGATACGTTCCCGTACTTGCTTATAATAGAAGTGAGTGCAAGCCCGTCCGGAAACAAGAGCTAAATTGCAAACGGGGAAAACTGTACGAGGCGAACATGTATGTACAACCACATGTGACCGAGACAAGCAGGTGTATGTTCCTTGTATACACTTTGTTTCTTCGTTCCGGACGGGCTGCACCTGTAGGAATGTAACTGTTATGCCGTACTGAGTTACTGTCATAAATTTGCGAACTTCACGTTATAAGTACTCGTACACCAAATTATGGTTCAACTTGTGAGTGTCGCTACAGTGTGGTCGCCCAGAATCCGCTCTTGAGCTTCAGTAATGTTGCTGTCTTTGATTTGAAGTCAGGAAGTCATAGTGCTAATCTTGGGAAATCTGGCAGTCTTTTAATTGCTACAGTTTTATTAATTTTTCTTCTCTACAGAAGAAAGGAAACTTAGGACGTATTCGATATTATTGTGATGCTTAATCAGCTACTTGCAATACTTGTAATGCGTGTTTTACAATTGAACACGATGATCGACATGCCCGGAATGGGTTTGCAATCGGCCAAAGATCTTCTGCTCATGCTGCCGGCAAATCACGAGCAGTCGGAACTCAATCGCATGATGCAGTCGCAGTAAGCCACTTTTCGGTATTTGGGTGCAAATCGGTGCTCAGTTAATCTGTCCGTAGAAAATCCACTATGCAAGCTGAAAATTCCTCCTACTACGGAATCCTGAGTTATAATGCATGGCCCGTTTACGGTGGGCTGGACGGAGCCGCCGAATCCCCAATCGGTTTTGCATTGTATCCTCTGGTGCCACGGCAAGGCATGAAGCCGGTGTGTTGGGATGTTAATGTGGTGCTAAACCGCCGCGGACGACGATTGTTCATACATGCCGTGGAATGTATACCGCAATATACCGGATCAAAGGATGTAAGTTGCAACATCTAACACCCACGTTGAACTGACTTTAGCATGTCGAACGGAATTTCACTTACGACAGCCGTGTCACTTCGCAAGTGGCTGTAATGATGGGATCCCTATTAGTATTGTTTATAGGCACCAGTGTATGGTTATGGGCACCAGTGGGCTAAATTACTGCACTTTGTTGATTACGTCTACCTGCGGAGATGCTTGTTTCTCCAAAAATCTTCTGCTCATGCTGCCGGCAGGTGCAAAGGCGCAAGTTGTATTACTCGTGGTGGTCGGTAGCCAAATCATTGCACGAACGCGAACGATAGTCGTATTCCAATTGGAATGTAAAATAATGTATGGCAACATTTACCTAATTCATTACCAATTAAGCTTGAGTAATTCAGTAAACCAACAATACTTCCTGCAACGTAAAACGTGATTTTCAATTTATTGGGTTTTTTAACGCATTTTTCGCAGACCTTCCGACGTGCATTTTAGTAACAAACTAGGAGTTCATGGTATTACTCACAGGAACGCGCATAAGCTTATGTTATATGTACTCGTACTTTGTGTTTCTTTGAATTTTAGAATACTCCGTGTGTGCCCCAAGCGTCAGTATTTTAGCGGTTTTCAATATACGAATGCACTCCATGCTTTTACTGACTGCAAACGCTTTTACAACGCTAAATAAAAACGGCGAATCACGGGGTACAGTAGAGACTTGCATTGTTTGCAGTTGCGGTACAGTGAACTCTTGGAACCATCCCACCAGACAAGAGCGGAACGCCGCAGTGAATTTTAGAAGCTTCACGGATATAAGTGTACTTGCCGCAAATGCACGGAAGAATATGTTCGTACGAATTTTTACCCCTCGAGCGGTAATAATTAATTGTACGGTATTCCACATTTGTGAGCTTTCTTAGGACGCTGACATTAATCCATTGCGATGTGTCACGGTTGGATCACTTGGATCAGTTGGATGTAACAACCGCATTCCAAGCGACCGCCGTGCACTGGCAGCTTGTTCGGAATGCGGCGCACTCAATAGCGACCGTCGGATGAGGTTCCAACGATTTGTGGATCAGCATGAGAGCTTTAAGCAGCGTCATCCGGAGGATCCTGACATGGTGAGGGACTTGATCACGAATCGAGCTCGGTCTACAATTGGAGACTGTCGGTATCTTGCAGCCGGGAGCGCGTTTTCGTTATCTATCGGTTGGAAAGTGCCGCAACAGTACTTCAATGAAGGCCGCTTGGCAGATGGCTGGAAGATGATGGAAGAAATGACTGTCTGTGTGCGGTAGGTTTTTCGGCTTTAATTCTCCAGTTATTCTTATTCATAAGACTGTATATGCCAAACTACCTTGTATCTGTAACTAATTTAATATTAAATCCAAGTGTTAAATTTGATAAAAAAATAAAATATCGTTGTCGCAATAATTTCTATTTAATTTCTATTCTAGCAATAATTTCTATTAGTTCCTACTAACTAACCATACTAAGCATAATAATAACGATATTATTTTCTTCAGAAAGATGTATCCAGAGTATGACCTCTTCCGCGCTCTTCAGCTGATGCGACAAGCAATGTCTGTCCATTTCGTGTTGCAAGAGAGACCGTTGAACGCTACTGCTCATCTGTCGCAAGCGATGAAAAACGAATCTGAAGCATTGGTCGCTCAAATAAGTTACGGTTTGCTCAAGTACTGCGAGGAAGCCAAGAATATCCTGATTGTCCTGTTTAGTAAAACGTCTAAAGAGGTGGAGAAAGCCGATCCATCCCCGGACTTGCCTTCTATAGTCTGATCTGCATTTCCCGTTTCTGTATTTATATTTTTCTTCCACTCTGTCAGCTTGTGTGATAATAATAATTATACAAAGTATTTTCATACAAGGGCTGTACCAAATTTAAAATAATTTTCACAACACATGAGCTGTCAGTTAAGTACCGACAGTTGCCTGTCGAGATTAACAATGTGTGACACGTACAGAGTACGTAGAAGCTACGTCCCGATCAGCAGGAGCCACCGCCGAGCAGGCCTTCATGGAAAAGAAGAACAAATACCGCACCATTTTGGACAAATGTCATTCTGTTCCTTTGGCATGCGGGTCTTTTGCCTCATGGTGTGAAGGTGCTATTGTTGTGTTAAAAGAAATCGAAAAGAAGGTGTTTGTTCGAACCGGCGAGTCCCGATCCGCTTCCTTTTTGTTTCAACGTTTAAGTCTAGAGATTTGGCGTGGCAAAGCTCAGTTGGTTTTGGCTACCCGTCCCCTCACGCTCGAATTGGGATCACTTTTTTTATTTGATTTGTTGATATTGGTTTCGTGACGTTGTTTTCTAAAGTGACTAAACTCAAGCTTAATAAATAGATCTTTAAGTACCGACTACCACCGACTACCGTACTACGTGTTTTGAATGTATGACATTGTATGAATAAATCGAGAGGTGATAGCCGAATTCAATGATTTCAATCACACTGGGTACTGTACTTGTACGTACGTACTAGTGTCGTACAGCTCAGATCATACAAAAGCGAATTAACCCGTTCCCGTCCATCCCTGTCAAATGGCAGGGTGGCGGACTTTATTCCCTCTCCAGCTCATAATGAAGGAGGCTTATGTTCAATGATTTTATTTCACAGCTGGGATGTTGCTGGTTGTTTAAAAATATTCGCCCATCAAATGAAACACGTATGGGGCACACGACCTTTGACCAAAGATGACCGAAATGGCACTTTTTGGGTTCGTGGAGGTCTTGGCTGCTCCTGCAGCCTTCCCATTACCCGATAATTTACAGATAAATCACTCAAAGAGACCCGGTGGCTGACATTAGAAAAGCACAAAATGGTTTGAAAAATAACTGGACAGTGGACAAACAGCGTCATTCAAAAATTTCCTGCCAAGTTTGACAGGAATGGGCATGGCGCTACTTTAACAATAAAAGTATAAATTCTTTATAAAATCTCAGAGGCTTGGTAAAAAGTCTCACAAGGAATCAAAAAATCAGGCTAAATGAGTGCTAAATTGCCTTGTGCTTCGGTGGTCATCAAACTGACCATTGGTCAACAACAGAGAAAAATTTCTTAATTTCATGTTTTTTGTCGAAAAATTTAGGTTATTATTTACAAATAAATTGTGAAATGTAAGAATAGATGAAACATTGCCACACTAAAGCTGTTTGGTACCTTTTTTCATCACCGTTCTGTAGGTTGCTCCGTATAACCCTAAACATTACAAAGAACTGCATGATTTATGCTATTCAACCATCTCAGGATATGTTGTAATGGCATGATTTGCATCACTGGGAGCGTAAAATTATATGAAATGTATCTACGTACTACCTTTTTAATTCTGTGCAACATTTCCACGTTCTATGAGTTGCATTTTGCAGTCAGTTGTTGTGGTGTAAATGCGCAATAGCAAAAATGACGTTGCCGCTAAACGCTAGTGCCGGTGCCGATGTGCTTTTCAGCATTTAATGCAAGTTATGCAATGAGGGAATCTGTCGCTGAAGTTTTAGGGGCAGGCAACTTTCAGACTGCATAGTTTACTTATAGTTCCATAGTTTTACAATCTAAAAAATTAAAAAGTTCAATAAAAGTTAAATTAAAGCAGGAAAGTACATGTACTGCTGTTACTACTGCAGCACAACATGCAGTATAACGGAGGTATAACTGACAAAAACCGCATATCTCATTGTGCTGATATATTCTGTTGTTTTTATCTGACCTAGGGTCATTTTGTACTGTCCTAATATAAACAAAGTGGATTTTAGACCTTTGATAGCCTATGGCCGCTCGGAAACATATTTTTGTGTAATTTTATCATTTCTTGACCACCGGTCAACTCGATGACCATAACAGTAACTGACAAATATAGGTCTTGTCAAAACGGTTCTTTTAAGTGGTCGTGCTTCTCAGTGCGATCTCGCCATCGTTTTCTATAATCTCCGGCGTTTTACCTGCCAAATGGCAGGATGCCCATCCCTGTCAGTTTGGCAGGCTATCGCCCTGCTTGACCTATGGTCAAGAAAATTCCCAAAAAATTAATTTTTCTTGATTGAATTATTTGAGGAAGACCCACCAATTTTTACATTGGTATTCACGTTCCTTCTGGTAGCTGACTTTGGTGGGTTAATTAAGTGAAAAGAGCTGTCAGTTGCAGGGTTTAATACTCTACAGTATTGTATATGCATGTGTACGAATTCTGAACCAGCTCAACCGGACAGTCGTACGGACCAGGTCAGCAGACAGAGCGTGAACAAGCGGAGCATACTATCAGCCCGATGACCAGACACGGTGATTGACGATACGAGATGATTGCCAGTTTTGCCACTCCGTTGCTCTGCTGAGCTCGCCTAGAGATTCTGATTTTGCTGACTGCTTTGCTAACTGATTTTGCTAACTGTTAAGACGTACTTTTATGTTCAGTGTTTTCCACTGAGCAATCCCTCGTTTGAGCGTCCCAGTAATGGAAGTCAAGGAGTGTGCGCGCAGTGGTACTCGCTGTTTCGCTGCTGGCGAGCTTGTGATGGCCTGTGACCCGATGGTGTGGATGCTGGAGAGGAGCGTCTACAAAAGGCTCTGTGCTTATTGCTGGCGACGAAGCCCGGGATTGCGGACATGTTCAGGATGCCAGTTGCATCGTTACTGCAGTTCAGCTTGTCAGGTATGATCGACCGAAGCGTAGCGAAGGTCTTCTATGTTCAAGGATAATGAAAAATGTGGTGTCTGTGCGTCGGTCACCGCCACCAAATGCACATATGCGCGGCGGTATGTGATACCTGACGCACATATGCACGCTGGCCGTATATACTCAAGGCAAATGTAATTCATGGTGTCTGTGCGTCGGTCACCGCCATCAAATGCACATATGCTCGGTGGTATGTGTTACCTGACGGCGTCAGGTAACACTGCTGACGCACATATGCACGATGCTGACGCACATATGCACGCTGGCCGTATATACTCAAGGCAAATGTAATTCATGGTGTCTGTGCGTCGGTCACCGCCATCAAATGCACATATGCGCGGTGGTATGTGTTACCTGATGCACATATGCACGCTGGCCGTATATACTCAAGGCGAATGTAATTCATGGTGTCTGTGCGTCGGTCACCGAAACCAAATGCACATATGCGCGGTGGTATGTGTTTCGTTATCAATAATGGAATCATTAGTCGATGGTGACAGGGACAATTACCGTTTGTCTGCTGAAAATTTTTGAATTAGTCTCCTAGCTGGGTGTTGCAGACGCTGTCCAGTAGACCAGTACCATAATACGGCTGCCTTACACTCCTCTCATGAGTTATGTCACCCACTTCGGCCTCATGACATTTGCGCAACCTAACAAAAACCAAGAAACCGAAGAATACGTCACTCGACCGACCGGCAATCGTGCATTTCCATTTCCTCACAGGCATTTTTGATGTGCCTCAAAATAGCAAACACAATAAACCCGTGCACTTAAAAACCAAAACCAATTAATATTCCGGTATTAAGGAGTTCCACCTAGAAAGTTGTCTAATTAGAATCGTAATAGGTCAGCATTGCTCGGCGCAATTTCGTGAAAATGGTAATCCTCCGGCTAGGTTGGTGTCACCAGTTTTTTGACATGATGGACCTATTCTTGGATTCTGCTTTTCAGTCTTGGCGTTTTATAAACCGCCACGATCGTTAACAAATCCAACACTTTACACCGTATTCAGAAGATAATTCTACCATTGACTACTCTGCATATGTACATATTGTGGCAGCGACCTCCCATAGCTCTGCATGAACCGGCATAAATTATTCCACAAGGGCAGAAGAAATTAAGATTTTTTACAATTTCAAAACATGTGTTGAAAACATTCACTTACCTGCAAAATTTTACATAAATGCCTACCGGGGCAAAAGGCCGAGATTTCACTTGTCACTCTACTAAAAATTCTACCAAACGGGGTGAGATTATTAAATAATCGAGGAGGATTGCCTACAGAAAAAGGGTTGCCAATCACTCTACGCATAGTCCTGTTACGCTTCGGTCTTGCAGTGCCCGCAAATAGCGAGTGCACTTTCCTAGTAATTGTTCAAGCCAGAGGTTGCCCATCTCCATACTGCTATGGACCTTCGAAACACTGCGGAGCAAGCTGTCGCACTGCAGTACATAAAACGTTTCCGTTAAGCGTGCTGGTTGACTGTGGTTTGGTTGGAGACAGGTTGCTGACTGGAAATTGGAGCACAAACTGGAGTGCACACTGCTGAAGGAGATGGGTCGTGATGAACCGGTGACTGGTGATCCAACGGGCTCCGCAATGTACGACAGTTGGCTGTCATCTGATTTGGCCAGAAAGTTGGTCAATAAAATGAAGGTAAGAATTCTGCCCTTATGAAGAACCCGGAACGGTTTCACGCTGTTACATGGGTGCATTCAGTTTCGGTACTTGTATAGAACAACGTTAAAAATATAAAATTTTAAATATTTGATATTCGGTATTGTAGCACATAATATACCGTAACGACCGAATTTGTGGCCCCCCCCCCCGCCGTAGGGGCACCACAAATTCCCCTTTTGGCACGATGCCCCTTTCAGCACCCCCAGAAAATGCCGCCCAGGGTGCCGCACAGCGCATTAAACTAATAGTTAGACCATAAACTGCTTCAGGACTGCTTAAATATTAATAATTTAATATTTACTTCCGATTTAAAGAAACAGTTGAATATTGACCGCGAAATATTTGCACATGTAGCGTGTCCGCATGTTCGAGCACAGTACCAGTACACTCTATCATAAAACAAGGAAAACGATTCAGCTATGTCAGAAATAAATGCAATATTTCGAAGCCGCGAAACTGATGGTTAAAACAGTAATGGCATCCCCTCCCCCCCCCCCCCGGAAGGAACGGCACTTCCCCGAAGTAAACGCTCTTGCTTCAAGATGTTCGAACTGTTTGCCGGCCAGTGCCGCAAATTCGATAAGTACGGCAATAATATTGTGATGTTCAGCTGTGCCAGTTGCGATCTTGTTGCGGTTCTCCAGAAAAACGCGATGATGGACATCCCGGGGATGGGTCCGCAGTCTGTCCGAGATCTGTTGCTCTCGATGCCGACAAATCGACTGTCCACCGTCGACCCGATTTCCCTGACAGCCGGTGACTCCCGCTTGACCTTCCGGGCTTACTGCTGCATTTTGAGCTACAACGGTGTGCCGATTCTGGAGCCGCTCACGCCCCGTGTACCGATCGGCAGAGCGGTGTATGCACAAGCACCGATGGGCGGGATGACGCGGGTGTGCTGGGACATCAATGTGGTGATGAGCCGCCGCGGGCGACAGCTGTTTGTCCATGCCGTGGATGACATTCCGCAGTTTACTGGACTTGCCGATGTAAGTCTCATCCCGTACTTCGTGTTCCGTATCTGCAGACATATATTAATCGGCTTGATTTTTGTTCATACAGATACTGTAAAGTGCATAGAGTATGCTACACGGTGCATAGTATGTAAATAAAAAGGAGTGAACTATGTAAATACGGCATACGCCTTGTGTAACTAACGTGAAAATTAATAACACGATACAGTTGTTGTGAAAAATGATCGTGATTATGACCGTCATCCTTGGGAGGTTGCACCGCCGTAAAAACGAGCTGTTAGGGAGTTTCTTTACCTTTTTTGTCACTCGTATTATTTCCCATGTTTTTCCAGTTGCGCTCCGCCGGCATTGACAACCCATTCTGCATGACCAGAGCGGAACGTCGGGCTCAGTTCGTCAAGCGTCACGGTACTCCATGTACTTGCCGCAAATGCTCGGAAGTCTATGTACGTTATCACCATCCCTGAAAAGATGGTCAATTCATGATGGTCAATTTATGGTCAATTTATAAAGCGCAACTCCATCTGTGTGTGTTTGTAGGATGCCGATATCAACCCATTGAAATGTGTGACGGCCGGATGCAGTAATCGCATCCCCAGCGACAGCCGTGCACTGGAATGTTGCGCTGAATGCGGCGCTCTGAACGGCGCACGTTTGACGCAGTTCCGTCGGTTCATGCAGCAGTACGCGGCCATGAAGAGCAGCGCGCCGCGGGAGTCGCACTCGGCCATGATCCTGCAGCTGTTCCAGCAGATGGAGACTGCCGACATCCTGCAGCCCGATGCGCATTTCCGTTATATCTGCGGCTGGGACTTGGCGAAGATGTATTACATTGATGACCGCTTTGATGATGGCTGGAAGATGATGCAGGAATTTGTCAGCTGTGCGCGGTAAATTAGAAATGTCACACTTCATCCAATTTATCATAAACTACACAGTTATAAAATAATTTAATCGATTAAACTCAGAAAAATATATTTAAGGTGTTGTAATCGTCTTCAGGAAGGCTTGTCCAAAGTACACGATTTTTCGTGCCAACCTGCTGACGTCCGCTGCGTGGTGCACCGCACAAGCGCTGGAAAAGCGCGTCCTGAATGATGGCAGAAAGCTGTCGCGCCTGGCGAAATCGGAGCTGAAAATCCTGGCGGATCACGTGTGCTCTCTCGTGCTGGATTACCGTAACGAAGTGAGAGATATTTTTGCTTTATTGTACGGTAGAATGACAGAATGACAGTCAAATGAAGCCAAGTGTTGCGATATTGAGATGGAGGAGATCACTTCCTCAGTATGCCGCATTAAGCAGGCTTTTCGCGGCAGCAATTGATGAAGCCATGGTACTGTTTTGCTAAAGTCCTGTTGTTGTTTTGCTGCAGACTGCTGAGTCGTCCAGTCTGGCAGCGGCGTTTTTTTTCACTTTTTGCGAAGCTGTTGAATAATTTTTTAATAACCCTTTAATTGTCCTCAATTTTCATTATAAGGAAAGCTCAAATTTCATTATAATGTAGTGCAGTTTGTAAAACTTTCCGCGTGTCTTTGTGAGGATTGGATGGGATTTTGTTGCAGTCGTTATTGTACCCAGTATCTGTTTTTTTACGGGAATAATTATAAATGTTGTTATTGTTATATTGGTTGAAGAAAAACGAGCAATTCCTTATGTTCGTTACAAGTTACTCGAATGTAGCGAGTGCACAGCACTGAACATTCAACGTTAAGTTCGTTAATCAGCGACGATTCATTTTCGTACAGACATTTTGCGGCGTAGTAAACAGATACTTGAAACGAATCAAGAGAAATAACGACGAATCGTCGACGATTATGTCCATACATCGAAAGTGCCGTAAATGATAATCTGCCTGGCCAAAGCGGATGCAATGGTCCGTGACACGCAAACACATATAATCATGTTGCACTTTCAGCAGTTATATGTATGGGAACTGATGTGTTGTCCTCAATTGTATGTTTACTTCATAAGGTCATTTGTTAATATGTTGGATTGTTGTTGCTCGTCAAGCAGTACCGGAGTATCGTCAAACTTTCACCAGAATTCTCAAGTAAGCCGAATGCAGCATTTTTTTAGCAGAAGGTGCTAAACGAATATGGCCGACTTCACAAGTGATTCAGCGACAAAAGGTCAAAGCAGCGGTCACCCGCATCAGGCGTTTCTGTTGCAGTCACGATACAACGAACTGCTACAGCCATCGCACCACACCAAAACGGAAGGTCGCCGGCAGTTCCAGAATAGACGTGGTTATCCGTGTACCTGCCGTAAATGCACGGAAGAATCTGTGTGTACCTTTAATCCTAATACAGTATTTACCGACAAACCGTATTTCCAAATCTGTGGTCTTCTTGGGATGCCGACGTTAATCCGTTGCGATGTGAGAGCAATACGAGAGCATTAAATGGCTTTACTCGGGGCTCTTTCTATTGCGGTGAACATGGTCACGAATCTCGGCCAGCAACTGTAAACTGCCGCCATTCGGCAGTCCGATGCACATTTCCGTTTTATTTGCTGCTGAGTGTTACCGATAAAGTATTTCGATGAGAACCAACTCCGTGCATTCACGGCAAAGTAACAAAGCTGTATTTCAAGCACTGCCTGAAAAATCGTTTCCGTACTATTAATGTGGGAAATAAAAATAATTGTCAATACGTCTGTGATCACATATGTCCGCTATAAATGTTTGCAGGATCGTAGTCGGCATACTCGGTATTAATTGCAATGTAATGTCGCCTTTTGGCACTCTGTTTTCTTCCGCTAGATAACGCATGTTCTTTTCGCAAATTTCCCCTGTGCCTGCTTGTACATGCTGCTGGAGATATTCAGCAGTTTATAGGACTGGAAGAAGTAAACCGCATTCACCAGCATGAAGTGCGCTTCTGCATAATTACTCAGAAGGGAACTTCGTGGAAGAGTTTGCGTCAGTTTACTCTGTATGTACAGATAGTGCGCCCCATGGAAAGGCCCAAATCAACGTAAAGTGCAACTGACGAACGGAATCGAAGACTCGACGTGGCACCTATTTGTAAGCACACCACAAACCAAACGAAAAACTAATACCAGCTGCTAACTGATTCCAGATTGCTTTAGATTTGTCTAACTACTGCACAAAACTGCTTGCTGTCTGATGAAAAATGTACAAAATCAGTTGCGATCTTTCTACTTATTTTCTTTGTGATATCTTACGTTTCACTTGAGTGGCGCTACGCACACAGCGACAAGGAAAAACGACTTCACAGGCCGGCATGCTGAATTTCAGAGGCGTTACCGGCATCCGTGTACTTGTCGCATTTGTTGTTCGTTTGCAGCCAATGCAGCGTATGGCGGAAAAGACGGATTAAGTTCTCATCTCTTTCTTTTTGTAATTTTGCCAGATCATGAAAATTGAAGCTTCTACCGAAAAATTTAGCGGACATCGAAAAATAAACGCAGTAACTTGAAACATTACTGACTAGTGACTACTGAAACTGTTCTGCTCAATGGTGTAATTCCCGTCTTATGGCGTCCGCCCGCTGCTGTCAGCTACTTGGACTGATCCATAATACAGTATTACTAGTACTTGATATTATGTACTGGGATTGATCGTATGACGGGACAGTTTTGAGTTTGGCATTTTGGGAACTATTTGCTTGTGCAGTAATTTGAACGTTGCTTCTCCCCAATAATTGCTTTTGGTGAAACCTTTAGACCTAGGGTAGAATGGAGACCCAAGACGCTGTGCCGAGCGTTAATAGACGTTTCTTCGTTCCCGGTGATATTGTAATGTCGTGTAGTCCTCTGGTGTGGGTCCTTGAGCGCAGTGCCTATAAAACCCACTGTGCCTATTGCTTTCGCGATAGCAAGCATTTACGCAAATGCTCGGGATGTTTGCTGCATTACTACTGTAACACCAGGTGCCAGGTAAGAAAAGATGAGAAAACCTAGTCCTTCACAATACATTTGGTTCACATCACAGACTCAAAGTCATCACTCTTCCACAACAGTCAGTAAAACCGCACTTGTGGGTTGGAAGAGTCTGTACTGGGTGTACTCGTTACCTTTTCCCTTTTTGTCACCTTATTGTGCACCCTAAGCTAGCGTTGGGGACCGGGACTAGCTATCTAGACTAGGACTGAAGACTTCTTTGCCCTCATATAGGTGTGGGCTTAAAACTTCTTTAAAGGGCCTTACTAACTGCATTAATTTGTGTGGCTGGTTTGATGCAGGCCGCTGACTGGAAAATGGAGCACAAGATGGAATGCGCCCTGCTGAAGGAGATTGGCAAAATGGAGAGCACGGGTACGAGCCGCATCATCTCTGCGGTGGCAGAAGGACTTACGGGTGAAACTTCGAACGGTTTTCCCGTGTCTAGTGGTACTCTCACTGATATGATCATCAAATTGGACTTCAAAATTAGGGTAAGACGAAACGGAAGTAAACTTTGCGCAAAAACTAAATCTCGCGCAGATTAACTGGTCCAATATAATCATATGATAGTGCCAGAACGTTAAGCATTTCTTTGGATTTTATCGCTGTGCTTATAATAATTATTCTGTTCTTAATTTTGTCAAATCGAAAATGTTCTGAAAATTTTTCCCAGCTAATTCTGTTTCTCCCTATACTTGGTCTGACACTCTCACTGAGCGGTGTAAAGTTACACTAACATTAAATAAATAAATTTTGTTTCTTTATTATTATTAAACTTTTAGTAAGGTACTAGAGGCAGGTATTGCAAATGCCTGCCTCTAGCACTTTACTAAAACCGTATTTCTACTGTAACTATTATCCCTATTAGGATATTAATTTTCAGCTCCGATCGTGCTGTACTTTGCTCAGTTTGCTGTACTGTTACTGCTTTCTGGAATAGGGTTTCGTAATTTTTCCAGATGAACGCATTGGCGAATAATCCAGAAATGGCTCCGAAATCTCTCCGCGATCTTCTGCTCATGTTGCCGGCAAATCCCGTGTCAGCGGAAGCTGAACGCGCGATCCAACTGAAGTATGCCACTTTTTTCCCGATGCCTGTGTCTGTGTGCAAATTTCCTCCCCGTTGTTTGTGTTCATAGATTCTCCGCCATGGAACCGGGAAGTTCCGTGCCGGTCATCGACTGCCTGAAGTACTATACTATCTTCAGCTGTAATGCATGGCCCCTGTACGCTGCGCTGACCGGTAACGGAAATCCCCCGATCGGTTTCGCGCTGTACCCATTAAGCGCCACGGCGACAAATGACGCCGGTGTGTTGGGATGTCAATGTTGTGGTTAACCGTCGCGGACGACGATTATTCATACATGCGGTGGAAGATATTCCACAGTACACGGAACTTAAGGAGGTAAGTCGCATATTTTCGCTGGACGTAACGCTGCAGAGTAGATACACAGAAGATCTGTCGGACAGAAAGAGCAAGAGGTCACGTGACCAAAAATTAATCGTGAAGCCGATGCAGTTATGTTCACTACTGATGTTTGCAGTTGCGATACAGTGACGTACTGGAGCCATCTCGCCAAACAAAAGGAGAACGACGCGAGCAGTTCCAGATGCGTCACGGTTATCCGTGTACTTGCCGTCGATGCAAAGATGAATATGTATGAGTAGTGTGATTACTGTCAATTGATCCTGATGTCTGCTTCGACATGATCGGTCTATCCTTAGGATGCTAACATTAACTCGTTGCGATGTGTGACCAGTGGATGCACCAATCGGATTCCCAGCGATAGCCGTGCACTGGCGCCCTGCGCGCAATGCGGTGCCACTAACCGTGACCGTTTGGCGCAATTCCGTCATTTTGTGCAGGAGTTTGAAAGCATTAAATGGCGTCACGTGGAGTCCCTTGCCATAGCGATGAGCATGGTCACGAAGCTGGGACAGGATGTGGAGCTGGCCGGCATTTTGCAGCCGGATGCGCATTTCCGTTTTGTCTGCGGCTGGATGTTGCCGACCAAGTACTTCAATGAGGACCGCTTGGGTGATGGCTGGAAGATGATCCAGCAACTGACTGCCTGCATGCGGTAAATTTCCGACTTCACCCCTATATGGACTTTTCATTTATTACTTACAATAGAGTAAATTTAACTTCTAACTGTTTACGTAGTGATTCTAATAACTGAAAGTTATTAGTATTTAGCCATGCTCCAGTTTGTTAATGTTGTTGATAATTAATATCATTAATTGAATATTATTTAGCTATACTCAAGTTTGATAATGTGTTGATAATTATTATGAATGTCATTAATTGTTACTAGTTATTATTATTAACATGTATCATCATTAATTTTCATCAATAATTGTTATCATTGTTTTAATTATTTGGTTAATTACAGATTTCCGTTGTCAGTTAACTATCGGATTATTTGCTAATAAATCAAACTACTTACATACTGTAACTGCTGAATTATTCGGATACTCTCAGTAAACCGAAATAACTGGTGAAGTGCCTTGGGGCTGGAAGTACTGAATTTCTGTGTTGTGTGCTGCCTCTAGAGTTTTTAAAAATTATTTCATTAAAAACAAATGCATATCTCTGTACCAAGTGTACAGTAACAACCGCGATCGTCGAAAGATAAAACTAGAGTTGTCTCTAGAAAGATGTATCCAAAGTATGATGTTTTCCGCGGTCTGCAACTGATGGGATACGCAATGGCTGCCACTACTGCGCTGTACGAGCGAGTGGTGAATGGGACAGGTCGGTTGTCGGGACCGGCGGCAAATGAAATGGTCACATTGGCTCCTGAAATATGTCGTGTTGTAATCGAATACTGCGAGGAGGCCAAAGAAATCTTTACTGTTTTGTTTGGGACGGAGTCCAAGGAGGTGCAGGAGGCCGATTCTACACTGGAGCGTATGACTGTGATTATAGGCCCCATCGAGCGAGGTTTTCGCGGTAGTGAACCCAAAGCAATGTGAAATCTGATTTTTGGCTTCGAGTATTTGTTTAGTCTTTACTGTTATGAGCTTCGGTTTTTATATGCTTACATAACGGTCCTTATTTTACCTAATTGTCTCTTTCGGGATATGAAATTTATTTATTTTTTCATGCATAGTAGTGAATCAGATCGATAAACGATAATTGGTCGTACCTTTTGCAATGGGTTGCTAAACAAAATGTCGGTCTGTTGATCAAGTTGCGGTGTATCCGTTGAACACTTGGTTGACTTCACGTTAGCTTCATTCGAAAGTGTTGTTTATAGACTTTACAGTAAAATTAAGTTGCAGTAACAGTAAACAGAGGTTTGACCTTTCCTGGATTTGTTTTGAAAACCCGGGATATGTTACATCATGTCCTGAAACAAAAACTTGAATTTCTTCCTTTTTAAATAAAAATTTGCAGTTGTTCAACTGAGTGGGTCGCTGCATTTCAGTTCGCTATTTGGAGTAGGGAGATTCTTGTTCGTTCCTTATAAAAAAACTGTGACATTTAACCGAACCATCTAGAACACTGCACATCTGCGCCGTGGAGGACATGCCGCAATTTACTGGACTTGGAGATGTAAGTTGCGCACTCCGGTTTACAGCGCCGTTCTAACAGCTGTAACATTATACTGGGACCAACGTCAGGAATTTCGGCGGGGCAGCTGCTAGTTGCCGGCTGTCTGGCGCATCAAACTAGCCGGTTGGCTATGATACCGTATAATCCGTTTAGAAGGATGTATCATGTATCCAGAATATGATCTTTTCCGCTGTCTTCGACTAATGACCAGGGATCGTCTGCCTCTGTAGCGCTGCACAGACGAGTGCTGATTTGGGATGATCAGCTACCGGAAGCAAAAAATGGGACCGGGAGAATCGCGCGAGTCCATTCGCAGAAGGCGATACACGATACACTTCACTGAAATGCCATTAGCTGTAATACAATGCAAGTCTGCAGCTAACGCTTCAAAACAAACAAATGAGGTCACGATGTCTTTTGTTACTGCATGTATTCGCCGAGAATCCGAAAATGAAGACCTAGCAATTTCATAATCCGTACATGCATTTTATTCACAGCCTTCACATCATGATATGCTAGAGCCTAGCTGCACTTGTCGTCCCGCCGACTCCCGATTGTGGACTGTTCTGACAAGTCACCGGGTTATTAAACCACGGCGACGGCATCAAGTTTCAGTTTCTGTCATTTTGTGAGGCATTTTTTATTCTTTGTTGCATCCAGCTTCATCCAACTGATTTTGGTTAGTCTTTATTCTTTAACACTGTGAGGCTCACCGTGTGAGCGTGTACTACGTACACCTGTATCCGGTTGCATGTACGGATTCCTCTGTCTGTGCTTGTGTCTCGCTGGCCTTTGTTCTTGGCTTTAGAGCCGTTCATGTCTGTTCTCTTCATCTCGCCACATGCGAGCATGCGGATAATAAGTGGGCAGCAGAATGCAGCTCGCCGAACGCATCGTCATTCAATAAAGTTTGCAGTTGCTGGTCGGGCATTAGAATTTTCCTTCTTCGCTCGCAATACTTACAGCATTGCTCACTCAGCAGGATCACTTCCGTTGTAGTCTCTGCATCTGGATCTGCTTTAGATCTAGCGTCATAACACTAAGGCAGAATGGAAACCCATGAGGAGGTGGCGAACCCCGGCAGCCGCTGCTTTGTTCCCAGCGACGTTATAATGTCCTATGATCCTTTGGTGTGGGCCCTGGAGCGCGACGCCTACAAAACCCACTGTGCTTTCTGCTTTCATGACAGCGAGGAATTGCGCAAGTGTTCGGGGTGTCGGTTGCACCGCTACTGTGACACTACTTGCCAGGTGAGAAAAGAAACGGAACGATGTAAAAATTAAACTGGGTTTACAAAATGTAATTCGGGTCGTATGCCTAACAATCACGAAGATGAAAAAATAAGGGTCGGAGCTGTGAACGCGGAAATGGGATTTTTGGCAAGTAGAATTATTCTGAATAACTTTAGTGCCAACTATAGCCAACTAGCCAAGTGAGATCCTCGCCCTCTAAGTCATCCTTGATCGTTTGGGAAATTAAATCTGTTATGAACTGCCACACACGGTGCAGAAACGAGTAACATTCGGATGCAGAAGAATCTCAGCCACCAAAAAAAAGTTTTTTACAGTATTCTTAGCTCTGGTGTTTTCACCTTCCGATCACCGGATGTGTATGGAAGTATAATTATTGTGCTGGGTGATTTAATGCAGGCCGCTGACTGGAAACTGGAGCATAAACAGAATGCGCCGTGCTGAAGCAGATTAGTGGTATAAAAACCGATATGGACCATACGGTTAGCAAGTTGATAGGCGGCCTTCTAACTGACTTATCATCGCTCGGCCTCCCCGCGTCTATCGTGGTCATCAGTGACATGATCGTCAAGCTGGACTGTAAAATTAAGGTGAGTCCAGTACAAATTAGGAATGCGCAATCTGCAAACGTCACACTAGGATTTGTTTACTGTTTTACAAGTATGTTATTGATCACACACGCATTTTGCAGATAAAAGCATATTAGGGTTGTTTTGTACGAAGTACCTAAATTTAATACGCTTAAGATAGAAGTGAGCGCAAGCCCGCCCGAAAACAAGAGCTAAAAAGTTTTAAACGGGGAGAATTTTACGAGACTTCTACAGATACAATACGTACTCTGTACATGCATAGCACTGTATTTAACTGAGACGTGCAGATGTCCCTGCTTATACAGATATTCCACGTACACGCTTTGGCTCTTGTTTCCGGACGGGGTGTACTTAATTGTAGGAATGCAACTGGTAAGTATACCGTACTGAGTTTTCTGCACTCCCATAAATTTGCTCATTTCCCATTACAAGTATACCAAATTTATGGATCAACTTGCAAGTGTCGCTACAGTGCGGTCGCCCTGAATCCGCTCCTGACCTGTGGTGAACTTCAGTACGTACTGTTGCTACCTTTAGCCACAGGTCATGAAGTCATAATGCATATATTTGGGAAATCTGGCAGTCCCTTAAGTTGTTAACGTTCTTATTAAACTTCCTCCTACAGATATAGGAAGGAAATCCATTCGCTATTGTTGTGATGCTTACTCGGTTCCTCGCAGTAATTGCAATTTGTGTTTTTCAGTTGAACACGATGATTGACATGCCCGGAATGGGTTCCCAGTCGGCCAAAGATCTTCTGCTCATGCTGCCGGCAAATCCCGAGCAATCGGAACTCAATCGCATGATGCAGTCGCAGTAAGCCAGTTGCCGTGATTTGTCTGCAAATTCCTGCTGAGTTGTGTGCAAATCTTGTTCAATCTGTCCACAGAAAATCAACCATGCAAGCTGAAAATTCCTCCTACTACGGAATCCTGAGTTATAATGCATGGCCCATTTACGGTGCGCTGGACGGCGCCGCCGAACCTCCGATCGGTTTGGCGTTGTATCCTCAAGTGCCGCGGCATAGCATGAAGAATGTGTGCTGGGATGCCAGTGTGGTGCTTAACCCGCGGCGGACGACCATTGTTCATACATGCCGTGGAATCCATCCCGCAATATACCGGAATAAAGGATGTAAGTTTTAACACCCTACACCCACTACTACTATCTAATTTGTACAAATGTATTCCATTTATTTTACATACTGTAACGTTTCTACAAAGTAGCGCCGAATTACGGTCAGAGTAGAAATTTGTACTGTTTGCAGTTGCGGCACAGTGAACTCCTGGAACCATCCCGCCAAACAAGAGCGGAACGCCGCAGTGCATTTGAGAAGCTTCACGGATATAAGTGTACTTGCCGCAAATGCACGGAAGAATATGTGCGTACGAATTGTTAACCCCTCGAGCAGTAATAATTAACTGCACGGTATTCCGCATCTGTGATCTTTTAGGATGCTGACAGTAATCCACTACGATGTGTCACAGTGGGATGCACCAACCGCATTCCAAGCGACCGCCGTGCACTGGCACCCTGCTCCGAATGCGGCGCACTAAACAGTGGTCGCCTGACGCAGTACCACCGATTTGTGGAGCAGTACGAAAGCTTCAAGTTTCGTCATCCGGAGGATCTTGACAAGATGATGGGCTTGGTCACGAATCTCGGCCTAGAACTGGAGAGTGCCGGCATCCTGCAGCCGGATGCGCATTTCCGATATCTCTGCTGCTGGCGGGTGCCGCAACAGTACTTTGATGAAAACCGCGTAGAAGATGGCTGGAAGATGATGGAAGAGCAGACGGTCTGTGTGCGGTAGGTTTTTCGACTCTAGTTCTCCAGTAATTTATACGACCGTAATTGCAAACAACCTACTAGTTAGTACATGATTTAAATTACCTTTAGAAAGGTGTATCCGGAATATGAGCTTTTCCGCGCTCTTCAGCTGATGGGCCAGGCAGTATCTCTCAGTTTGGTGTTGCATCAGCAAATGTTGAACGGTACTGCACATCTGTCCCAAACAAAAAAGGAATCTGAATCATCGGCTGCTCAGATGATTAACAGTGTGTTTAAATACAGCGAGGAAGCCAAGAATATCTTAATTGTCCTGTTTGGTAAAGCGTCTAAAGAAGCTGAGAAAGCCAATGATGTGCTGGCGCGATTGGATGGGAAATTTGGTTCCAATCGAGCAGGCTGTTCGGGGCACTGAATCAGCAGCCAAGGAATGATTATTTTCGGGAGTTCGAATGGTTTTGATGTTGTAATGGTTTACCTTGTTGAGTTCAACGTAAACCTGATTTTCTGTTTTATATGACAACTGGGAAGAAATTCATTTATTTCCAAACTGGTAATTAACACGAGTGTTTTTCACTTCTCCGTCACGGAGATTTAATCACCAACGTGACTCCGTTAGTCAGTTAATTCAGTTTTTGTTAGGAAATGACCAGAAAGATATGACGTGGCGGTAAGTGCTGAAAGCAAAAAAATGAAATGGCTTCAACCGACACGTTTCGAAAAGCCGAACTAACGTTCTTACTGTATGAAATATTTCATAATCGACCGAAGCGAAGCGAAGGTCCTCTATGTTCAAGAAAACAGGAATTCTGTCGGTCACGTTGGTCATGTCGGTCACGCCTCAATTTTAAATACAGCCCTGCTCAGCCAAGTTGGGGCATTTGCGTTAAATAAATCATAAAATAATTTAACACGTAGCATTGCTTTTCCTTTTGCACTTTTCCAGCATACTCTGTAACTTTTTATTGCGAATCTGGAAATACTGAACCGCAGTCTTTCGAAGCACCAGTAGGGAGCCAAGCACTGGATGAGGTAGTAGTCATTTTTCATATGCTTATGACTGATTCTATAAAATATTCACCAACCGATATTTTTTCGTGAACTTTTCTGGGAACCGTTGAGAGCCAGAAAATGTGTGGCTGTCGGTTAGCAAAAACATCTTGAGCAATCAGGGTTTGAGCTGACGCCCAAAGAAGCTGCATCTCCCGTAGACTTACATGTTAAAAATGACCCGTCGTAGAATATGGTTGCCTAAATGATGGATGTATGTCCCTTGAACTAATATTTTCACAGACAAGACATGAGTCTTGTTAGTCAGTTTTCATGTGCCGACAAATACCCAGCCGTTATTCCAGGGCACCGGTGGGGAACGGAAGTGGCGGAACGATTGCACATAACTCCACCAAAGCAGATCGGAAACAAAGGTTATGGGCGCTGTTTTATAACGTTGCAATGGACCCATTGCAACGATATAAAACAGCCCCCATTAATGGACTGTTTTAAGGAAAGTGGGCCGGTACATGGTACCAAATTCGTATACATGCACGAAAAATTTTCGCTTTCGCGCACTCCAAACACATTTTTGTTTCGGTTTATGACGTTTTGTAGCCAGAAGATTTGTGTACACTGGCGTGAAAACCGTTTGTGCGCGCAACATCCGATTCAAAAGTTATGACTGCTAGAAAATTCCTATAAGTTTATATGCATTCAGGTGTACCGAAAATTTCGTTAAGGACCGATCTTTTTCAGATTTTGCACGTAAACGCACATAATCACGAAGAACGTTTTTCCACCGATCCACTGTTCTGGCATGTTTTTGAAATTTTAATTGAATTTTAAAAGTTTTAAATTTATTTTTGTAAGAGGAGAATCCTCTGTACACACAGCAGTCGCCCATCCGCCGCCTACCTGGTTGGCTCAAGCTCAAGCACAAATATCTTGATCTTCGCCAACAGCGGCGATGGCACAGTGGCTGTGCTACGTGGATCGCACACTCGGTAGCCAGCGGTTCGATTCCGCTCCATCCCCATTTTTCGGAATTTCCTCAACAGACAGGACTTCATCTGACCGCCCTCCCTCGCTGAGATCACCCCGGACAGCCGACTTATGTGCTGCCTCTGTGATATTTCAAAATTTGAAAAAAACGATGGAAGTCTGAATCGGTGTAAAAACGATCTTCATGGTCATGTGCATTTACGTGCAAAATCTGAAGGAGATCGGTCCATAATGAGACTTTTAGTACGCCTGAATGCATTTAAACTTTTTGGAATTTTATTACAGCCATAACATTTGAACCGGATGTTGCGCGCACAAACGGTTTTCACGCCAGTGTATACAAATTATCTGGCTACAGAATGTCATAAAACAAGAGAAAAATGGGTTTAGATTGCGAATAACATTTAATTACGAATAATACGTAATTTGAACAGGGAGTCCGCGACGGAATGTTTTCGCTGACTGCGAAGCAGACATGAAAACGCCACCTTGGCGTATTTTATGAACGAAACATTTAAAATTGACGATTAATACCTAGCAAAAAAGATCTTATTACATATATAGTTGCCTGCGGCATTCCGCGATTTTACAATGAGCCAAGAACTTACTCGTGCTATAGGTAAGTACTTGAATGAGGGAAGAATTGAATGAGGGAAGAACTGCAAGAGGGAAGTAGGAACACTGTGCAGCATTTACAGATATATGAAGTTATGAACACTGTGCACCAGCAGCACTGGGCATTAAACTTGTTTTCCCGCTTCGCTTCGGTCTTTTAGTGCAAGCCAACAGCGGTGCACTTTCCTAGTTATCCATATTGAGAAACGTTGTTTCGGAAATTTGATTTTTATCGTACGCATGTCGCCGGTGCGTGTTTAAACACTCCCGGTTGTGCAAAATTCTCTAGTTTTTTTTATTCTGAAAGATTCTTAATTGGTGGGAGATTGCGCTGTGGTATTTTTAATAACAGCTACGAGAACAGCTGACCTACGGTTAGTCAACCGGAAGACGGGACGCCTTTTCCGGGGCTAGCTATACAACACATAAAAATAAGGCTTTTTCGCATAAATATATAAACAGAGCTTCGCTGCATAGTTGTGTCGTTACATAAAAAGCCGCTGCTGCATAGTTTTGTGTTTATGTGTTGTATACCTAATCCGGAAAAAAATGGAATCGGGATCGATGAAACCTATTAAAACCAGTCCGGTATACGTAGCAGTGATAGTTTTCTACAGCTGCTGTCACTATGGCCGATCTCCACGACTCTATTAAACTGTCTGCGAACGTTGCCGGAAGCCGATAATCAAAATGTTTCCCGGCATCCGGTTGAAATTTTTTGTACTCGTATAGTTAGCGCGTGTTAAAATTGACCTGCAGCAAATGTCCCGAAAGCAACCCGGAAGCATACAGAGTAGAGTTGTACAGTTCCATCACTTCCATGTACGTAATTACTCTTACGTACGAGTACATAGAACTTGTGATTTTGCTAGTCTGCTGTGTGAATGTGAAGCGTCCCTCTCAATTGTTTGAATCGTCTTTATTTACTTCGGCAGGATGCAACTGCAGTACGCGTACGCGCTGCCCACGGTTAAATTCTGCAATCGTCGTTACGGTCAACCTAATCGCCTTCATCCATTAATTTTGTTCAGCGAATGTACTTTATACCATACTTAGGACAATATCTGGTCCTTCCCAACTCATCCAGTAAGCTATTGAAAACTAAAATTTTGAAATTTTGCGAACCACTTTGAATATCATCAGTGTTTTCCCCACTACTTGCATAGAGTATCATATTTGTTTTGACCATTCCGCTGAAAATAGAGACAATGGAGGTTGTGCCGAGCGCTGGTGGGCGTTGTTTATCAGCTGGCGAGCTTGTGATGTCCTGTGATCCGATGGTTTGGGCACTGGAGAGGAGCGCCTACAAAACGTACTGTGCCTACTGTTTCCAGCCGAGCACATGGTTAAATTCTGCAATCGTCGTTACGGTCAACCTAATCGCCTTCGTCCATTAATTTTGTTCAGCGAATGTACTTTATACCATACTTAGGACAATATCTGGTCCTTCCCAACTCATCCACGGGGTTACGCACATGTTCGGGATGCCAGTTGCATCGCTATTGCAGTTTTGTTTGCCAGGTACGGTGGCTACGTGTCTGAACTGTTATCCTGCAAAGCTCAGTGAAAGGCAGCGATACAGATCTGTAGGTGCAAGACCATAAAATTTAGGAGCATCCCCATTGCCGTTTCCAAGCCGCGTTAAACGCGCTGTTTATCGCATGTTTCATTGGTGTCAGGTCGCTGACTGGAAAATGGAACACAAACTAGAATGCGCGACGCTTAAGAAGACGGAAAGCATGGAAACAGTTGCGGCAGCGGCGGGCATAACGGCGGGTTCCGGAACAGCGGACAGCTTCCCCACACGCGTTAAGGCCGCCTTCGTCGTCCATGATCTCACTAAAAAGTTGATCAATAAACTTGAGGTAAGCAACCGGTTTTATCAGAAGACGGATCCGGGTCAGGATGTGAAGTCGCCTCGCACCCTTCACTAACATTCATACCATGAGGCCCTGCGAGATGACCCATTTGGCACCATGCCACCAGCACCCGGTTTAGTTTTCTCTATGATGTTTCGTATCTTTACCCGATTCGATAGACAAGTCGTTTTCCTTGTAACGGAAGTCTTATTGTTTCGAAGGTGATTGTCATGACAGAGAGAAAGACCTAATGAAATGTAGCTTTTCGCGACACTGCGATAATGATTAGCAAAATTAGTTTTGCCGGAAGTAAAACTAACTGCGCAATAGTGTGTTTTTACTTGCCCCTATTAAAAAAATACAGGCTGTCAGACTTGCGGCTTGGTTAATTGCTGTTATTGTTGTGACCTGGCAGCAACCGGACATGTTAAGCCTCGGTTACAACGTTGAATGTATTTCAGTTGACTCTTTGCACTATTACAAAACGGTAATACTTCTAATAAAATACTAGACCTAAGATATTACACTTGTGTTATTTGCTTTGTTTTTCAAAAAGTTTATTTGATGTTTGAGTGTAAGATTTAATGATAGAAATCGTTTTTATGAAAACTAATCATTTCCATGAATTTTGTTTTGCTAGGAAATTTTGTTTTCTCGTGACTGAAATATGCAACTGTATAATGAAAGTGACCGAAATATGAGGAAAACCGAAGTACAATCTTAACAAAATTTCCTTCAGTCGACAGTCGTATTACCAGTGTCATCTCACCGATTGTAATCTTCTCATGGTACTCTAGAAGAAAGCGGTGATGGACATCCCGGAAATGGGTTCGAAATCTGTTAAAGACCTTCTGTTCATGTTGCCGAAAAATCCCAAAATGACGCAAGAAGAGTAAGTTACGGGCATACAGCAAATAACAACAGAGCATGTAGCTCAATCTTCGGCAAGGGCGGTAAATCTGCATGTGGGTTGTGAACCCGACCGGACATTATCAAGTAATGGTTCCGTTTCAACTTCTTATTGGTTGCTGTTTCGCAGACAGTCCTCCATGGAGTCGGGAAATCGCAGGGCAGCCAATATGACTTCTGTGGAATTCATTGCTTACTGTAAATGTCTCTCTTATAACGCTGTGGAAATCTACGATATACGCAAGCCCAGTACACCAATCGGCGTAGCCGTATATCCACAAGCACCGTTGGGAGGGATGACGCCGGTGTGCTGGGATATCAATGTGGTGCTGTTGCGCCGCGGACGGAGGCTGTTTATACGTACCGTGGAGGGTATTCCGCAGTTTACCGGCATTGCAGATGTAAGTTGCCCACGCCTACACGAAGTGCCGAATACGTAATAATATTATGAGTCTAGTAAAACTAATCTTGGCTAAGCGGTTGGGAGTTGATTGCACTTGTGATGTAGGTGAATATGCGCAAAATTAACATTTCAAAGTTTTCTGACTGCCTGGCATTTTCGGCCAAGTTACGCGAGTGATAATGTGTGAATCGCTGTATGCTGGATGGCTATTTATGTAAATCTTCCAACTCCTACAAATATTTATTCAAATCTCAATACGGCAAAAAAGTAAAAGCAGCTGACATCTCCGTTTTTAATTCTATCTCAGTTTTTCTGTTCATAATGCAGATTGTACTGTACAATGGTCGGCATTTTTTTAAAGTAGTAGTTTTTTTACCAGTTTTTTAAAGTAGTAGCCTGCAAGAGCAGCTGTTAATTTGGCCGAGTTATTTTGATCCCCACAGTGCAATTGTACAAAATGATGGCCATATCGAAGTATCTCTTTCAGCTGCGCTACAGCCATATGGTGGAACCGTTCGGTCTGACAAGAGTTGAACGGCGCGCTGAATTCGAGGAGCGTCATTGGCGTCCTTGCACTTGTCGGAAATGCTCGGAAGCATATGTATGTTATCAAAATAATCGTGCTAGAAGCTACCGCTAAACCTTGATTTATATTGCAAGGATGCGGACGTCAATCCACTACAGTGTGTGACGGTAGGATGCTCCAATCGAATTCCGAGCGATAGCCGCGCACTTGCAGCCTGCTCGGAATGCGGTGCCATCAACAGTGCAAGGTTGACGCAGTTGCGCCGATTCATGCAGCAGCACGAGATGATAAAGAAAAGCTGTCCCAGCGAGTTGCACACGGACATGATTATGCAGCTTTGCAAGGAGTTGGACGCTGCCGGTATCCTGCAGCCGGATGCGCATTTCCGATCTGTCTGTGGCTGGAAATTAGCTCAAAAGTATTACAATGAAGGTCGCTTCAAAGACGGCTGGACTATGATGAAGGAGTTTGTCACCTGTGCCCGGTAAATTCGGTAGTTACTCGTATCGGCTTTATAACGTTTATCGTAGTTACTCATGTCTGCTTTATAACGTTTATCTTTTACTTGCAATGGTTATCGTAGTGAGTACGGTATAAATTGTGTAATTACTTATGGCCTTCAGGAACATTTGTCCGATGTTTGCAACGTCTCGTGCTACTGTACTGATGTACGCTGGGAGGTCTACCGCCCAGGCGGTGGAACAGCACGTCCTGAATGCAACTGGTAAGCTGACGAGACCGGCGAAGCAAGAGCTGCAGACACTAGTTGCTCAAGTGTCCAGTCTCATTTTGGGATATGTCCACGAATCCAACAATATTATTGGGGCATTGTACGATCAGCGGTCCAAGGAAGCCCAGATAAATGATACGGCGGTGAAGGCTGTGGTCTCCATGATATTCTGCATTGAACAGGCTTTTCGCGACAACAAGTAATGCAAGCATTTTTTTTTCTTTTACTGTGTTCCGTTTTTTTTTAATTCAGTCAGCCAATGTTTTTTTGGGTTTAAAAAAATACTCGTATATGATGTTGTCTGCGGTGGATTTGCAAAACTATTGATAATTTTTAAACTTTTACTAATTTTCCCCGGAACATTTTAACCCATTTAGCGTTAATCTTGTCACCATAATAAGATGGAGTTTATGAAGTATGTTTAATTCGTGCGTGGATGGAATGGGATTTCAACAAATATTCGTTTTTAAGTGCAATAAACACTACCCAAGGTAGTGTTTATTGCACACCCAGCTACCGCAGTAGTCTTCCTTGTACCGTATTGTGCAGTGTGTATCTGTACACAGTACACCGATTTCAAACAAATGATTTCTTAAGTACAGGTTATAATAAGGGTCCGCAAAGTTCCCCTTTGTCTTTCTGTTTTACCTTTTACCTTTTTAGACTTTACCTTTGCCGCCGCAAAAACGTCACCATCCCAATCTACAATCTTCCCAAATAGCCGTTTGAAAATTTTCTATAAAACCGATCACCAGAACTGAAACGCAGAACTGGTCAGCGAGCTTTTACTCATTAGAATCTTGTACAGTTAGAAAAAATTAGCGGAACGGAAATGCTAGAACAATCACGGAAGTGCATTAGAAAGCACGTGTAGAACAATTCCCTTCACACAATCGCAGGCCGTCATGAGCGCAGTGCGAAGATGAGGAAGGGTCAATCTCCAGAAACTGGTGGGCTGTCTCGTTACGCAAATTTTTCTCTGTGTTTTCATTACGGAAGAGGTCATACAACTGCATATTAATTCAATCCAGGGCGTTTGAGCGGCATGCTACTTATTCTGTTTGTTTAAATTTTTTTATTGGAAAGTAGTGCGTGGCGAGATTTCTTCTTCAAATTCGTATTCAAAGTATACTGTAGCCGCGCGGTGAGATTGCACCACCGATTCTGGTACACGGAAATGTGAGGAATATTTATTGGTTTAGTTAGCAGCTACAGCAGATTTTTTAAACATTAAATCGAGAAATATTACATAACAAAATAAGTTTGGTCGTATTATAATACGATGGTTTTTGTCTTACCTTTATGACTTCAGTAATTAAGTAGAATGTGGGTTTTTATGCAGACGAAATGGGAGTTTGGTGCAGCGGTAAGCTTACACAGTCTCCGTTTTTGCGGTTCGAAATTACTGATGTTACCAGTGATGCTATTGCGTGTTATAGGCTACGAGAAATAATTCGTACGTTAGACGAATTTGTTTAACACAGATTATTTAATGTACCTACTTGCAGATATGCGGCATTCCCTCGTTGAGTTATCAATGCACGTTAAATTTTTCGAGACATTTTTTTGCTAGTGCTTACTGTGCTGGCAGTGTCCCGCCGTATCCCTTGAGTATTCCTCATGCATCCTCACAATTTTTTGACTTCATTTTATTCATTGTCGTATCATTGTTACTTAAATACTTGCTAATACCAAGGCATAAGATTCGGGCATTCTGTAAGAATGTTTGAAGAAAACGAGGTACAGTAAAAGCCTGCAATTTGGGATAATCAAAGTCCTGTTTCAAATAAGTAATCAAATGGAACCTGTTCTGGTAGGCTCACGGATGCTCATTCAGACCGCTCGGTTGCCGGTGGATTAACAAAAGGTAGCAAAGAACACTCAACAATCTTGCAGGTGAGCTATTTTTGCGGTTTCTAAAACTACAAGCGCAACGTCGGATTCAACAGGCAATATCAGCAAACACATAATTAAACAAACCCAAAACTTCCTTATTTTCTGGCGTGAAACTTCTGCTTAATACGGTTTAATTAGGAAGCCACCCGCAGCGGTTTAATTATGATACAGTTTAATACGGTTTAATTATGAAGTGACCCGCTCCATCATAGCATCGTTTATCTAGGCTTCTAGCGTCTCCTTACCAAACAATACAATGAAAGTGCTCTTCGCTTCTTCAGCACAATCCAAAATGAGGCAGCACAATTCTGTTGCCAATGCTTCCAGCTTTTGCTTCGGGTGCTGTCAGCTCACTGACGTCATCGGAATTCGCTTTTCCAGAGCTTCCGCGGTAGACAACGCAGTGGTTACCAGCAGGTGGGCGCGCAGGTGTTGGTCGGTTGGTTGGGTTGGTCAGTTCTCACTTCTCAGATCTCAGGTGCATACGTAGAACCGATGCGGCCACTGCAACCAGGTGAAGAGAAAATGTTCAGATAGTACGGATTCCGGGCGTGTTCTATATCCACCCCAGAGACTAACCGCTACTGGAGGAAATACTGGTTGCCCATGTCCATCCAGTACTCTCTGTCAACGAACTGGGAGAATCCAACAGCTGCGGTACTCGAGAATGGTATTGATTTCCATAAAGGCCAGACAAGATTCGCCACGTCTTTTTTGGAACGCACTGGCGCGTGCAGTAATAGGGAAACAGAGGATAAGGGATGAGCATACATCATAGTCATACAGACTACAGCATTAGTTACAGTGAGGTACTTTCTTACAGTCTGTACAATTTCGTCAAGCGTGATTCATCAAGCAGCGACCTAGCAGCGTCTTTTATTTAGCGACCAATACGCTAAAAATAATAATTATTTTATTACATAATTATTGTGTAATGCGACTGCAGTATGTACGTACTAAATTTTATGTAGTACAGTATGACATTGTAGTACTAGTGTGTACTATGTGCAGTACAGTGTACGTAGTACGTACCAGAGCATGCAGCATGAGCATTTCGCACGCTGCGCAAGTGCGCATTTCTGATCCGGATGCTAACGGCTCAGTGCAATGGATATGATTCAACGCCTGATCGCAGTTCTGTCGATGCTGTTGTAGCCAGTATAATTTCGCAAATCTTCCTTGAAATCATCGCACCTAGATTCTGATTTTCAAACACTGAGTATTTATTTCCTACAGTTTTCGTTCGTGCGGGCGATCCCAGTGAAAATGGAGGCAAAGGGCACTTTGCCCAACGGTGGTCGCCGTTGTGTACTTGCTGGCGAGCTGGTGATGTCCTGTGAACCGATGGTATGGATGCTGGAGAGGACTGCCTACAAAACACATTGCGCTTACTGTCTGCAGGAAAGCCCCGGATTACGCACATGTTCGGGATGCCAGTTGCATCGCTACTGCACTGCTGCTTGTCAGGTACCCTAACTTTATTTATTAAACCAATATGGAACAGTAGTAAAACCCAAGGTAAAACACTTCGAAGCATCGGCATAGTGGCTGGAGATGACTGCAGTTTGCGTATAAAGCGTGCTTTTGATTTAAATTAAATAGGCGGCTGACTGGAAAGTGGAGCATAAACTGGAGTGCGCGCTCCTCAAAGAGATCGGCAGCAAAGACCCGATTGAAGAAATGGCGGCCCGCCCAACGGATTCCCAAACTTCCGGCAGCAGTCCCTCGCCGAAAAATATCATCGCCGCCGCTGTCGATTACGATTTGACCAAAAAGTTGATCAACAAAATGACGGTAAAAACCTGATTTTATTAGAGACCCGAACATCTTAGGGTGTGGTGTACAGCCATGTAGCATTTCTTTTTAAATTTGAAGATGACCTGCTTCGTGTTAGCATACGGAGCAAGCAGCTCTTTTTACGCATAAGGTATCTTTATTACTTTTACGTCGCGACATAACTGTCATGAGTCAAATCACTACGGCCATCATTACCCACTCAAGAATTAAAAGCTTTTTATAAAATTAGCAGCTTTTTATAGAAACGTGCTGTGGTTATTGAACAAAACACCCCCTTCGCAATTTATGATCCCGGATAAGTTATATCTTTCTATTCTGGTCTCCAGCATAAGAGTTTGAAAATATACTGTAAGCTCATCCGAATTGAATCTTCAACCGATTGAAGACGCACGACAAAACAATTCCGTTAATCTATGAATACTTCGATCTTCGTCATAGCCCATGTAGTTTGCTAACTCGTTATCACGAACCAGTCGAAGGGAGCCGCCTTCCTCTCTTTCCTCATAAGGACCCGTCGCCTGTTCCAGTTGCTGCTGATCACATTAAGCTTCTGCACGTTGCAACGGATTTGGAGTTTTAAGTTTCATAATTTTTTAAAACAGAAACATATTAAATGTTCGTGAGCAGAATTTCATTACGATATTGCAGTAGGATCGATAGCGTAAATTACAAAAGGGCGTTTTCTGTACTAACGGGGTACTGTAAACGGTTGGTTTGCAAGCATGTTCTTTGGTTTTCAGAAGAACGCGATGATGGATATCCCGGGAATGGGTCGCAAATCTGTCATAGATCTTCTGTTATCGATGCCCAAGAATCCCCTACAACCGGAAGTGCAGCAGATAAAGCAACCAAGGTAGATAATTCATTTCGCAACACTGATGCTTTAACTCCCTAATGGCTGAGGCTTCGCAGACAATACGTTGCGGAGTCGGAGAATCCCATGCCATCCGAAGATACCTACTGGAAGTTCATGGTCTGCAGTAGAATTCTCAAGTATAATGGCATGCCAATATACGAAGTGTTCTCCCCCGGCGCACCGATTGGCAGAGCGGTGTATCCGGAAGCACCAAGAGGACGTATGACGCCGGTGTGTTGGGATATCAATGTAGTGCTGAACTGCCGCGGACGACGATTGCTAATACATGCCGTGGAAGATATTCAGCAATTTAGTGGACTTAAAGATGTAAGTACCGAAAATGTGTTGGCGACATCATCCCAGCCGCAAACAAACGATTTTGGTTTTGGAGACTTTCCCTTGTCTCTTTCCATTTTCCAGTACATATATATCAGACACTGACACCAGTAGTTCGGTAAAAAGCTTTTCCTTATAGATTATGGATATTTAACATCAGTAATTATATATTGCGTCGTTTTTCAGTTGCGTTACAACGACACGGATGAGCCATTCTGTTTGACAAGACTGGAGCGGCGGATACAATTCGAAAGACGTCACGGTTTCCCGTGTACTTGTCGCAAGTGCACAGAAGCATATGTACGTTATTGAAATCTTTAAGCCGATCACCAAAACTTGTAACTGAAACATAAACGATATAATTTAGGATGCAGACATCAATCCATTGCAATGTGTGACGGTCGGATGCACGAATCGTATTCCGAGCGACAGCCGTGCTCTGCCAGCTTGCTCAGAATGCGGAGCCCTCAATGGCGAACGATTGAGGCTATTGCGCTGTTTCATGCAGCAGCATCAGGCCATTAAAAACAACTACCCACAGGAGTTGCGCTCGCCGATGCTGATACAGCTCTACAAGGAGTTGGACGCTGCCGGCACCCTGCAACCCGATGCGCACTTTCGGTATATCTGCGGCTGGGAATTAGCGAGGATGTATTACAGTGATGGCCGCTTCGAAGATGGCTGGAAAATTACGCAGGAGTTTGTAGCTTGTGCACGGTAAATCAAGTAGTCGCAGACTAAGCGTTACCGATCTCGAGTAATAATTAAAACTTTTAAAATTACTTGATGATTAAATACAGAATATTACTGTTGTGATCCTTAAAACTTAAATTGTTTACAGGAAGATTAGCCCTAAGTATGCGGATTTCCGTGCTGTTGTGCTGATCTCCACTGGGTTGTCTACCGCGAGAGCGCTGGAGAAACGCGTCACGAATGCTATTGGGAAACTGTCCGGACCGGCCAGGCAAGAACTGGCAACATTGGCAGATCAAGTTAGCTGTTGCATTTTGGATTATAGTAACGAAGCGAAGGATATATTTGTTATGTTGTTCGGTGAGCAATCGAAGGAATCCCAGATAAACGATAACGCGATGAAGCAGATTGCTTTGATCGTATGCCGCGTTGGACAGGCTTTGCAGGGCAGCAAATAACTGAGTCATGGATTACTTTTGTCAGGGATTACGTTTGTTTTCTTACTATCCGGCTTACAATTATTACTACTGGTATTCTTTACGACGTGCATAAAAAACAGGACTTGTAAAACTCTTAACCGTTATTTTAAACTGTTCCCCATTGGCCATTGTTAGTTAAGCCTTCATTTGAACAAACGCAACACTTTCTGGTTTCTGCCAAAGAAGATCGGTGCGATCTTAGAAGGCTCGCGTTCTCGTGGCGGTCCGATATGAGCATCTGCATTAAAACGCAGCCTTACCAATCGTGTCAATAATTGTTGTAAAGATTTTTAGTAGACGACAGCCACACAGATAACAAGAGCGTAAGCACGACCAGTGACCACACTACGTAAAAGTAAAAATTTCAAAGTGCCTTTTTTGTTGCAGCATTTATTGCACTATGGCCGGTAATATAGCCTTTGACATTTTTGCCACATACGGCGTTACAATAATGGTTATTTTGACGCAGTATGAAAAACTGCAAAAAAGCCTTACGGTTAGCCCTGAAAACGCTCAGGAAGGCTATTTTGCCACACTGCGACAACAGAAAAGCGGCAGAAGTTTTTATCGAATCCCCGATCAAAGACTGAGTACCCAACGCGACCGTATATTTCCTTTAACAACAAAAAAAAATACTTAAACTGAACGCTGTAATGTGGTACAGTTGTTTCTTGTGCACTATTCTTATGCAATGCAGCTTTTGTGTATTTCTTGATTATCCTACAAACTAATAGCGCATCAGTTTTGGTTACAAACTTACAATGGTTTGCTGTCAAATTATTCGCAAATAACACGGAATGATAACAACAACAACTTTAACGATAACCGTAACAACGGAGACGAGGTAAAATTACCCTGCAGCAAAATCCCATTCCATCTGCACAAAAACCCAACAATCCACGAACTACTGCATTTATTAAAAATTTAAAATTTCTGTAATTTATGATTTCATTGCCATTGAATATCATTGCCATCTCTACTGTTCTATTCATTAACAGAAAAACGGCTTAAGAGGATGCACTAGTACATTACCAATCGGAAGCGATGGCACTGAATGAAGCCAGAATGTGATACCGTGACAATTAAATAAAGTCGGGACCCGGTGTGATACGCAGGTTGGGGTGACTGTGCTTTTATGGCGTTTCTTTCCCACACCCACTCGCGCCACACAATTGCGCACATTGCCACTTACGGTATAATAAAATGCAGCAGGGTAGAAAAATAAAAACAATGAAATATGTCAGTGCCTATAGTTTATGCCTGGGACATCAATATTATATCGCCATAAAGTTTTGCCACCAAAAGACCGAAAACCAAATCTCGACGTTTAGCGTATTTCTGAGTTCCTCCAGGAAATCCTTTTCAACCGATTATTACGTGTTGCTGACTGGCTTGTGCCAATAAAAGGAGAATAACTGACTAGATTATCATTATCATTTAATATACTGCAACAGTGCAACTAACGACGGCTTTTGTTTAGAAAAGGTTTCTTACAGCGCAATACAGGTTGTAGTAAAGATACATCGCAAACCACTCTTTAATAAAATCAAAACACCATTCCAGTAGATGTACTATCGAATCCCTTATGGAAACTAGGCTACCGGCAATTAATCGAGACTGTTTCATGGCCGGTTGATTAACAAAAGGAAGTATACTTGTAAACAAGTACTTACGCAAATGAGCCATTTCTGCAGTTTGTAAAACTACCAACGCGAATTCGCATTTAAGAACAAAATCCGCAAACACTTAATTAAACCAATCCAAAACGTTCTCAACTTTCTCCTATGAAATGACTGCTCAGTGCTCACACGGTTTAATGCTGAAGCCACCCGCTCCATCGCAGCATCGTTTATCCGGACTTCTTGTGATTCCTCACCAAACAGTACAAGAAATGTGTTCTTCGTTTCTTGAGCACATTCCAGAATCAGGCAGCGTACTTCAGTAACCAGGGATTTCAGCTGTTGCTTCGCCGGTTCCGGAAGCTCACTAATATCATTCGGTACACGCTTTTCCAGTGCCTCTGTGGTAGACCACGCAATGGTTACCAACAGATGGGCGCGAAAATGTGCATAGATAGGGCAAACTTTCCTAAAAACGTGTACAATCAATGACTGTCAATCATTTGAACGGCGACTGCAAAATATCCGGTAACTGTTATTAAATTCAATCATTTTCAACTAGCGATAGGTAAAAAACCACATCCTTTGCATCGAGCTTGTGTTCAATACCACTGGGAAAAAGCATTGCATTTGGAAACTGGTACTATGTTACACTACACGTTTAGTGTCTACAGGTGAATATTTGCCCATCAATATCATCGTACAGCAATCTTGCTGTAAATCTCGCAGCGCTCGGTGCAATAAATGAAATCATATTCCTAGATCTGCAGCTGTCTGATTTACCGGACACAGGCTACAAACTCCTTCATCATTTTCCAGCCATCTTTGAAACGGCCCTCCCTGTAGTATCGCACCGATAACTCCCTCCCGCAGATGTATCTAAAATGTGCATCCGGCTGCATAATGCCGGCAGCGTCTAAGCCTCTGGAGAGCTGCAGGATCTCGACTGAGTGATATCCTTCCGGGCAGCTACTCTTAATGGCCTGGTACAGGTGGAGGAAACGATGGAACTGTATCATATCCAGGTTGAAGCTCTATACTAAATTATTCTCCTTGCCGAAGATTTTCTTACTGCTTTGATTTCCAGCTAAGCTAAATTAGAAAACTTACTCTTCTTGTGTCATTTGTTCCAATTCCGGTTGCAAAGGATTTGCCGGCAGCGTGTGCAGTAGATCTTTGACAAATCTCTGCCCCATCCCAGGGATGCCCCTCACTGCATTCTTCTGAAGAGCAATAGCAATAGCAATCAAAGTCCTAATCAAAGACCGGTGTATTACCTCAATTTTATTGGTCAGTTTTGTTATCAGACCAGAGACGACAAAGAGAGAGCTGCCTGATGTCTGCGTCAGCTCCCCCACCACCGTATTCTCCAAATTATTCTCACTTGTGCTATTCACCTTCTTCAGCACCGAGCATTCCATTTTGTGCTCCATCTTCCAGTCAGCCGCCTGTCTCCAGCCAAACGAAACAATCAAGTAATCACCAACACTAACACAGAAGGCCTGAGTACTGCAATCATTTAGAGCTGTTCCCGACAACTATCATCATTCACGTACTATGCCTAGATTCCGCATTTTACAAGATTCATGAAGAAAATCGAAGGGTACCCAAAGGTCACTTGATGACCTAATGACCACGGGTTACCCGGTTACAAAAACTTCAAATGTCTTCAACTACATAAGGCGGTCGAGCGAAGCGAGCCCGCTTGATAAAATGTAAACTCTGAATTCTTGTTTGACCACGCCCAGTTGACCACGGCGGACAAAAATATTTTTATAAACATACTATGACAGTATACAACCTTTCCGGTTTCTATGTATAACACAATTTTTTACGTAATGCTAATTACGATAAGCATCGCGCAGCGACAGTAAGATAAATGGATAACCGGTTCCCGTAAATTCGTAACGCATCCAGCAACTGCTACCAGAATCTTGCCTGAAACCATTAAGCGTCAACTGTATGCTAAGCATACACCTAGAGGGCGCTAGGCATCTGCTGAACCGACACAGGATCCAGTAATTTTCTCGAAAAGGCTTTTTAATCGCTTGCACTTTTATCGGACATTTAATCGGTTTATGGAAGCGCCAAAGCGATTTCAGATGTCAAGCGATCTGAAATTTCACGGTGTTAAATGGAAATAAGGCGATATGGCACCGGAAAAGCCGTTCCGGTCCACCAATTCGGCATCAGCTGTTAGCAAATACCACAAATTAAGCAATCGCTCTCTAATAAAGATACTTTCCGATAAAAAACATTAGCAAATGTTTGTACCGGGCGTGTTTCAAATTTTCCAGGAGCCTTCGGGAGATTCGGCAGCATGAGTTTCGATAAAAAAGCAGTAAGTACGGATATCATCAATAGGGGAAACCTGTTCAAATTACACGGATGCGACCAATTTCCTTGCAATGACATATAGACACGTCGCTAAGCAAACCAAATAAATTCGTATATCTGTACAGACACTTTCTATATTATAACTTTCGCCCTTTCGCGGTTTGCAGGCCCTTTCTTGACATGTCATCACAAACAGAATTGTTAGAATAAATGAGTGTAACCGTTACTAATGTCTGTTACTCATGTTGGCACCCAGCCCCTTTGTCATACACCGGCCTTAAAGGCGAAGTTGTTACTCAGAAGTTTAGTCAATCTGACTGTTTTACTGAGTATATAAGAAGCTACAATTACAATGTTAACGACACTTGGAATTACTCTTCATTAAAGCAAACTACCAAAACCACCTTAATTGTATCAGATTATGAGACCTGCTTGTCTCTAAGCAGTGTTTGTGTGAAGTTTGTTTTATCATTGTGTTGTGGATAATACAATGGCGCAGTTGAAGAGTATTAAGGTCACCGAGTTAAACGACTCCAATTACTCGCGATGGAGGGTACAGGTGGAGGATGTGTTGACTGGTGAGTCCTTGTGGTCTGTTGTGAATGGGACACTGACGATGCCCTTAGATTCGGCAACGGATAAAGCGGCGCATGAGCACCACCTGAAGTGGATAGCTGCCGATGGAAAAGCCAGAAGTATTTTGCGCGCAACAGTGGATGATACCACCTTCAGTCAGTGTCGGGACTGCAAGACGTCCGCTGAGATTCTGAAGAGGATCCAGGAGCTGAAAGAGCCGAAGACTGACAACGACTTGATGTCGGCGATGACCGAATTTTTTCGAAGTCAAGTGGAAGGAGGTAGACGACGCAAATACATTCATGGCATCATTGTATGTTCTAGCGGCGAAGATAGACGCGTGCGGGAAGCCGGAAAAGGTTACCGACACCTGGTTGATCGGTAAGACGCTGGCCAGCTTGCCCAAACAGTACGCGTCATTTGTGTCGTCGTGGAACATGATGGCCGGTCCTAATCCTGAGATGTCCAAGTTCCGGGAGAAGCTGCTCTAGCGGAAAAGATGATGAAGGGACAGGAGAAGGAAGTGGTCCAGTCCAGCCGGTGAGTCGCTGTACGCAAAAGGTAAGCGACTACCAACTGGAGCGAAGAAGAAGTTCACCGGAAGCTGCCACAACTGCGGCAAAGCGGGCCATAAAGAGGCCGATTGCTGGTCAAAGCCAAAAGGGGAAACAGTCACCAACAAGCGACAGGACAAGTCCGGTCACGGTTACAAGAAGGAATCGATGATGGTATCAGCCATGCATGCGACCGGAAGTGAGGATGTGATCATCGCCGATAGTGGGGCAAGTGACCATATCACGAATAAATACAACTGGTTTAAAACTCTAGTTAAGCTAGATGTTCCCAAATCGTTCGTGGTTGGCAACAATCAGAGCATCAAGGCTACCCATATTGGCACGATTGACGTCGAAGTGTCCGTCGATGGAAACAGTGGCGGGAAGTGGATTGGAAGAATGTCTTCTACGCACCCGATGCATGTGACACTACGCTGCTGTCCACGGTGACCTTGGAGCGAGAAGGATTCGCATTTTCCCACGCTAAAGGCAAGATGACAATCAGCAGAGATGGCAAGCCGTTCCTGGGTGGAGTGCGAGGTGACGGTACAACGTACCAACCTTTCATACGCGTGGTGCCGCCAAGCGGAGGTGCGCTGAAGGCGCAGCCTGTGGGAATTTGGCACCAACGACTTGGACACGTCAGCGACGCATTGGTTGACTCCATGGTCCGCAACAAGGTGGTGGACGGCCTGGAGGTGGTGACCTCGAAGCGCGGTGACTGTGAAGCGTGTCATATGGGAAAGCAAACGGCTAACACCCATGACAGCAGTGCTGGAAGGGAATGTCTATCAGGTGAGAGGTTCCATAGTGATGTGTGTCATATGGGCGCAGACTCCTGGGAAGGACATCGATATCTCTTGACGTTCAAAGATGAAAGCAGCGGATACAGAATGGTTCGAACACTACCAAGTAAGCACTCTGTGGGTAATGCATTCAAAGAGTTGATTATCACAGCAGAAAGGGAAACTGGTAGAAAGGTGTTGTCGATTCGCACGGACAACGGGACTGAATACATCAACCAGGAGGTTGAAACGCTGTTTCAGAACAGAGGGATAAAGCACGAAAGAAGTCCGGCGTACGTGAAGCAAGCAAACGGCATGGCAGAACGGGAAAACCGCACGCTCTGTGACAGTGCGCGAACGCTGCTCTACGATGCGGACATCACAAAAAGTGAGAAAAATCTTCTGTGGAATGAAGCCATCTCAACCGCTGCCTACCTACGGAACATTGTGCCAAATCGGGGAAAGCTGGAAATTACCCCGTATGAATTGTGGCACCGCCGAAAGCCAACAGTTGACCACCTGCGGGTGTTCGGATCAACTGCCTACGTGAAAGTTCCGGAGGATCAGAGACGGAAGCTGGATCCCAAGTCGGTAAAAACACTGTTTGTAGGTTACGATTGGGATACCACGAAAGTGTTCCGGGTGTTCAACCGGGAAACGAAAAAGGTGGAACGGGTTGGAGATGTGGTTGTCGCGGATGGTGGCGACGAGATTCCCGAAGTTGCTCTACGGTATCCTGCCTCAAAGGGGATGAGAGCGAGCGGGATGATGACGAAGAGTGGGAAGATGCGGAGGATGAGCTGGGAAGCGAGACTGCTGTAGAAAATGCAGCAGTTGAGAAGCGACGGCCAGGGCGACCACCGGGATCAAAGAATCTGGTGAAGGATCCGCCTCTTCCGCATCCCATGGAAACCAGAGCCAAGGGAGCTGCGTTGAGCGCAATGGCCACGGCCGCAGATCCAGTTGATGTTCAGGATGCGCTGTCGAGAGCAGACGGGCACCTGTGGAAGGAAGCAATGGATGCTGAAATTGAAGCGCTGTATAAAACGGGCACTTGGACTTTGGAACAGCTACCAGCAGACCGGCGCACTGTGAAGTGTAAGTGGGTTTTTAAATCGAAACTACTTCCAGATGGCGAGCTGGATAAGCGGAAAGCGCGGCTTGTGGCATGCGGCTACTCACAAGCGCAAGGCATCGACTATGGCGAAACCTTTGCCCCCGTCGTACGACACGAATCGGTGCGCTGTGTGTTAGCGGTGGCTGCTGCACGCAACCTGGAAATGGTGCAGTTTGACGTGAAGACTGCATTTCTGAATGGTGACTTGGATAAAGTCATATATATGGACCAGCCGGCAACGTACGACGACGGTAGTGGACGTGTATGCCGGTTGAAGCGTTCAATATATGGCTTGAAGCAAAGTCCAAGATTGTGGAACGAGCGAGTGAACGCAGTACTAACTGGACATGGATTTGTTGCATGCAGTGAAGATCCGTGCGTCTACGTGAAGAAAGGTACGAGTAAGGAGTACATGGTACTGTGTCTGTATGTTGATGATGGGCTGGTATGTGGTGCGACGCGAAAAGTGGTGGATGATTTCCTGAAGAAACTTAAAGAAGATTTCGAACTGACGGTTCATGAGCCAGACTGTTATGTGGGCATGGAGATCGGTCGGAACAGGAAGATCGGCACCATCAGCATCAACCAGCAGGGATACATCAATCGCATGCTGCAGCGATTTGGACTACAGGAGAGTAAAACCTATACGTCTCCTCTGGATCCGAATGTCAAGCTGATGAAATCTGAGGATGGAGAAGAGCCATATAGCTGTCCATACATGGAAGCGATTGGCTGCCTCATCTACATCTCTTCCATATCACGACCGGATATCACTTACGCAGTGAACCGCCTGGCGTCGTTTGGGAAGAAACCGGGATTCAACCACTGGACAGCTGTTAAACGGGTAATGCGCTATTTAAAAGGCACATTAACTATGGCTTTGACGTTTGGTACAGCAAGTATGGAGTTGACCGGATATTGTGACTCGGATTGGGGAGGTGATCCGGATGAGCGGAAATCAACCTCCGGATATGTATTCACCCTGGGAGGCGGACCTGTTGCCTGGAGTTCCCAGCTGCAAAAGTGACAGCGTTCTCTGCGACGGAAGCCGAATACATGGCACTGGCCGAGGCAGTTAAGCAGAACGAGTGGAGCAGACCGTTTCTGGATGCGCTCGGAGTGGACATGACAAAGGCCACCCAGATGTATGTGGATAATCAAGGCGCGATTGCCTTGTCGAAGGATCCCGAATTCCATAAGCGGACCAAGCATGTCGGAATTCGCTACCACCGAATCCGCCAGGAAACGAAAGCCGGATCGATCGAGGTGAGCTATATTCCAACGGATCAAAATCCATCGGACATGCTGACGAAGGCGCTCGGAGGGATCAAGGTCAAATCCATCACCGGACTGCTCGGGATGCATGGACTGAATGACCGCGGACTGGGTGAAGGGGGGTGTTAGAATAAATGAGTGTAACCGTTACTAATGTCTGTTACTCATGTTGGCACCCAGCCCCTTTGTCATACACCGGCCTTAAAGGCGAAGTTGTTACTCAGAAGTTTAGTCAATCTGACTGTTTTACTGAGTATATAAGAAGCTACAATTACAATGTTAACGACACTTGGAATTACTCTTCATTAAAGCAAACTACCAAAACCACCTTAATTGTATCAAGAATACTTGTACCGGATTTAGTGGCACTGGCGTACCGGATTTACGTTATGCCAGCGTAATGTAGCTTTGTTAAATAGTTCTTCTTACAAGCTTTCTATCTGTAAGCACTGCGTAAATTTTTTCTAGTCTCATTTTGTAAACAATTCACACATTGCTCTTTTCACAACTACTGTCGACTATCGTTAATGCCTGAATAACCCTTAAATTTTTTGACGACTAAGATTGAATGGAGATCCAGGAGCCCGTTTTAAGCGTCGGCAGCCGTTTGTTTTCTCCTGGCGACATCATAATGTCATGTAGTCCGCTGGTGTGGGTCCTCGAGCGCGCCGCATACAAAACACACTGCGCTTATTGCTTCCATGATAACCAGGCACTGCGCAAATGCTCGGGATGTCAGGTGCATCACTACTGTAACGCCACTTGTCAGGTATGATAAGAAAAACGTTATAAACGATAAGCAATCGTTTATTATTTGGTAATATTTCGGTTCATAATGATTGACTGGTTATGGAGAACCCACCAGAGAGCTTAGCGCCAGTTTTACTACTGTAAGAAGCCGCTATCACCACCTCTTAATATCGATATTTCACGTAGAATCTATGCTTTCACATTAGAACTTCCGTTGAAGCACTTGTTGAGTGACTGGTATGATGCAGGTCGCCGACTGGAAGATGGAGCATAAGCTGGAATGCGCAGCGTTGAGAGAGATTATCGGTAGGGACGAAGACGTCGCCCCCATGACGATGGTTAGCGGACCTTTGGGTAGAATTAAATCGAACACCTTTACCATGACTAAAGGCGCCTTTACCGATATGATGTGCAAGTTGGATTTCAAACTTCAGGTAAGCGTAGTACCAATGAAAAGAAAGCGCAATCAATAATTTAATTACCGCATAATACGGTACAGTCTGTAGATACCAGACTTCCAGTACTAATCGTGATTCCTGAATGCACAACAATGAACCTTTAGCATCGTTCTATGCTTGTCATTCTTCGATCGTATCATTAATTTTGTATTTTACTTTATTGTGTTATTATTAGCAGTTAATGCGGTGTTGAAAGTTTTTTATACGAAAGTAAGGACTTACATCATACTGTACAGTTACTCGTACTCCGCTACAGGATTCACATTAGTGCTGTAACAGCATACTAAAGAGTTCCGTGGCGCAGCAACTATAATAGATATTCCATCTGTAAACGTTTGACGTTATTAAAACTTTGCTAAATTTCTTTATTGCAAAGAAAGATGTTGGACTTTTTCTTATTGAAAATATACTTTTTCCAGAGGAACGTGGTAATAGATATCCCCGGGATAGGTCCGAAATGTGCCAGAGAACTTCTGCTCATGCTGCCCACAAATCCCGCGCAACGGGAAATCGAGAGCATTATGCAGTTAAACTCAGAGTAAGCACAAAAAAGGTATTTTTGTGCGGATTCTTAATAAATTTTTCGCTCTTTTCAAAGTACGTCTATCTGGCCGGAAAATATGATACCCCGCAAAGACACGCTGCTCTACTACGGTATTATCAGTTACAACGCGTGGCCTGTGTACAATGCGATGACCGGCAGCACCAAAGCCCCGATCGGTTTCGCTTTGTATCCACAAGCGTCGCGGCGCAAAATGACGCCAGTATGCTGGGATGTCAATGTTGTGGCCAACTGCCGCAGCCGACAGTTAGTGCTACATGCCGTGCAAGATATTCCGCGTTTTACCGGACTGCAGGATGTAAGTACTGTAAAGTGTAAACCACTGCATCTTGTTGAACTCTCGCACAAATCGCCGCTGATTGTTCGACGTGGTGCTGCTTGCCTAATACTGCACTTAATATGGAAAGCCATCTAGAAACGACCGACCCGAGAAACCTAGAAAGTCAAACGTGTGTGCTGATGGAAAACCACGCGAGACTATTAGTTAACCGTAACTTTGCCGCTAGGAAGAAATTATTTACTGTATTCTGCACTGTGCAGTTTAAGCGACATAGTATTTATCAGTCATAAAAATGTTTTTGCCGCCGCAGATATGGATCGGGTCGCCCGTTTCTAGGTGGGCTTTTTACAAAAAGCACAGTACATGTATCATGAATGTACTTGCCTTTTTCGTTAGTTCGCCATTATTTCTTCATGGTTTCCTGCCGATAACGGTCGCGAATATTCGTTTCCATCGCAAATTTCACGAATTGTGTAAGCGACGATCGTTTCAAAATTGTCACATTGCTTGCAGTTCCGATATTGCGAACTCCTGGAGCCATCTCGCCAAACAAGAACGGAACGTAGCGATGAATTTCAGAAGCGTTACGGTTACCCGTGTCCTTGCCGCAGCTGCACGGAAGAATATGTACTAACCTTTAATCCCTGGTTTGAAAACGTTAAACGATATTTTGCATTTCCGAACGTTTTTAGGATGCTGACATCAATCCGTTACAATGTGTGACCAGCGGATGCACCAATCGGATTCCGAGCGACAGCCGAGCACTGACAGCCTGCTCGGAATGCGGTGCCCTCAACGGTGAACGATTGGCTCAATTCCGGGGTTTGGTGCAGAAGTACGAGGGTTTGAAGTGGTGCTGCAATAGGAATCCCAATACGTGGATAGACTGCGTCACGAATCTCGTCCAGGAACTGGATATGGCGGGCATCCTGCAGACAGATGCGCATTTCCGCTTCGTCTGCGGCTGGATTTTACCGCGCAAGTATTTCAAGGAAAACCGTTTAGAAGATGGCTGGAAGATGATGGAGAAGTTGACTATCTCTGTTCGGTAAACGGTTCAAATCGATTCTGCTGGTTTTCAGTAACAATAGCAAAAACAACATCGTTTATCGGTGATTTACCCATTTACAGCGCAGGTTTTACGCACATATTGTAGCCGTTTCATACACTATAGACGAAGGGGTTTATGTACGGGAAAGAGTCACTTGTAGCGTTTGTAGTAACTTTTTACTGCTTGCAAGCACAAAACGCACTGGATGCACCACACTGCAAGCGGCCTCCCGTTTACAATCTATAGTCTAACATAAGATGACTGCAACATTCATACTAGAAATTATACAAGATTTTGTTAGAGAGTTACATAGTTTATTATCAGTTACTCTAGCGGCGCTTAGAAGGTGGGTTACAGAGTGGAAATTTACGGTGTGGTGGTGTACGGAAATTTGCATACACACTGCGCGATATGCAGGGCAGCGTGTGTATGCTAGTGTCAGTAATAATAACAAGAAAATTCATTTAGGAGGATGTATCCAAAATATGATCTTTTTCGCTATCTTCAACTAACGGACCAGGCAACGTCTTCCTCTATAGCGCTGCACAGACGAGTGATGAATTGGGTTGATCAGCTATTGGAAGCAGAACTGGGATTGGGAGGACCGCGACCGGGGAAAATAGAAACGGAGGGACAGCGACCGACGAAAAAGGAACTGGAAGCATTAACTGCTCACATAAGTTGTCCGGTCCTCCGTTACTGTCAAGGGGCCAAAGAAATCGTTGTTGTTTTGTTTGGTGACAAGTCGAAGGAGGTTCAGAAAGCCGATACTGTACTGGAAGGAGTGGCTGCACTTTTTGGTCAAATCGAGCAGATTTTCGCGAGAGTTGGTCAAAATAAATTTGAATTATGAATGTGTTATTACGTTTGACTACACTTTAAATTTAAGATTTCATTTCTTTTTCCCGAATTCCAATCAGTCGCTGTTAATTGTATCATATCGGGAGGTGATGGATTTCCGAACTGGTATCTAATACTAGTACGTAATAACTCTCTTCACAGTGCATTCACTGACAGTGGCCGGTTATCCATTTACTGTACTACTTACTGTACCTGATTTCCTTAACGGGCGGAGCAAAATTGTGTTTACTGAATTCTACAGCCCTGATTTAACCGAATTACTGTCTTGGTGTCTTTACCGTATAAAATTCTGCTCTATACTTGACGGGAACGAACCGAAAACAGGTCACTAATTCAAAAAAATGTCTGTGTTACGGAAGTGGAAAATAGTAATATGTTCTTATATATTCTATACGCGTTTTGCTTCTTTATTGCGTCACTTCCTTACTGTATCATCACGCTAGTGCATTGGATTTCTCGCAACGTGGATGTGAACATAATGCATCAGTCGTACCTGGAAAGAACAAGGACGATTTTATACCCACAAAAATGGAAACCGATAAAATTGTAATCGGCGGTACTGAAAAACAATCTACTTACTGAAAAATCAAAGCAGTTAGGAACGAAGTGATTTTTATTTCATAAAATACTGAAGGTGCAATACACTGAACATAGAGCAAAGACAGAGTAACAGTTAATCACAGTTACGAACAGCCAACAGCTGAACTCACCGTTAGCCTGATTGGATTCCGGAGTAACGCCTACCGTACGTGACACGCAGATTGGTGCAATCTTCACGGCGTACACTAACAGTACACACACTCACTTCATGCACATTACGTGTTTTTAAATTCATTTTAAAATCCAAGTCTTGCAGCAAGAAGTTGCGTCTTCTATCGTTCTTAATTTTGTCATTGATACGTAGAAAGCGCATTTCGTAGAAGGTAACCGTTTAGTCGAAACAGTACTTGTTGCACTTTTCGTCATGACTGCAGCACCTGCACACTCACAGCAGTCACTAGTACTCTCAGCCTCCTGACTGTATTAAGTTTATGATTTTGATATTTTTTTAACTAGCACAGCTTTTACCCAATCGCTTCGGATTAATTTTTGGACTGTGGTGGAATGGAGACCCAGGAATCTGTACCGATCACTGAGAAGCGTTCCTTCGCTCCTGGCGATGTTGTCATGGCCTGTGATCCTTTGGTGTGGGTCTTGGAGCGCAGTGCGTACAAAACCCACTGTGCGTTTTGCTTGAAGGATGGCCAGGGATTGCGTAAATGTGCGGGATGTCAACTGCATCACTACTGTAATACCACGTGCCAGGTAAGAGGAAACGATAAAGTTTATGAAATAATAAATTTTGGTGCGTCGCGGTATGGTCGTAGAGACCTCACCAGTCCCTAAGCCAGAACCGAACTTTTTTCTTCCACAAGAAACGAATGTTAGTGAGGCCGTTGTAAAGGGATGGGGGAGAGTGGCAGTGAGAGATTTGGCAGCCCCCAGGTTCTCGCAAATTTAGACAGGTTCTCTGTGAGGGTTGGATGGAGTCATCTGAGGAAAATTTTGGCAGCGTACTTTCGATTCGTTTTTTTGCCTCCGGTTGGCGAACGTGGGGTCGCTCGCCTAAATTTGCCACTGGCTATGCTCTCGGCCTTTTTCCTATAGGTGTATGCTCATTATCACTGTCGTTGAAGATGCCAATAAAATATTGTTGACTTGTGCTGTAAGACTTTCTGCGACAGACCGCGGACTGGAAAATGGAGCATAAAGCGGAATGCGCCATGCTGAAGCAGATGGGTTTAGTGAACGGGGAGACGGAGCCCACGGTTATCCTGTTGGCCGGGCTTCGAGGTGGCCGAACATCGCAGCCGTTTCCCATGTCTACTGATATCTTCCGGGATATGACGACCAAGTTGGACTTCAAAGTTAAGGTAAAAAATGCGAGGGGAAGCAACTTTCGAAGCAGATACATATTAAACAGCGTATTACAACGACTCGTTGCTCTTGTTACTGATCTCATATTTGCTCATACCGGAATGCAGTAATGTGAATCTTCACGTTTTATACCGTCTAATACCTTTACTAATACCGTCTTGGCGTCTTCTACAAAGCATTGGTGTGGTAACAGGTTTTCCGTAAATATTGAAAATGCTTGTTCACTGGAAGCGAAATGAATGATTTTTTAGAGAAACGCGATGATGGACGTCTCTGGAATGGGCTCGAAATCTGTTGCAGAGGTTCTGCGCATGATGCCAGCCAATCACGCGGACCCGGAATCCCATCCCGTACTGCCTTTCGAGTAAGCTAATTTACGTTATTTAGATCGAGCGAATTCCTCATTATTTTTCCTTTTCACAGAAAGTCCTCCATGCTCCCGGATAAATCCATCTATTATGAAATTCTAAGCTACAACACATGGCCCCTGTACGATGTACTGACCGGCTATGGCAAGGATCCCATCGGTTTCGCCCTGTATTCACAAACCGTGCGACACCAAATGACGCCGGTGTGCTGGGATATCAATGTGGTGTTGAACCGCCGCGGACGACAATTATTCATCCATGCCGCAGAAGATATTCCGCAGTATACCGGACTGAAAGATGTGAGTTATCGATGTTGAATATTCGAAACATTCGACGAAATGCTACTTTATTAGTAATAAAATTACTTAATTAATAATGTATCCTACCTCTTACGTAACAGATAATAATAAATAATATTTGTGTAAGCGGTATAACTGCGCTTCGTATTCGCGTCACAATACAGTTTTTCGCTGCTTTGGATACTTGATTTTCCGATAGAAAACTGAAGCGATGTTTACGCTTTCTTTCGTTTTTTATTCACAGTTGCGATACAGCGAACTAATGGAACCGTCGCGCCAAACTTGCGAGGAACGTCGCGGTGAATTCCGAAAGCGTCACGGTTATCCGTGTCCTTGCCGCAGATGCACGGACGAATACGTACGTACTGCGCTTTTCAGATCAAATATTTAAATCACATTTAATACTTCTGTTGTCTTCTGTAGGACGCGGACATTAATCGCCTACGATGTGTGACGGTTGGATGCACGAATCGCATTCCAAGCGACCGTCGTGCACAGGCGGCGTGCTCAGAATGCGGTGCCATCAATCGCAGCCGGCTGGTGCAATTCCGTCGTTTTGTGCAAGAGTACGAGGGACTGAAATGGCGTCACAACGGAACTGCTTCCATGGCGATGAACATGATGATGAATCTCGGCCACGAGGTAGAAAATGCCGATATCCTGCAGCCGGACGCGCATTTTCGTCACGTCTGCGCCTGGATGATCCCGAACAAATACTTCAATGAGAACCGCTTGGAGGAGGGCTGGAAGATGACGGTGGGATTAACTCTCTGTGTCCGGTACGTTTCTCGGTAGCTTTCTTTAACTGCATAATACTAACGGTAGCCGAAAGGAATAAAATTCGTTTAATTTCCATTTATGTAGCTTATGTAAAGTTTTTATAAATATTATTGAAAACATCGATTTATAATTACTGAGCCTGTACATATAATTAAATTAATATTTGAATGTTTTTTCACTATTTTTAATGACTTTCTAATGTACGTACTACGGTGAAATGGTAATACCTACAGATAGTAATACGAGTACTCGGTAGCGGTAGTATGACGAACAGGTCTGTGTAGGAAAATCTATCCAAAGTATGATGTTTGTCGCGGCCTCCAGCTAATGGGACAGGGAATTACCGCCTCCACAGCGCTGTACCAACGAGCGGTGAATCGGACAGGTCGGCTGCCGGGACCGGGGAAAAATGAGTTGGGAATCTTAGCCCCTCAAATCAGTCATCTTGCCATCAAGTACTGCGAGGAGGCCAAAGAAATCTTTACGGTTTTGTTTGGTGAAGAGTCCCAGGAGGTCCAGCAAGCCGAAGCTGCGCTGGAGCGAGTGACTACCAATATACGCCCCATCGAGCGCGCTTTTCGCGGCAGCGGATGGAAAGCCAAGAAATAGTGATTTTGTTATTTCAGTGGCTGTTCTGTTCATTTCGGTAACTGCTGTGTTTTCTAATGTCAGTTTTTCTGTTTTTCCATTAGGTCAACCAAACGATGTTTTGTAACTGGAAACTTTATGTTCTGTTAACTGTGGAAAATGGTAATATTTATTTCACCAACAGCGGAAAGAAGTTCTACAGACATTGTCAATTTAATTTCTGGCATGGAAAACTGAAAAGTCAGCCTGTTGATTGGGCATTGAAAGCAGACATGTTTACATTGAATAACTGTTGTTACAGTATTAACATCTTTGCCATGAGTAGTAATCTTATTGATAATTTAGCAGAAGGCATTAACAATACTTTGTACAAGAAACAGCTTTGCTGGCTACAAGGCGAAATATAAAATTAACGTTTTGATTTCTAATATTACGACTGTGGACGGATGTGCGGTATAGAAGTAGTGCTCTTCCAGGGTGCACATCTTTTGTCATAATTATGTGGCAAAATTTCGGCAATCACCACTGTGACCTGTTGCCAATGTGATCTACCGGAGTCCAGTTGATTTGTTCCTGGTTGTTGTGTGGCTGGCAGCTGGCTGCAAATACGGCGATCGCCAACTGCCAAGTATGAACGGACGCTGTGGTGGCCCGTTTAGTCATTGGGTGGAATGGTCTCGGACCGTGGCAAAGGTAGTTTCTGTGTTATTCTCGCGAGTTCTCGGCCTGTTGATGAGCAGCTGATTCTGCGTTCTTTGCAACCTGCAAGGTGGTGGGCTGGATGCCTTGAATACACTTGCAACCTGCAGCGCACCGGATGTTTTTAATCTGAAACCTGCTGCTTTGCTTCATTCGGTTAGTTTTTATCGAAACGGTTCATTTTACAGGATAATCATCGGTTCGTATCTCTGAGCTCAAATTTGGTGAAGCTTTGAGTCTGATTCAGTGACTCTGAAGTCTGAACGCTCAGCATGTCTCTGGAATCGGCATGCAAAATCCAAATATGAGTCACTACTTGATCGCCAGTTACGTATACAGTATGTAGTCGGCGCAAGTTCTACCATAGAGGGAACAAACAAACGCCGCGTCACTTTGCTCCGCTGTCAGCGCTCTGTATGAGAGGAGCAATCAGTTTAAATCACCGTATCGAATTTCCGAATTCGCGAACCATTTTAATACTGTTTCTGAATTGTTTTCCTCTACAGATTAATAGGTTCTCCTGTTTGAAGTTCTCCGTGAAAATGGCATCAAAAGTGGCTGGTAAGCGTTCTTTTTTTGCTGGCGAGCTGGTGATGTCCTGTGATCCGATGGTATGGATGCTGGAGATCAGCGCCTACAAAACGCACTGTGCCTACTGCTGGAATAAAAGCCCGGGATTACGAACATGTTCGGGATGTCGACTGCACCGCTACTGCGATTCGGATTGCCAGGTACGTTGGTTCTTTTTTCTACCAAACTGCGGTAGAAGTGTAGATGAAAGCATCAATAAATGCAAAACAAGACGGAGGACTGCCTAGTCCGTGCACACTGGTATGGGAGTAATGGGACGACTTTGGGCCGTTGCAGTTTTCAGACAGCGTTAAAATTTTAATATGTTGCTGATTATGTCGTTTGGTTGAGAATAGGCCGCTGATTGGAAAGTGGAGCACAAACTGGAATGTGCCATGCTGAAGGAACTCGGCAATGAAGACGCACGGGATGCAGCGGCAAACAACCCTCCGTTACCCATTTATCTCCGTTCTTTGCCTGTGGCCTCTCACTTGACCACAAAATTGATCAACAAAATCAGGGTACAGTAAAACCAATTTTATTGCAAATAAAGTGCCATGATAGGGTGTAAGTGTAACATACGGGAATGCGACGGTAGAGTCGCTCTCCGTATGGCCGTTTTAAGTAATCTGCCTCCGACTATTAATTACCTGCAGTCAAACCTAATGTACAGTACAGTACTTGAATAAAATTATTAGACTCGTGGTGTAAGCTCCATTATGATGGCCATTGTACGTAATACGGCTGCTTATTGTAGTCCTTTTACGGTTCTTTAGATGAACGCGACGATGGACATCCCGGGGATGGGTCTGCAATCAGTCGAAGATCTTCTGCTCATGCTGCCCGCTAATCCCCTGAAATCGGAAGTTGAACGCATGGTGCAAGAGAAGTAAGTTATTGTTTTCTCTGACGCGTCCGTAAAGTGCTCCATAGTTTAGTCTTACGTACGAGTTATGATGCGAATACTGCTCACGGATTTGGGCAATTCCAGGGGAGCCGAACCGCTTCTCCAGGACCTCACAACTTGTATGGGGATTCTCAGTTATAATGGTGTGAACATTTACGATGTACTCAACCCCTTCTCCGCACCGATCGGCAGAGCGGTGTATCCACAAGCACCGCGAGGAGAAATGACGCCGGTGTGCTGGGATATCAATGTAGTGATGAACCGCCACGGACGGCGCTTGTTTATCCATGTTGTGGAGGACATTCCGCAGTTTACTGGTCTTGGAGACGTAAGTGTCGTACTCTTGTGCAAGATCTCGTCTTACGTAGAAATGCTCAGCAACGTCCGTTTTGTTACTCTGTTACCATTTATGTTCTTTTAAGTTGCGCTATAACGACATGGAGGATCTATGGTACATGACCAGAGCGGAACGACGCGCTCATTTTGAGCTGCGTCACGGGCGTCCATGTACTTGCCGCAAATGCACGGAAGCATATGTACGTTTTTAATCAACTTTGAGGCTGAACGTCGGAGTCCGTTGCATGGCAGTCTATCTGAAGCTTTAACCCTTGTATTTTAGGATGCCGACATCAATCCACTGCAATGTGTGACGGTCGGATGCAGCAATCAAATTCCAAGCGACAATCGTGCACTGGAAGCTTGTTCGGAATGTGGTGCCCTGAACGGAGAGCGACTGACGCAGTTTCGTCGCTTTGCACAGCAATACGCGACGATTAAGAGTAACTGCCCGGAGGAGTACCAGATGGCCATGATACTGCAACTTTGTAAGAAACTGGAGACTGCTGGCATCCTGCAGCCGGATGCGCATTTCCGTTATGTCTGCGGCCAGCCATTAGCACAAAACTATTATAATCAGAATCGCTTCGACGAAGGCTGGAAAATGATGAAAGATTTTGGAACTGTTGTGCGGTACTTTCACATCTGGGAATAAAATTGACATTACAGTAAATCAGGCGTAAAATCCAGAAACTGTAGGCGTAACACTATTGCATGTCCACTCTACAGGAAGATTTGTCCAAAGTATACGATTATTCGCGCTGCTTGGCTGCTTGCCATTGGGCGGGATACTACCGAAGCGTTGGAAACACGAATACTGAGTGGCATTGCCCAGCTGCCGGAGCCGGCGAAGCAAAAGCTGCAGACGTTGGCTGGGGATGTGTGCCGTCTCATGTTGGAGTATGCTGATGAGGCGAAGGATATTTTTTCTGTTTTGTTTGGTAATGAGTCACTGGAAGCGCAGATGAACGATGCTTGGGTTGAGAAGATAACGTCGACGGTATGCCGCATTGAGGAGGCTTTCACGACATCTGACAGTGATAACTCCAAGGGTCCTTTTAAGTCGATGTGTTCGTTGATGTGACGTTTTGCTCAATTTACTCTGCGGCGAATCTGCGCTGATGCTTTTATGTATGTTTTGAAAACTGGTAGATGTCCAAAACTGTAATTCAGTTTGACGTGCATTTCAGAGTTCTTGTGCCATGTGGGCGCATTGCCCTTGTTGACGGGCTGCGAAATTCCTTGCGATCTGGATACTGTACAGTCTCACGCCGCGATGTCTACGGCGGCTGGCATTGAGCCATTTCAGTGCAATTCATTTGTGAAGTAACGAAGTTATGTAAAGTCATTCTCCGATCCGATTCTTAAATCAACATTCTCCGATCAGTAAACCAACATTCTCCGATCTTGGCTTTCTGGCTGAAAAGGGTGTGAAAGTTATACAGAGAACTGAGAAGAAGTGCCCCTATCTTATAGTCGGGAGACTCGGGACGGTTAGGTTCTCAGCGTCATGCATGCAGTAAAAGGTTAAAAATTTGAAGCAAATCGATCCATAATCAGACTTTTGGTAGACCTAAAGTATACCTAAAGGCTAAAGGCGCTTAAACTTTTTGGAATTTTCTTGCAGCCATAACTTCTCAACCGGATGTGGAGCGCATAAGCGGTTTTCTCATGCAAACAACACAAATTTCGTCGATTTAAAATGTCACAATGATAAGGCTCTGAAAAAAGTATTTGGGAGGGAAAGGGAAAGTTTTCGTGCATGTGCTGGAATTTGGTACTGTGTATCTTCCCTTAAGAGGAGGCTCACTGTAATGTGTAACAAACAGCAGCGCCTTGCTTCATTCATTCCAATTTCCAGTTACACACATTTCCAGTTGTTTGTCAGTGAAGTTGCCAACTATTTGTAGTCTCGTACTCGTAGCAGTCCGGGCAGTCCGGAAGTAAGCGACATAACGTAGCTGCCTGCCATTAGCGTACGCATGGCGGCAGCCACATAATGCTTCAAGATCCAAAAAGCCAAATTCATAATACTTTGTATTATTTTACAAATAAATTCTTCATTACGAGTTACGAGTTATGACTTTACGAGTCTTCCTTTGTTGTCGATTTAGCAACGTTATTACTTATTACCACCTACTCCGATAAAAATTCGACTTTTGAGTTTTGTTCCATACGACCTATCGCGGTCTGTTGTCTGTACTTTGTCAAAATTTTCGATAGTTATCAGTGCGATAACAGCGATGGAGCCTGTGCAGGCCACAGCTGGCAGTCGTTCTTTTACAGCTGGGGAGCTTGTGGTAAGCTGTGATCCCCTGGTGTGGGTCCTGGAGAGTAATGCGTACAAGACGCGGTGTGCCTATTGTCTGAAGGAAAATCGACAGCTACGAACCTGTTCGGGATGCAAGCTGCACCGCTATTGTAGCGTGTCTTGCCAGGTATGCCATGCTCGAGTTTTCTAATCGGTAGGTTTTTTTCCACTCTCTCGCTCAGTTTGAGACATCTCGTGAATGCAGACACCTCAGTCTTCCACAATTAAAATATTACATTTGCCAAACAAATTTGCAAAAGGTACTGTAGCATAATTTTTTAAGGCTTACCAGAGGCCGAAGTCAATAAATGAAATTACTGAACCCGTTGCTGTTTATTCTGGGGTACTTGAAGTACTGCAGCCACAGTACAGCGCTGCTCACGGCTTTCAGTGACAATTTACGTAAATAGTTAAGAAGATTCAGGAGCTGTGACAGCTGCTTGTTAGACTGCCGACTGGAAAGTGGAGCATAAACTGGAATGCAGCCTGCTGAAGCAGAGCGGGACGGGCAGCTCCATGGAGACGGACCGCGGACCCTCGGGCAGCAGCACCCAGTACAGCCTGGACGTGCCGCGCGAGCTCATCCTCAAGTTGATCAACAAACTCAAGGTGCTCATACTGATCGTTCACTTTATTATTGGTGCTTTATTTGTGACTGCGATCCGGGAGTATGCGATAACGGTTTACTACTGTAGGGGATTCGTCGGCTGTTTAGTATCGCCGGCCCCCATGGTGGTTGCTTGTAGAACGCCCCTCTCGATCAGTTTTGTGGGACGCTGGCTCCCTTAAGGCTTAACTGCATGTTATTAATAACATTAATGACGTAATGTCGATCCGTTTTGTTGTTTTATTTTCCAGTTGAACACCATGATTGAGACTTCTGAACTAGGGCCGAAATCGGCCAAGGAACTGTGGAACATGCTGCCGTCTAACCCGAAGTTATCCAACATTAACCCGACGGAACAACTGTACGTTTGTCCGTCCATTGTAATTTCGTATTATCCTGATTCTCCGATTGTTATTAGCTTGTTGGTGTTGTCAAACTCACTTGATCAGTGAATACCGTTCGCTTTTCCCTCTTCACACCTATTTTAGTGCATTTTGTGTGCCGTAAAATAATTCGGCGTGTCTGTCCCTAGGTGTTTGTCGGTGGTGACGGATCCGCAGCTGGGTTGTTCCGTGGCCGACATGGTGAAGTATTACGCCAATATCGCGCACAACGCCATGCCCATCGTAGACGCGGTGATCGGGACGGCGCCCATTGGGATGGCCGTGTATCCGCTGGCCTCGCCGCGTCTCATGACGCCGGTGTGCTGGGATATGAATGTGGTGATGACCTTCCGGGGACGCCGCTTATTCGTCCGTGCTGCGGAGGATATCAACAACTACACCGGACTGAAAGACGTTAGCGAATTCTCTTACATACGATTTAATTATCATCGTGTGACAGTGAAGTTGCTAACCGTTGGTGTCCCCACAAATGACATGTACTCCCTTGCAGCTGCGCTACAATGAGATGCAGGAACCGTTCTACCTGTCACGGGCCGGGCGTCGTGCGGAATTCGAGAAACTCCACGGATACCCGTGCACGTGCCGCAAATGCACCCCACAATACGTATGTAACGCTCATCTTAATTAATTTAAATATATATTTAAATATCGATTTATTGTGTATAAAATAGGCAAATTTATAACTCGGTTAATAACTTAACAAAAATAAATTAGAAACAAAAATATATATGCACTACCACGTTCAAAAACTTTCTGATATGGTTAATATAAATTAAATTATATACGTAAACTGATATTCTAAATACGTAAGCAATAAGTCAATAAACTGATAAGTATAATTTGATTAATTTTAAGTACTGTAAACTAGTTATTTTTTGTACATATCGTAGATGTACGAGTATATTGATGACTAATACGAGTAGTTTCATAAGAAATTAATTTATAATAAATAAATACCCGGTTCGTGATAAATTCGTACTTTACGCTACTGGCAGTATTTCGTGCTACATTCATAATACATAATAAAGCAAATTACAGTAACTAGCATTAAAGCTTGAAAAATTCGCGGGTTTGTGGCAGGAAGCCGAGATCAATCCCTTTAAATGCGCTACGGTGGGCTGCACGAACCGGATTCCCAGCGATGTCCGCGCTCTGCAGCCCTGTACGGAATGCGGTGCGGTGAACAAGGAGCGGTTGAAGCGCTATCACCACTACATGCAGCAGCACGAAGCGATTAAGACACGCTTTCCCAACCAGATCCACAATCCCTTGGTAGCCGATCTCTGCAAGGAGCTGGACGCCGCCGACATCCTCCACCCGGATGCGCACATCCGCTATGTACTGGGCTGGGAAGTGCCGCGAAAACTGTACGATGCAAATCGTTTTGAGGAGGGCTGGAAGATGATGCAGGAGCTGATCGTTTGCGCGCGGTAAATCCGGATGTACTGTATTGATTTATTTTATCCAGCGAAAGAATATTTACTTTTTTAAGTAAAATGATGTTTACTTTATAAAATAATATTATTCGTATTTTTTTGGAATTCTTGCGCTATTTATAGCGTATCAGCCGTGTCTTACTAATTGTGAGTGTGCAGTCGATTGAAACGGAAGTCGCGATCCACACGTCGGAAATTCGCCAGCCTAATTTTCGTTGTAAAAATTGTTTCGTTGTAAAAATTGGTTAGAAAAAAATTTAAATTTTCAAGTTATCGGAATAAATAGTTTGTTAAATAGTTTGTTTATTTTGTGAATAATTTGCTCAGTTAGAATAAAAACTAAAATACCTGAGAGCTGAGACCTTTTGTCTAAATTTCCGAAATCAACCATTGAAAAAAGATAAAGTTAATTGTTCTAACGTTTGCAGAAATATTTATCCGAAATACGAAACTTTCCGCGCACTTGTCATGTCGATAGCCGGAGCTTCGTCGATTGACGCTCTCAAAAAACGCGTGGTCGGCCGGGTTGGTCAGCTGTCGGCAGCGGAGAAGAAGCAACTGCAGATAATGTCGGAGACAGCGTGCCCCGTTATCCTTGATTACTGCCGCGAATCTGCCAACATTTTTGAGACGCTGTATGGGGAGAACTCCAAGGAGGCCCTGGAAGGCCTTGCCCTGGTAGCGCGCACTACCCGCTACGTGCACGAGATTGAGAGGGCTTTTCGTGGTCGGAAATAGCGTGAAAGCGTGCAATTTAATTTGTTGTCGGTTAGATGGTTTGTTCTTGTCTTTTGACGTCTGCATATTTTGCTGGGTGCTTGCTTGTGCATGAAATAATACAAAAGTTTCTGAGCGGGAATCTTCATTATTTTATTCGATTAGGCTTTAATTGAACTGCTATATTTTATGGGATGAACAATTCGTCATCTACGGCAGAAGTTGGGAAGCGGATTAATCGACTGCTTATCTTCAGCAACGTTTTAGCTTACCGGTTGTTAAGGAAGGTAGTCCTGTTTTTTATATACGCTTAACTGTTACCTAATAAAAATTTTCATGGTCAAACAACAAGCAAAATGCGAATATCGGTTTATTACTGCATTTACTCCGTGAATTCCTCCAGCAAATAAGTACGATACAATTACTCGTACTACCACTTCCTTGATACCATGAAATATTGGTGATTACGTTCTTGGCGACTATAACTGTGGTCGTGGCTGAACAGTGACGATCAGTATTACAATATTCCGTTCTTAGTAGACAACGCTGAATTATTTTGATAAGATTAGCCGTATGCCCCGGAGGTGTACGAATACACACCGCTAACATCAAAATCCGGGCGGCCATTTTTGTACATCACAGCACCTCCGAACGGTGTAGCGTCGAATCCCAACTTTTCCGCTAACACTCCAGCCTGTACGTTAGCAGTTATACGTTCGTATTGTACCAGCTCGATTCCGTCCGGCAGTCCATACAACAGCGCTCTTCCCAACCGTTCCGCCACGTCAAAGCTGTCAGCAAGTAAGGGTCCAACTTTGCAAACCTTATCGCCGACGCATTTCCGGATCGCTCCATAACCCAGGATTTTACCGTCTTCGACATAAGCCAAAGCAGACGTGATTTTCGGATGATTAAGCCAAGCTTTTAAGAAGGCTCGGCGCTCCGCCGGGAAATACTTGCGGTCGAAGTGGCAAAGGTCATCAAAATCAACCTCCGAAACCGCAGCAATATGGGCATCGTCCTGATGACCGAGCACTGCCGGCTTCTTTCCAGGATACAGACGATATGTGTTAGTGGTGGTCGTCTGCTCGAATCCGTAGGCTTTATACCAGTCCACCATGTGTTCTACGGAATACATCCCGATTACTCGATCACCGGCGTGTTCCAGGCATGCTTCGAATATTTTCCGTCCACACCCTTGTCGTTGGTATGCTTTAAGGGTTAAGAAGCTGCCAATAAAAGAAAACCGGTCGTCGTAATTGCATGCCGATATCGTTGTGACAATTTCATCGTTGATCAGTCCGGCAAAGTTAGAATCGGGATCGATTAAACCGGTGAATGTGACATGATCATACGTAGCGGCGATGTTGTTCTCCTCGGCCATCTTCTCCAGCGCTGCATTGAGCCGGCTGCGAAGGTTGTCCGTATTGCAGCACTGCACATTCAGTAGATCAGACTGCGTCGATTTCGTCGTTTCCGACATTGCGTTTCTGTATTCTAACGGCTTCAAATTATAACCAAAATATTCAAAAAATGCACATTAATTTTTATTTAGACATTTCTTGGATTCCCAGCGTACAACACATTATTATGAGCTGCGCTCACTTGCTTATCGTACCGTTAACATAGCCACGCATAAATAATACTAGTATCACACTATCACGTATCATTTCAAATTCCGCTAGATCCGCACAATAGGGGTATCGTTCTACATACTAAAAATCAACCAACTTGTCACAGTTTATCAGTCTAGGTTGGCCGCAGATAAAGATATCTACATACTAATACTTCACGAATTCTTCTTGGCATTATTGGCTTTCATGCAGTCTTTAATACTCTTTATAACCGGCGTTTACGCACCACTGCTACTATTAAGACGGCTTTCTTAGCAATGCAGTGCAATGCAATGCTAACAAAATCGATAAAAGCCGTTTTTGCTAGCACAGGGCATTTGCCAAAATCGAAAAACCAATTATCACCAATTAATAACAAAACACATCGCTACTGTGGGACTACAAAGCAGCACTTAACTGCAATGGCCACACCCACCCCCTTTTGCATCCCGTTAATTACAGGCACCTTTTTCACAATTAGTTAAATAAGAACGAAGTATTTGCGATTATTAGGTACAGACACCCATTTCATTTCCCATTTTCAGGGATCTGAGGTTTATGTAAATTTTATACGTCACCGATGGCAGCGAAATTCATAAGCGTCTGTTATTTATGACCTTCCCAGCGGGGAAAACGTCAACGGTGTCCTGCCATGGCCACTTAAGACTCAAAACGTTCGATAAGATCATAAGAACAAGAAAAGCGTTGTGATGATATCTGATAATTTCGACCAGGTTGACTTAAAAAAGTAGTGGTTGTTCTATCCTTATTGTTGTTACGAAGCGAACAAAACTGTTTGATTTGCTTTGATACTCGTACGTTAGGATAAATTTAGTTTGTAATTTTACCATTTATTTATGCAGCCATAATTAGCGATGCAGTCGTCACAGCGTAATCGGAAATCGTCCGCCATTGTGTTTGCGGGAAGCATTGACTAATGACTACCAGTGTCACGAATTACTTAATTCCATCATTTTTCCATGTAATGCACTCTCCGACGTACCTACGGAATGCAACCGACTGGCCAATATGAAAAAACGGGGGTGAAAAGGGGTGGCTATAGTGATTTCCTAAAAAATTTATCTGTTAAAGGAATAACTTTTCATCGACGTGGCCTTGGGACGAAATGTCTCGCGGCGTGATGTCCTGCCAACTAAGTCTCCCGCGACGAAGCGCGACGCTGCGAAATGACCTTGCGGTGAAATTTCTGCGGCCAAAAGTCCTGCGTCGGGTTGTCCTCGGCGAAATGCCGCTTTGCCCACTGTCGCACACTGTCACTACTGGGCTTTAAAATGGGTCTCGTATTCCAACCGTATACCGTATCGACATGGTTTCGATGCAGAAACTCCTTCGCGAGAGAGTTTTTGGGTTAATTAACCTAAACATACCCAAAATGGCAAAATCACACCTCCTTCGCTTACCGGCCATTGCATACAGCCAGCCATCTCCGTGCGGTTTGGCAACCATAAAGAAGTCGAGATTTGCGGCCTGTGATGCCGACTGATGCGTGACTGATCACCGTGGAAAACATTAATTTTGAATCGGTCGAAATTTGAAATGCCTGCAACTCAAATTTCAAAGTTCATGGCACGACTGTTGCTTTTCGCTGCCTCGTTTAGCTTGTAATCAAATTTTATATTTAAGTTCGAGTTAAGTATACGCAAGTCACCGAAATTGTAAACTGGGATGGCAACTATTGAGACTTCGCAGGCTGCTTCTGGCAGGCGTTCTTTTAAGTCAGGCGATCTTGTGGCATGCTACGATCCTTTGATCTGGGTACTGACGAGTAGTGCCTACAAAACGCGTTGTGCCTCCTGCCTGCGGGAAAGTCAGGAACTGCGAACATGTTCGGGATGCAAGCTGCACCGCTACTGTAACGTGACTTGCCAGGTATGACTCTCTAAAATTTGGAAGGTTTTCTAGTTTACGATCCAGTCACGGGCAAACACCAGTTTTGCGGAATGACATACTCCGTCATTCCGCAAAACTATCGTAAAAGAAAAACACTCTAGTAACTGTCTTAATTCTCAAAGAATAACTGATAGAAAATAGTTTTGACGATTGTACGAATGTTTTGGGACAAGTGCAGACACTGAACTGCATCATTCATCATGCTGTATAGTACTTAGTTGTCTGAAAAGGCAAGTACTGCGCATTGCTGCAGTAAAAGCACTAACAGAAGACCAATTAAATCATAGTAGGTGACATTACGACTTGACAGCCTTTTGACTGACTAGTCTGACGACTGGAAGTGGGAGCATAAGCTGGAATGCAGCCTGCTGAAGCAAACCAATCAGTCGGATGGCTCCTTGGAGACCGATCGCGGACCATCGGCCTCGAGCAGCAGCACAAAGTACAGCAGCCTGGACGTTCCTCGTGATCTCATCGCCAAGTTGATCAATAAATTCAAGGTGCCTTATGATCATATGGTTTCTGTTTTACACGTTGGTTTGAAAACCTCTGTGCGCGCAATATCCGGTTGTTGAGAGATTAAAAGCCTGAACACTTTATGAGAGCAAATTTCAGATTATGGTTCAATCCTCTTGAAACTCGCACTAAAAACTGTATGACAGTAGTGCGTGGCCAGATGTGCACCACAACCGTGGTTATAACGTTTTCCAGAAATCTTAAAATAAATATTTAAAGTTATTTGCCGGTATCAAAACGTTCCTTGATTCTCCTCCATCTTCTCGATTTTCGACTGTAGCTTTGAAAGTACGGGGCCTATTTCCCCAAAGGCAGACTTCGGCTTTGTGGCGCTTAACACATGTTTTTGCCATGCTTGACGAGCTCTGTTTCTTCCAGCTGGGCGTTATGGTGGATATTCCGGGGTTCGGTCTCAAAACCGCCAAGGAACTGTGGAACATGCTGCCGTCCAATCCAAAATTAGCGCGACTTAATAAGAAAGAACAGCTGTAAGTTTGTTATGAATACGTTATTCTAGTTACTGGGATGTTCCTCATTCTTGCTGACCGCGGCGCGCGATTGTATCTGTAGTACTCCAACAACGTGTTGCAAAATTGTTAGAACATCTACTGCACCGGCAGGCAACACCGGACATCTTCGTTTGCTCGAAATACAGTGCCATCTGTTTTGTCCCATGAATTCTAATAAACTGAATAATTAATATTTATACATGTATGTCTGTTCTCAGTTCCTTGTCGAAGATCACGGATCCCAAGCTGGGGTTTTCCTTGCCGACATGGTCACCTTTTCTGCGAATATCGCCTACAACGCTATGCCCATCGAGGATACGCTGAACGGTGTGGCACGCATTGGTACAGCGGTTTATCCACTCGCGTCACCTCGTCTTATGACACCGGTGTGCTGGGATACAAATGTCGTGCTGACTTTTCGAGGACGACGTTTGACCATACACGCTGTGGAGGATATCAGCAACTACACCGGACAGAAAGATGTCGGTGAAATTTCTCGCAACATCAAACCTTCAACTAACTGTCCACCGTCTGTAGCCTTTTCACTGGCTAGGCTTGACGTTAACACAGAAGTGGCTCAGTTCTTTTGCAGTTATGGAAAGTGCATTCTTTTGCAGCTGAGATACAATATCATGCCGGAACCGTTCTATATGACACGAGCCGAGCGTCGTGCGGAGTTCGAAAAACTGCACGGATATCCCTGCACATGCCGCAAATGCTCTCCGCAATACGTACGTGAAGTTCGTCTCAGCGCGTCAGTAATTCAAAAAATTTTTATTAAACTGAAATGAGTAAACGAATGCAAAAATAAATAAATAACCTACATAACATGTACACATTCTAAAATTAGTAATGCACGTTGAAGCAAATAAACTACCAATTTTAGATGACCAGTATAAGCTAAATGATGTAAAAAGGTGTACTGAATTTGTTCTAAGTTGACATCATTGTTTGAAGATTTCGTTTTTGTTGCAGGATGCCGACATCAATCCACTGAAATGCGTGAACATGGGCTGTCCGAATCGAATTCCCAGCGACGACCGTGCTCTGCAGCCCTGTTCGGAGTGCGGTGCGCTGAACAAGGAACGGTTGGTGCGCTTCCGTCGTTTCTTGCAGCAGCATGAGAACGTGAAGATTCGCTTTCGGAAAGAACTCCACGTGCCCATGATGATGGATCTATGCAAGGAGATGGACGCGGTCGACATTCTGCAGCCGGATGCGCATATCCGTTACGTGTGCGGCTGGGGATTACCAAGGACGCTGTACGATGACAATCGCTTTGAAGAGGGCTGGAAAATGATGCAGGAGTTCATCGTTTGTGCACGGTAATTCGGCATGTGTTCATTCTGTTTAATAAAATTTGGCGTGTTGCCGTTAGTACTCCCGAATAATTAGAACGCTGTATTTATCGGAATTTACGAAAATAGGCCATTAAAGCACGTATGAATGTGTTTCGATGTGTGTCAATGTGGTTTCGCAAATCTCTTGTACTTTGAACAAACCTTGTTAAAGGATTTAATCAAAAAGTTTTTTTGCAGAAATATTTACCCGAAATACGAAGTCTCTCGCGCTATTGTTCTGTCGCTGGCCGGAATGTCGGCGGCTATTGCTCTCAAGAAACTTGTGGTCCAGCGGGCTGGTCAGGTGCCGGCAGCGGAAAAGGAGCAACTGCAGGCGATGTTGGACACGGCTTGTCCGGTTATTCTCAATTACTCCCACGAATCCGCCGATATCTTCGTGACTCTGTATGGGGAGTTTTCTAAGCAGGCCATGGAAAGACGGGACATGCTCACACGTACCATTGCCTTGGTGCACGACATCAAGAAAGTTTTTCGTAACAGTAAATAGCGTGGGATATGCGACATTGGGCATTTTGTTTTCTGAAGTAATCATGCAAGGGTAATGATACATTGAGTGAAATCAAAAGCTGTACTGTACACTTTACTGGTTTGACTTGAGGGGTTTACACAGCTTACACTCATAGTTTTCTTCTACTTACCTTTAATAAGTACATAATAAACCTTTTGAAAGACCGGCGACCATTATAATTGCTGTCCATACAACCAATTTTTGTAGGATTCGATGTGGAAACAGTTTCTTATAAGAATCTCACTTTTACTGTGCGGTATATCTGTGGCCAGGCGGGGTACGCCAGTACGGCAGTTTGTGTGAACTCGCATGACAGTTAAAGTTTTTTACAGCTAGGAATATTCAGGTTTACTCATCGATCGCATAATTTGACATAACTTTTATGTTACCAACACACATTTCTGGAAAGAAAGGGAACACGCGATACAATTTACAACAGCAAAACTTCATTCAAACTATCCACTTCATCCATCGTACCAAGGATGGATGCAGCATTTCCGCGCTGAATCTCCAGTGATAGTCGTTGGCGCAGGAGTTACTACATAAGCCGTCAATATCATACCGATTTTAATACCGAAACGATTAAAACATTTCATGAAAACAGAAATAATGTAATTATACACACACAGTGTGCGCGTACATGTTACTGTCCATTTGACTCGGTAACCTTTCTTGCAGTTGACAGAGGGATTGGTTAGATTGTCATTTCCGAACATGATTTCGGGTGCGCTCTTTATAGCATCATTTCTTCCAAGGTGCAAAAGCGGTTATTTACGTGGTGGAATCTAACGATCGACAGCGAATGAGCAAAGCCCAAGAAGAACCACACACTGGTGTTGGTATGTCTTAAACGCAAATATCTGATAATTCTCATCCAAAATTATTGTAATATGACGGAGATAAATCTATTTGATATCGATGAAACGTCTAGCTCAATTACCGTTCTTTACATACACCTGTACTCGTATTAGTCGTATACAATCTCACCACACTTATAGTATTTAGTAAACGGGGCAAATGCCGATGCGGCCATATTTGTTGAACGGTAAAGATCTTGCAACATATTAGGTCACTGCAGACGAACTTTAGAATTCTCCATTTTTAATTCTGTCAAATAAGCAGGATCGTCTTCATGCGTTATCGGCTGGGGAAATCGGTGAGGGTCTCGGGTTGAATGATCTTCCAAGCCACCTGGAATTTTTCGTCTCTTTGATATTTCAATACTTCGGTGGCACATAACTTAAAAATACCGTGAGCAGCGGCATGTACAATCATGCTCTGCACTACTGGAGATGAACTTTATGAAGCTCTCAACTGGCGTGCGCGGCATTTAACAATCATACACCAATAACAAACAACCATTTCCGCCTTTATGGAAAAAATTAATAAACCTATAGGCATTATCTTCTGCGCATGGAAGTCGAATACAATTTCGAATTGCTAACGTTTGTTCTTGATATTTGTACCGTAACTGTGATGTTATGCAGCCGATTTGGCTATGTAATGTAATGCAGCCGATGCAACCATCTAGAGGTGCAATGCTTGAACAAGATTCCAGTCTAGCAGTCCTCTGTTGTTAAGAGGATGTTGTACCGTATGTATTTACCCCGGTTTTTGTTTATATAAATGGACTACCGTAGAGATGCAATCAGTAGCCTTTCTAACCTTGTAAGAATAGTCAGTCTTTCAATGTTACGCTTTGGCAGTTACATCGTGACTAAAAAAAACGGCACGTAAATGCTGTACGAGATCTGCCAGGGTATTGATTTTAGTTTTTTTCAGATTTAAGTTTTACATTTAAGGGAATTGACCGGGTACATGGCTTCATACTCAGGCCTAGCTGTGAACTCCAGATCTAAATTTTTAATGCGTAAACGAACGTTTTTTATTCATCGAACAATACGGGAAAGATGTTGACACTCTACATCCATTATGTAGTTACTCGTTATTTATAACATGCAGTACAATTTTATCGTATTAGATATTTCATAAATTTCGTTTACCGGTATTAGCGAATTTATTATCTGCATTGATATCCTTGCCATACGTAGGGTTGCGCGTATCCGCCTCTTAGGCTGCTGGAATTACCACGGACATAGTGAAATTTATCGAAATGGGCGACTTCAAGCCGTATTAATTTCACCACCCGCCAGAGTTAGTTCTTTCTTCCACAAGAAATTTCGCCGGCCTTCCGGCGAGAATTTTTATGGAAGAAAGAACTTCGTTGTGATCATACGAAATTCCACCGGCGTTTGACTGTGGCCTTTACTGGCTGCTGGCTTTTCCGGCCGTCTTAGGTAAATCTGTTGCTTACTCCATGGCGACTGTAGTCCTTCACAGCATTCTGCGGATTTGTAAACGCTGCGTAAATAAAGTGATGCGGGCTTTGTAGACATCAAATGCATCGATGAACCGTTTCAAGATAATTACCGCATTGGCAAGAACCCTGTATATTGTATACTTCTTTACCAGCGGTAGTTACACACAATAAAATTGCCGATTCCGCCGTGGTTGAACCGTCGCCGACAAACAGGACCAGTTGAGTGAAACATGCCCACATTATCAGTTTCTCTACAACCAGAAAGATAGAAAGAAGGTTAGTCCAGCCCGGTTGTAGGATGACACCAAATCATTGACGCGTGTCATTGGTTGTCAACTAACCACAATAATTGTTTCATAATCATAGTGAAAAGATATACTTACTGCTTTTCAGTGATTCTACTTTTCATAGCAGCCGAATAACTTGAATTCTTATGTAAACAATCACCACGACCAAATCTAGTTTTATGGGGGTAACAAAAATTATACGCATAAACAAATTTCAACCTGTAAGCGACGCGCATACCGCTAGCGCTAATGAGTGCCGGTGCCCACAGTTCGCTTATTCATTGATAGGTAGCTTATTAGACAAACACAGTAGTAAATAAGCATTATAATCATCCGCAATTACGTAACCATGCAAACCTAAACACATGCTTAACTCATCAAAATAAACGAATATACAAAATATTCTCGATTTAAGTATTCAGAAACAATGCAACAATGCACAGCACAACAAACAATGCACACTGTCTGCAATCAGAAGTAAGAGCGCTGTTCTATTGACTGACAGAGAATCAATCCGTACGTCTGACAGGTCCGCTCGTACGGGAGTCAGCCGCTAAAACGCATTTTCAATCGTTCTGCAGATCGATATATAAGTACAAAGTAAAGCTGATAGTTAAAGCAACGTTACACTGCGAACGGCAGCGAGATGAATATCCCACCTCGGTTCCGGTCTTAGGAGCACATGGGAAGAGAGCGGATCTTGAGGCTGCAAGATCGATCGGGCCTGGCGGAACTTTTCCACGTGGACAACATACAGCAGTCGAGTAATTTATTCACTTAACCTAACTCATATTCTTTATATAATATTATATGTACTACATTATGAAAGTGCATTATGAAAGCTGCCATTTTTTGTTCCCACAGTCGGGAGCTATCAGACTGATAAAAGTTTGTCTTAGAATCATTCCTTAAAAATTTGCAGAAATGAGAAAATCCCGTGTGAATTTGATATCTCTACTCCAGAGAGACCTAACCTGGGCATACCAAGAGATCGTTGTCGAGGCTTTTGTGGTACTTTGGGTAGCTTGCCAACTGTCCGTGACTTTTGCTACGCGCATTCTACCTAATTGGAGACCAACCAGAGCCGATCCACGGAAAAGAACGGATTTCGACAGCGTTCTCAATTATCTAGAATACGTGAGTACTGGAATGTTACTGGACATACAAGGCTTGCGTGATATTTAAGTTAACCAAGCACTGCGGTGTATGATAACACAGCTTTTATATGCCATTACATTGTAGTCATTTTACAGTCAGGTAATTTGTAACTATGACCAGAAAAACCGCTTGTGGGCGCAACATAAAGCTGTTGCAATATGGACAATTGAAATGGACAAACATTTGAAATTTTTTGAAATCTAACATGAATAAAAAGAAAATTTTTGAATTTTTTTTGCTGTTTTAGGAAAAGTTTTAGTTGGAACTAAATCAGTCCACCTTTTTATAGCACAGTTTCAGAAAAACTGAAAATAAATCCCTATGCAAGAAAATACATTTAAAAATTTTGTCTACAGTATTTTAATTTGTCATCCTCGTATTTCAGCAAGAGATTGTTGCGGGCAAGAACGTTACCCGTTAAATGTGTACAAATGTGAAACGACTGGATAAAGTGTACGTAAAATGACATAAACAATGCGAAACCGTGTTTCATAGTGAACAAAAAGTGAATGTTTTAGTGGATGTAAACAAAACTGATACCTTGAACCGGGTAAATTACCCTAACGCTGCTTATTCATTGCAGTACTGTTAAATATCATTATTCGATGTCTTACAATAGAATGTGAATGGATGTTTCTGGGACCGCGTGGCCTCTTACTGGCAAGAAGTTTACGAAGATACGCAAAATCCCAGCATCCTGAATATACGCTTCGGTTTCGTCGGTACATGCCTGATCCTCTGCAGCACCGCAACGCTCTGCCTGTGGTTCTGTTGCTACCTTTTTGCCAACCGCCACTGGTGTTTAGCCCTGTATGAATCGTACCACTTACCATTTTGTCCAGCAATCAGCCGGTTCTTCGACTTTGCCTACAACGATTCCCCGTGCGTTATCAATGAAGTATCCGAGTCGGAGGGTCGCTGTGTTGCAGACGCCTGGGTTGCCACCGTGAAAGTTGTCCTTCCAAGTGAAAGTCCTTCGGTACCACAAATCGAACAGCGCCCGGCGTTGTTCACCATCAAAAGTATCCCACACCGATTGCAAGGACCGCTGAAACTTGTATGCATGCTAATTGCTGCGGGACCGTTATTCTATCTGGCCATCATCATTTGGCTGTTTTTTTCGACGATATTGTTATGGTTGGTCGGATTAGTCGCACGAACTATCGCAATGCATTACGGCGAAGTAGCAATTTTCCCCTGCTGTGTGATCTTTATAACCGTGTGCTCCATGTACTGCTGCGGAAGAATATCGGGATTGTGGATGTGTGAAAGTTATCTGTGGGCTCTGTGGAACAAAATCAGGTAAAACGCTCAACTTTTTTAGCGTCGAAATGCACAATCGTTATCGTCTCGTTGTTCACGAATACGATATCGTTATCGTATGGTTATTCACGGTCGGCTTTGTTGATAGTCTACGTAGGATTTCTGCGTGCAAATGACACTTTACTTGTAATAAAGATACCTAGCTGCAAGAAAAATTGGGAGGGGCAACTTCTCTGTCTCTGTGCAGCCTTTATGCGGCGCGCATGAAGCAGTCGCCTAAACCACGTGACGTAACCGAGCGTAAACAAGTAAACGATTTGATGCGTTAACAAGAACCTTCGATAAGTTTTCAGCTTACTTTTATAGCGTTTAACACTGTGCTTCGACGTTGAATCGCTCCAGTTACCCGTTAGACATTTGCAAAAGTCAACAAAAATTTTATGTATTTCGAACGAGAACGCAAACATTCGAAGAATCGCCTAACACTGATTTTTTGACCTTTACCGTACCAAGAATTAAGCATTCATTCATTAAACGTGAATGTCTCAGCTCCTGTTTCAATTGCTTTAGTTTAGTGTTGAATTCAGTTTAATCACTCTGCTTTGGCATTTAAACTACCTTGTCTTGTAATTAATTGTTTAATGTTTTTTTCGTTAACGCATCAAGAGTTTACGTGTTTCGTGCGTTGCCCGGAGCGCACCGGTTCACAGGGCAACTGCACATTTCCATTGACCACTGTAAGCTAAAGCAGTAGAAATTGCTGTAACAATAGCCTACAACCAGTACAAAAAATTATATTAAACTTGAGTTGATTGCACAGGTGGTTATACGGATGCCAACCACATCCAACTGATCCAGAAAAGTCCGATGCAACTTCTTGCGAAAGTGACAGCGATGAATCCGGGACAGATCTTTTACGAACCTTGGAAGTTTGGCTTGGACTACTTTCGTACTGTACGGGTGTCTTCTTCAACGTGGATTCGTTGTACAAGCCCATCCAACAATTCTTTGACCGCTGTAAGCGCAGCGCATATAAATCGCGCACAGTAATGCAATTACGCATCGTAGTGTAGTGGCAGATATATTTATAAATATTCAACCAACAATAATATATCAGATCACAATTAATCACCGATAAAGCATCATCACAGTTAAAATTATCAGGTTAATCAACAAAACCAAACAGATCGCAGTTAGAACTATCATAGTTAAATTACCAGTAGCTACAAAAGAAACAGATCAGTTTATGAACTACCATTCATGAAACGAAATATGGAACAAAATATCAGTACTCAATTCGAGCGCCACCTGCGTGGAAGACCTTCTCATATCGCACTGGAATAGATTTGTAAAGATCCTGGCAGATTTGTTGCTTATTTACGTTGAATACGCAGACTCATGTGGCGTGATGTGTCGAAGCACAGTAAATGGCTCAAGCCCACGTTTCTTTAAATTCCCGCTTACAGCGGTCAAAGAATTGTTGGATGGGCTTGTACATTCAACCCTTTCCACAAGTGTCTGGTTATGTCAGCCATCCTGTTTCTGCTGTTATAAGCTGCGCTGCCAATTCCTCACTTGACATCCAGGTAAGTACGTAATTTACTGAAGTTCTTCCATGCGAGTGCTGCGCATAAATTTTCTCAAGATGGATAAATTTGATTCCAGCTACCTGTACTACGAGTAGCAGTTTTACAACAACATTCTAATACCCAGTAAATTCACATTAGTTGATTCTTTCTATTCATTAATGGTACGTCAAAATATACGTACGCACAACGAGAATAATAATGACTATGATGGCCTCCGGTCATACTGTATACGTACGTAGGTGCTGAAGCCGGCTGTGGCTATGGTTTCGTATTAGGCGGATGTGGGTAGTATCCTGGGAAATACGACTAATGTCACCATTTTATCTGACCTATCGGTTATTATGCCGACAATGGAAATCGCTTTTCTTGTCTGGAGTGGAACGCTTTTCTATCTGGCGGCGTTCCCGTTCTTGCTTTTAGTAGTGGGCGAAGTCGGGTTTTTCGTTGTTCTCTTCTCTGGCGCTCTGGATTGTTTAATGCCGTCACGAGGGAGGTATGATACCAAAAACCGCAAAACCCAACTTTGAATACTATCTATTAATAACTAGGCTATACTAGTCCCCTATGAAAATACCATATTGCAACGCTGAACATACAGAAATCCTTGAACATAACGTAAGCGGTTTGTCAACTTACAGATTACTTTGCATACCATGTGCCTGCGCTAACCCGATGGGAGCTGGTCGTGTTATTATTCTGCTCTTGGCCAGACCGCTGATGTGGTACCTGCTCCCGTGGCCTATCACGCGGTTTTTCCTTCCAGAATACCTGCAGCTGCCCGGCATTTTGCTGATATCGACGGTCATTGTTTCACGGATGTATTACGAATGGATTCTCCATGTGAGGCTACAATGGAAAAATGGAGATTTCAGACCGCTTTTACGCCGATTCTATCAACCGAAAGGAAGAGATGCACAAGTTTGCCAGAGGCCACACCACAGAGAAGCCCTGGTGCCTCGCAGTTGATTGGGTGGAAGCAGGGGGCTGGTCAATATTTCTCCATATTTTGGTCGTGTTAGTGATGTTCATTTCATCATTAATAACACGGAAATGCCACCAAATCAGTATTACCGTAAGTATTAACGGACAATTACAGCTAGTACAGCAATCTTTAACACGCTTGATTTCTATTAGCTTTATGGAATAACATCCGTGCATGCCCAAAAATATATGTATGAGGTTCTCCCATTCCAAACTACAATAATTTCGATGTACTGAGTGATTTTTTGCCGAGGCATGTTTTAATTTGTGGATGCTAACATTCTACTCGCATTATACGAAGGTTTACCACATAATTTATACGAGCCGTATGTAATCGTACCGAGGGCATTAAAAATATTTAGAAAGTTCAACTTCTCGAATATATGTATACTTTCCTTTGAAGCATGACAATACGTTCAACTTTTTTTCCAATTTAATTCGTTTTTATCTCAGCAGCCGGATTACGTGCGCGCTAGCGGCTTTTCAACCAATGTACGTTTCCGTCTATAACATAGTGGCCTACCTCATACAAATTACTGTAGCCGCTAAACGAACTTGCACCACAGAGTACAGATACACGGAAAATGACGCATATTCTTGCGCGATATTCTCGTAACGTGTGCGACGTCCGGCCAGGGGCAGGCACTTGCTACAGTACATAAAGCATGTTGCACAAATCTGGGAATACACGTAACCAAAATGCCGACAAATGCAAATAACCCAGGTCCCACGGCATATCCAAACAGTACCAATTCATTTTTCTTGCGCTTTGGAAGCTAAGTTTGACGCGTCGAACGGTATAGGTATATCGAAAATTAACTACGAACACCGAAAAAAAACATTGTTTCTTGCGATTTGGATTTGAAACTGTCAAGGATAAAAGGAAACACCTCGACCTTAGAAAGGACGCGCTCACTGTGCTGTCCGCGACATATTGCCGATAACTCTGCAATCAGCAAATAATACACGAAGATCCGAAGCTAGGGAATATACTTTTTAAAAATTCACCCTAGGCGCCGTTACACAGTATTAATCGGGTGCCAAGATAATTTTATTCAGCTGTTGCACGACACCACCCGTACCGCCAAGCGCCGATGGGATGAGTTTGCGGGGCACCGTCTTCAGCATGTTACCCAAAACGATGAGGCGCTTCGGTGAGCTGGAAACGTCAGCGCCGGAACGGGCCACCGATATCTGGAATTTTGGCTCTTTTATGCACGATCATAATATTACTAAATACTGAGGTATTTAATCGAGCTTGCACTTTGTACGATGACGTCACGGTGGAGGAGACGCACTGTGTGACGCGTGGGCAGCCCGTGCGGGTTTTGTGTTTATCAAAACTTTCAGATTCCGCTCGTACTATGGCTCAAAAAATGCGGGAGAAAATTTGAAGTATGTAAAGTGAAATTTGGTAAGCAAAATGTTGTCAGGAATATGAAACTTTATCGATTTACGTAATTCTTGATTGCCAAGGTCTACGAGGCAGCTTGCCATAGACCTCTATGCTTAGTATGCTAAGCAAAAATCACTTGTTTTGAGTCGAAATCAAAAGTTCTGATGCCTTTGGTCGATCGATAAAATTTAATCTGTTCTATTTTGATTGACTGATCAGGTTTTGGCCGTTTCGTTTGATCGAAAACCAAAAATCTAAGACTTTCGTAGATTTTTGCTTAGCATGGAGGTCTTTGGCAAAAGATCACTTACGAACTTTTATTTTTCCCACTCAGAATTTTTTGCTGCATTTGTTGAGCCCTACTACAAACGAATTAAATGAATTTGAAAGTTTTGATAAACACAAAACCCGCAGGGGTTACCCATGCGTCGCACAGTGCGTCTCTCCATCGTGACGTCATCGTAGTCGATTAGATACCTTTTAGTTTAGTAATATTACGGCACGATATTCGACTGAAGAGTACTCGTATTTTGACCCTGCGAGTATTCCGCAAAAATGCGAAACCAGTTAAGGCTAATTTCGATTTTCAGGAGCCTCATCATGCAGGAAATGCGCTCTTTTCCAGTAAAATCAGGAATGGTTACGCGCCGGTGGTTAGCGAAAAGGTGTCTCTTCAATACGCAAAATCCATTCAGGCGTGTTCAGCCGTACCCGAGCGCTTCATCATTTCTTGTAACGGCAGAGATTGCGATTAAAATTTGTGACTACCGCCAAAAAATTTGGAAATTTGCTTCAGATGTTCTATCCTCTCCGATAGGAGGGAAGCTGTAACAGGCAGCGACTACAAAACGGATGTGTCGAACAGTTAAATTTATGGTGATGAGCCCACAGCCTGTGACAGGCATGGTTTGAAATAACGTACTTAGGTACTTACATAATTATAATACTACCGCTACCGTAATACCATAACATTCAGTACGCTAAACATGACAGTCTAATAATTTTAGTACTAGTATACGTATTTACTTTAGTATTAATTATGGTACTGCGTTAGTTTTCAATGCACCGTTACCCATCAAACCCTCAACACAGAGAAAAAATTCCTGCAACTTCAGAAAATGCCACCACATACCGAAATATATGTGCACTGATTAGTAATTCCGCGGTTAGCAAATTTACTGCAACTAATTTATCTTGCAAAACATGCAAGTTTTGATAAACACTGTGCAGCAACTTCTTCCGCAAATTCCGAAAACATTTTGAACTCAATACAGTATTTTTAGATTTTCTCCAGTTTGACCCAGATGCCGTTTTTAGCGCGTAAGAAGCTCATAGCTGTGAGTTGCAGAGGAATCTGAAACAATGTAGCCAAATTAGTTTTGATTTGCGAACACGGGAAGGAATTCCGTGTTGTTCGTACCTCGGTTTTCGAGCTGGGAAGAAATCGGTATTTCCTTAGAACCGAAACCATCACCAGTTTAATTTCATAATACGCGAAACCTGTGGAATGCACAAAAAGTGGCTTCTAAACGCTCTTCGGATGTTATAACGACTCTCGCGTTACTCACGCATTCCAACGCAATTCCTAGGTCCTTGACCAAACGCTTGAAATGTGTAAGGAATAACCTTGTGCTTGTTTTCACGGGAAAACCTATGAAACGTTTATGTAAGATACCGCCCGACTCAACAAATCGACTTCTGTAGCGAGCGATCTACAAAAAGCTATCATAGTTTTTAGCTACCGTTCCGGATCAAATTTTTCGGGATCCGGCCAGTAATCCGCATCATGATGGATAGCATAGACCGGAATCACCACCAGCGTGTCCTTGTCGATGGTCATCCCTTCATACGTCCACTGCTCGTTGCACATGCGCTCGGCCCGCACCAAGGGCGGATACATTCGCAGCGTTTCGTTGATGCAACAGTCGAGGTATTCCATTCCGGCCAGCACTTCATACGTAGCCACCTCCCGGTCGCCCATTACTGTGTCGATTTCCTCGCGCAGCCGCTCTTGAATGTCGGGATGGATGGCCAGACAGTAGGTTAAGAAGGCCAGTGTGCCGGCTGTTGTGTCGTAGCCGCCGAGGAAAAAGGTTACCGACTGAGCTACCAGCTCCTAAAGAGCGTGCTTTTTTTGTGTAGACACTACCGCAGTAGTAATGACATAATACTTTAGTAGCGGTTTGAGAAAAAAACCATAAGCAAAACGGCGAAATAAACGTTTAGTAATGGAGAAATACCTCGGTAGTCATTTTGTAATTAGAACTATATGTCGATTCAGCCGCGTTGGAGACCACATCGGACAAGATATCTGTTTGATCGTTTGTTTCATCTCGAACAACGGTTTCGGTGTCATCTTTTGCAGCTTTGACAGAGCCGTTATAACTTTTGAGCGAGTTGAGCATTAACTGCAGGAAATCTTTCCGCGATTGATTCTACATTACACAAAACCTGCTAAATTAAGCGCTGTTTTATGGAATGAGGAGTGTTCTTTGCCTAGGTACCTGGTCTGTACGCAGTTTAATGATTTCCTCCGTGTTACGCACGAAGAAGGCGATGACTTTCCTGTCCACCAGGAAATCGATGCCCATCTTGACCATGTATGGCACGAGTTTGGGAAAAAGCACTGTTAAAATACTGAGGTCAAAATTTATCGCTGTAACCTGCAATTGTCCGCACTCCGTACTCACACACGACCAGGAAGATCGGATTGGCGAAATTGAAGTCGAAGGCATTTTTGGCATGCTGAACGAACTCGTTGTTGACGTCGTTTTGGGAGTCGATCTTTGTGCCAAAAAACGTGGAGGCGATGACATCCATGGAGACACGGCCGAACAACCTAAAAGACTATGAAATGCCGCAATGGTAGTGGTTGTTGGTGTTGAGGCGAACTTACTCCTTAGCTTCGAAATCAGCGCTGGTCTCCGCTAAGGATTCCATGTTTTTTACCAGTGTTTGGCAAGATTCGTTGATTAAAGGATTCATCTGTTTACACAACCATGTGTGCTTTATACCAAGCTGTGTGTTCGAGTAATCTTCTGTACCTGTCGCAATTTGCCGGATGTAAATGTGGGCACCAACACGCTCCTGACGTCCTAAATAACAACAAGGCATAAGTATGGTGTAGTATTTGATGTGTGGAAAATTAATTTGTTATGATACATATATGTAAATGTTGAAATTACCTTCCAGCGTTGATCTTTAAGGCTGGTAACAGACTGATCCAGTAGCGGACCCTGGATGCCTTCGATTTCGCGACGGTTAACAAAGTGGGAGAAGTCCTTCACTTGCACAACTTTCATAATATCTGCAAGGCAACGCAATGAATAATCAGCGCATCATGTCGGAAACAGTAGTCAGCAACAGCGTCGTACCTGGATCGGATACAACGAGTACCGGTTGGGCGCCTTCGAATACGCTGAGAATAATAAGCAGAAACGTAAGACGAATCAGTTCACCAGTGATTCAGTCGCTTTCATTTGACATTTACCCAAAAACTTTGCCCAGCTTTGCAGTCCATTTTTGGTCGAATTTGGCTTGTCCTATCTGTCAAATAAATAACTTCCGTTTCAGCTTTCAAAACAAGAGTTCCCTTGATATACCAGAGCAAACTCCACGAATCGTCCAACCAGGGGATAATACAAGGGACTGGGGATTCCTTTTCGACGCCAAAACTCGTTTTTCCATATAGCGTCACTTCAAACAAGCAGTTTTACTCACAACAGTGGCTTCTTCGTAAGTGTGATTGATAACGCTTGTATGACTTACTATACGAAATACGCCAGAGCTGCGCTCAAAATTCCCAGAATCCACGCAAGCATTTTCGTTAAAACTGTAAGCCGCTTCTACAGTCGCAATCCAAGTAAACTGTTCAGCATTATATACACCGTCATTGCAAAATGGCACAATAATTTGTTTGCAAGATAAAGCAGCCACAGCTGCCTTGAAACCAGTACAAATACGAGCACTTATGCAATGTACAATATTAGCGATATAATGCTGCAAACATTGCATCGACAGCGCTGCTCATGATCAGCTGTTTGAATTTAAAGTTGCTTAAGTGCTGCCGTAGCGATCGATAGCAAGAAAACTGGTTTTGCGATTGTGATAGAGTATGTATGAGCAATTCAATGGAGCCTACTTTGGACTGAATACCAAGCCGTCGTTATGCCGTCTGGCGTCGCAGACTTTCCTTGTTGTAAGAAGTACAGTATCAGGAATGCACTTTGATCGACTACGTTGTCTGCCTATAATACTATTCGTATTTTTGGCTATACTTATTACTGTGCATGTGCATTTAACAAGCTTTCCTGTTCGTGCAAGATTATCGCCGTTCGTAATACAATGCGAGTATAATTGTTTTACATATCTGTACGAGCGTATTTAGCGTATGCACTGCAATCGAGGCGGTGTTTGGTGTATGTTGCAAGGTTCCGCCCAGTAGTCACACGACTCACAGCGCGTGACATTATGAATTTCCTACATCATTTTAAAAAAAATTCGAGTTATAGTGACCGTAATAAGGAACTAAAATACATGATGGTTGTAAGCCAGCTTTTCAAACTCAACTCATATTAGGCTTTAGGACGAAGGAAACCCATTTAATTTTGTAAATTAGTGGAATGAAATTTACAGCAAAAATATCCTGCAAGTTAATAATGGTTAGGCAAGTACAGACTGTAGATTCACTGTCGCCGGTTATCTCGATTTTCGAGCAGGCAACGAACAGGCACTAATACGACCCTACAGAGTAATACGTTAAAAATTACTGTCATCTGCAAAGGTTAGAAGTCTTGATTAAACAAAGATGATATGAGCACGTAGCTTTATATACCATTTAAATGCAGTGCACTGTAGGCTTTTGCTGTAATTTTTTCAGTTTTGCGAGCATTGCGATAGTCATAGCTTTTCATTGCTGGTCCAGCACTAGCGTGGCCAGTGAGCCACGCGTACTGTACCTTGTCCTGAAGCCATCGCAACCCAATTAAGTTTTTACAAACTTGTTAGTGGCGAACCAGTAGCATGTTCGCACATGGAAATCTTTGTGTGTGCACGAATCTAAAAATATTTAGCGAAAATATTAAATTTTAGCGAATTTCTGAAGATGTAAAATTTGGCAGCGCTGACTTGCGTCGGCTTGCTCGGTTTTATGTCGGTTTTGGATAACCTGAAACCTAAGACCTCCAAGCAATTTAAAAAATACCCGGGAAATTTATCCTAAGTCTAAAAGAAAACCATTTAACGTTTCCGTCAAATGTTTCGTAAAATAGTCATAGTCAGTTGTGCACGACCAAATTATTCTGAATATGCGTTGAACAACCGCAGGTCCGCAGGTACAGGTCCATCATTTAGGCGGTGTGTTTATCAATAAAATACAGTTTACTGCACATGAGACTTCAGAAGAAAAGTGCCATTTATTCTGTTCAACAATATCTATGGGAGTATTTACAAATTACAAAAACGCACTCGAGCTTATGCACAAAAATAGCTTTACATGTGTTATTTATTATTATGCATGATTGTTGTATTATAGGCGGCAGGAGTAATCGAGCAGGCTAACACATCTTCCGTACGTTCCGCAATAATCCTAGTCGGCAGTAAGGCGGATCATCTGCAGCAGTACACAGTCAAAATCAATACAGTACTTAATCCTCTCGGTTTGTGTCAAACTGTCAGTCGTCGTACACCCTTGTACGAGTTTTATGGAGAAAACGAACGTACGGGAGTGAGCGGCTAGTTACACAGAATTTCCCATAGAGCGTTATTGAGGTACATGACAAATGGACGAACTTATGGTACATGGTAACGTACATAGCACTGGAAACGAGAGAGATGTACAAACCAGTCCGGTCGGAGGAGCACATAGTGGAGAGCGGATTTCTGAGCTGAAAATCGATCGTATACCGTGCAATTTTTCAACTTGAATCCAACATCAAGAAACTCATGGTGCGTTATCCACTGTGCGGCTAATCTTGTGCCAGACCGCATTTTTTGAACACATTAACCGAGCTTCTGCTCGGTTTGCACTTCCGCAAATTTGAATTAATTTTTTTATAGCAACAAACTCTTTTAATTGCATACATACTGTACGTAGCTTCTAAAAGCGGAAATTAAGAAATTCCGTGCGAATTTAATATCGTTTCTCCAAAGAGATCTGTCCTGGGCTTATCAAGAGATCGTAGTTGAAGCCTTTGTGGTGCTTTGGGTAGCTTGCCAACTGTCGGTGACTTTTGCTTCTCGCATCCTGCCTAACTGGAGAACAACGAGAATCGATCCCAAGAATGCAACGGGTTTCGATAGCGTCCTGAATTATTTGGATTACGTGAGTGATTGGTGTATTACTGGGTATACGATGCTCCTACTCGTATCATTTACTCGGAAACAAAATTTAACCCAGTTTAGAAATGTACCTAGAAGTCGAAAAAATTGTTACCACTTTTTTCCGTTTTCTAGTGCTATTTTTCTAACCTATGTATATAAACACAAGAATTAAAACAGTATACGGAGCTGCTGTATTAGGTACATGGCAACAATAATATGGAATTTACTGTATTAAATTAATTGTGGAGAATTGTATGAGGTTGTGGTATGTTAGTAACGAAATCAAGCTAATTTTATTGCAACCGTTAAATATGACCCTTTTTCATACGATAGGATATCGACGGATGCTTCTGGACCGCGTGATCTCTTATTGACAAGAGTCTTACGATGATGCACCAAATCTTAACATCCAGAAATTAGGCTTTGCTTACGTTGGTACATATTTGATCCTGTGTACAACGGCGACCCTCTTCCTGTGGTTTTGCTGTCACCTTTTTGCCAATCTTCACTGGCGTTTCCCCCATTACGAATCGTACCACCTTCCATTATGCCCAACAATCAGCCGGTTTTTTGGCTTTGCTCACAGTGATTCACCATACGTTATCAATGAAGCACCCGATGCGGAAGATCGCTACGAAGCACAACCCAAAGTTAACACTGAGGAGATCGTCGTCTTCAGTGAAAATTATTCGGCTTCTCAACGTGAACAGCGGCCAGCTTATTATAACATTGACAACATCCCGTACCGATTGCGTGGACCGCTGAAATTTGTATGCGTCCTACTTGTTACGGGGCCGTTAACCTATCTGGTCACATTTATTTGGTGGATTTTCTCGACGATAATATTATGGGTGGCTGGATTTCTCGCACAAACCATCGTCATGTATTGCGGCGAAGTAGCTGTTTTCCCATGCTGCGTGACTTTTGTAACGGCGCTCACTATATACTGCTGCGGAAGAATGTCGGGACTGTGGCTGCGTGAAAGTTATTTGTGGTCATTTTGGAACAGACTCAGGTTACTACAGTCAACTTTTATAACGCTTAAATCCACGATTTACGCTACATACATGCTAATTGATCCTGGTTAATACTTCGATTTTGTTCGTAAATTGCTCAAGCACACTGTACGGGTCAGCTGTGCGGGCTAAAAAACAAAGATCATCATTTATTTCCTGTACGCACTTTCTTCGGTGAACTGTTGCTGATATCGGTTAACGCTAGCTTTTGTGAAGTTCTTTCTTTTGCTCTAACACTTAATCTTGATCAGATTACTACAGCCGAGCTTTCGAAATAAAAATAAAATAACTCGACAGTCACAGCGCAAAATGCAAGTTCAACACACGAAATTGAATACGGTAGCAGTATGTGACGCACCAAATAAAGGGGTTGGTGAGTAGACAGCTGAACCGTACAGTGGGCGTGAGTAATATTATATAAAAACGTTGAGCGAAATCGTAGTCATTGTTACGGTAAAAATGATCTTCGTGAAAATGACAAATTAATACTAATATGATAACTTATAATAGGCAGAAAAATTGTTATTTGAAGCGACTGATTTTACCGTAATATATTTGATTGCGCAGGTTGTTATGCGGTTGCCACCCGCCTCCATTAAAGCTCCATGCAAACCCATGCGGGCTGGTCATTAAGGAATCCTCGGCACATGTTTTCCGAACGGTACAAGTGTGGTTTGGACTACTCTTGTACGGAACCGGCGTTTTCTTCAACGTCGATCCGCTGTACCAACCTTTTCCGCAAGTTTCTGGTTATGTGCGACACCCGATATCTGCTGCTATCAGCTGTCCAGTCAATTCCACAGTCGATATACAGACCTCTGTACAGGTAAAAACCAAGTCACCGGGTTGTATAGGAGCCCAAGAAATGATTGTATTTATTGATGCAATACAGAATTTCCTGATTCAGCAGCATTAAACCGTTGTCACATCCTGGCTAAAAAGTGTTTATCAGTCTATGTCCATAACGCAGAAAACTTGCTGTCTTTGATTTTCTTTTCAGTAAAGATGAAAAGGTCCAATAAAAATTTAGGTCCAATAAAAATTTCCAATATAAATTTTAGGCTCTAGGTCCAATAAAAATTTTACCGTCAGTTGGCTGACAGACATTTAGACCACCGATGTGAGCGCTGTCGTAATATTTTCCGCATTATGACTGTTTTACAAACTCACTAAGTACAACGAGAATTCTAATAACGAATGACGATGATGATGATTTCACTTTGTGTATAGATGCTGAAACCCGGAGTGGCTATGGTTTCGTATTGGGCGGATGTGAGCAATGTCTTGGGAAATACGACCAACGTAACTATTCCGGATATGTCCCCTTTTTTTCCCACATTTGGATTCGCTTTTCTGGTCTGGGGTGGAACGCTTTTCTACCTGGCGCTGTTCCCCTGGATAATCTTGGTGGTATGCGTCGTTGTGGGTTACATCTTTATGTTTTTTGACCTTTTCGTTTGGGAAACCCCACAACCATCGCGGGCGAGGTACGAAATCGGAAATTGCAAGATCTGAATCACATTTTGCCGATAACTTTACATGGCAAAGCTCGTTTACCCATGTAAAGTAGTGTAGCAAAAATACTCTGATATCGAGTGGATTGGCATAGTGTATGTGTGCCTAAAGTCGATCGAACTCAGCCAAATTAATAATGGTGGGTAAAACAAGCTATTCGCTACAGATTTAAAGTTAGCGCACTTATCTGATGTCAGACCCGAATTTTCTTTTGACACTTTGGCGATTTAAAGTTAGAAAAACTAAAATAAGAACAGCTTGAAAAAATAATAACAGTCGACCGGCAGTAGGGAACAGAAAAAAATATAAACGTTAAATTTTGTTCAAGTTCGGTGTGCTCGGCAGCAGGAAATTTAGTTGTCTACTGTATATTGTATATTCTGTTTAAATAATTTTACCAAGATTTAGTTTTTTCGCAACATCAGAACTTCTCTCCGTATTCGAGCCATATGCCATGCCACGCAACTTCCTAGGTTCGGCCAAACTTGCCAACCAATCAAAGGAAAGTTATCTAGCGCAGTTATCAGCGCAGCAACATTATGTTGCAGCGATTTGTTCACTCCCGTTTTTAATAAAGCTTTGACGAGTTCGATCGATCTTCAGCCCAACTTCCAATCCATGCGGACTACACAGACTCACGGATGTAATAAGAAAACGCAGAAATTGTATACGTATACCTAAAAAGATATAAAAGCAATGACTGCTGTATTGACATCCCTCAAGAAAATCGGATTTACAGCTCCTCTATTTACAGCCCAGCAATTACATTCTGTGCCTGTGCACCGTGGATCGCAGCCTTGCGTGTTTTGATCCATTACATGATCGGACCGCTCATGTGGTATCTGCTACCGTGGCCTTTGACGCAGTTTCTCCTCCCGGAACACCTGCAGTTACCCGGCATTTTTTTAATATTGACGATCATTATTGCGAAGATGTATTACCAGTGGATACGACATGTTCGGGTACAGTGGAAGAACGGCGAGTTTACAGCGATTGTACGACTATTTAATCAACTCAGAACAGCAGCTGCGCAAGTTAACAATGAATCAGGTGAAAAAGATTCCCTTGTGGGTATAGCGGCTTCGGTGCCTCGCAGTTGATTGTCGACAGCAGTCAGTATTTCGAATGTAAATTTCATATTAACCGACTAACACGGTATTCTCAGTTTCCCCCGACCCAAGTATCGAACAGCTACGGTTTCGTTCGAGCTTCGTGCGTTTCTCGAATACCTACCGGTACGGGTGTAATGGAATAACGTTATCGTGCGACCCAGGAAGTCTATAATCGATGTCCTTAACTACAAACTGTTTTCGTGTATTTGATGTTTTAACGGTTGGAACAACGTATCTCGTGTATTTTATATTGTACTCGTTTAACGTTTAACTATAAAGGTATCGGTGGCGCTGCATATCACAACACAGTTTTATGAACCTGCCTAATATTGTAAGTGCACCGCGCACGGCAATGAGTTCAAACTTCATGATCTTTGCACAGCAATTCGTACCGCAACAACTTGATGGTAGGCACACCGCACACGCGATTTTCAGGCCAATTAAAACACATACCGTTTTTGTTGAACGACATTGTATATTGTTTGAAAATCTAGCATTGCATGAAACCATTGTTTCTGCAAATGTATTATTTTGGTACCACGAACCCGGTAATTTCACGTGAAACTTCAAAGGCTGAAAACTTAAAGGTTGTCCACGTAGAGAGGTCATATTAAAACCAGGGGAATATAAGACGAAATAACACGGTAAGTTGTAAATACCGTTAATTTTATCAGATAGCATGCATCCAATTTATGTACAAATGTAGCGCGCAATTCACTGTACGTAGTTATAGTGATGCTGCTGACGCTCATTAACAGCTTGGGACGAAGTCCATCTCGGCTAACTGCTGTCCACAAACGCATTGCTGAATAACTTCCGAATACCGAATACGCATTGCCGAATAACTTCCTTCTGGCTGATGAACACAAAATACAGTATACGAGGTGCGTATTGCATCAGACAACCTATCGCATTTCCAAAGTATTGCATCAGGCATTAAAAGCATAATGGTTGCAAAAAACAATTTCGCAATGCATACATACTCCCGCAAGCAAACACTGTGATTGCACATTACCAGTACAGAGCCAAAGAGCACTGCCAGTGCACAGTAATCCTCTGCAGAAGCATGATAGAGCTTTTACGAAAGTTTCTGTTTCAGATCTTTTTTACTCGCCACTAAGCTTTTCCGTCGCCAATGTCATTGCGGAAATCGGGCAAAAACTATGGCCAAACCCTGCCGGCATCCTTTATGACATCAGCTACAACTATAGTGAGTGAGAGTTACTAACCTACTGTAGCCAGTGAAGTGGCCGAAGTGATGCGTTCACTCAGCCCGTGGAACACAATGAACGCAGAGGTAGTTTGTTCGAAGCAAAGCTTTTCCTTGTTCAAATTTACCATGCCCATGGGCCATGGCAACAGACCAGCCCATGTTAGACCTATCGCATCCATGGTAGCAAATGTTACTATGCACGAGTATCATTGGAAGGTACTCTTAACCTGGCATCTGATTTCATCCGGGGACCGTTTATCGAAGTACATTTAAAGAGATTATCATAAGTATGCAAAAATGCTTAACACTAAGGATGCCTAATATACATTGAACAACGCGTGTAATAGAAAAGAATAATCAAACAAAATTTTAAATCAATTCTTTTGCAGTGAAAAAGTCTGGTTTAAAAGCGCTGAAAAACAGAACAGTAAGTTTCCTTCAGAAAATCTATAGTAAACTTTCTTAGTTAAATCCACTTAATTGTTATTTAGTTACATACTCTTGCTTGAACCGACAGTCGGTACAAGGATTTTGTACGAGGTAAATTGAAGCAATGAACATGTACGAGAATGTTTAGCACACTACAGTAATACCTTGTGCTCATTATCTACAGACAAAGATATATGAATCCAGACTGACTAATCCTTTGTAGAAGCACTTTGAAAAATGTTAGAAAACATAACTACATCGGAACTTCTACTGGCAAATGCCTGCCACAAACGCACTGGCGAACAGTGTCCATCTCAGCGACGGTGTCAGTATCGCTCGCAGCTGCCAGCCCAGCGATCACGTCGAGAAGCGTACACTTGAGGCAGTCAGCCGAAGGTCTGCCCTTGCTATCCAAAACCAAGCAGTTTTTAATGACGTCAGCGAATTCTGTTCGAATATTTTCGTCGACGACAGGACTGTAGCCCTCCATGATTTTCATAGCAAATGTCGCGGGGATCGTGGCATCCTGTACGACGAAATCGTTGCAATCAATTTTACGCAAGACTCTCACAAGGATGCCAGCCGAGCAGTCGAACAGATCGTGGATAATGCAGCCCACGCTCCAGATGTCCGTCGCCCGTCCCGGCGCTGGTGTGTCTAGTTCACCAAAACGTTTCAGCATTTCCGGTGACATGTAGCGAACTGTTCCGTGAAGATGGGACATATCGGTGGCACTTGTCGTGTTGTGATGCATCTGCACGAGACTGTCCAGATCGCCAATTAGTAGTGTGTCGTGGCGGCCGTTGTGACCTTTTAACAGAACATTGCCCGGTTTCAGGTCTCCGTGAATCAGCTTATGCCGGTGGAGAAATTCCAAGCCATCGGCGATTTGCAGCGCGTAGCAGAGCGCCCGGGTCCAGTCTAAGCAGACATTGCTCTTTTTAATTTTGTGGAGTTCCGAAGCCAAATCACCTCCTAATAAAAAAAACAGTTCAATACTCTACCTCCAAGACCAACCACTTGGAGTATCAGATTAAACGTTTTATATTAACGGTTGTTGCATATTTAGTTCTGTTTTTGTGTACTTGCCGCACAGTTATGTCAACTACAGGAGCTAATCACAGACTAAAACAAAATCCGTTAAAAAAACTTTGAACCAGGGCCAGTGATCGAAATTTCGATGTGTATATTCAAGGTGATCGGGCTTTTTTACGCGTCCAGTTAGCGGTACGTTACTTCGGCTTTAAGGTATTCTAAATATTGTTTTAATGCTCCATGGTTTTACTGAGATTTTTTACATTTTGAGTAGTAACTAGTACTCTGTAAGTGCACTTAAAACCTCTTTCAACACCGATATAAGAAAATGAACTGCAAGTTTTCACCTCGTAATTATATGGTAACCAACATAGAGCCTCCTGGGAACGACTTGAATATATCCCAATTACTTAATTAGAGATCTAATTCATTGGAGAATAAACATGGATAAAATCTGATTTTCTAGATAATTCGACTTTCATAAAAATCATACCGCGGCAGTAGTCCATCAGAAACTCCACTGAGAGGCCGCCTCGTGGTCGAATAATGGACACCTTATGATACGTTACGAGGTGATCGTAGGTCAAAGTAGTCAGCATCCTCCACCTTGTCAGTAACTTGATCCAGTGTTCAGAATTGACTTCCATTTGTTCTTGGACGTCGAAATGTGTAACTTTGACTGCCATGGTGGCATCACCATTAAAGGGGCGGAGTTTTGTTACGGTCGCAATGTACACTCGTCCAAACGCTCCTTTGGCGATGTAATCGTTGGCTTCATATCTGTATGCACAATCGCTTCCAAACCACTCAGTCACATTGACCTGATTCTCGGAACTAGTGGCTGTTAGTGCCTACGTAAAAAGTTGACTGTCAGCAGTGTCTCGTATGAAGGAATTTTATGGTTACGTATTAGAATTTTCAAAATAGACCCTGGAAAAAGAGTAACTTCGTACCTGTCCATCCTGTTGCATTCCTAATCCCACTACGGGCTTTTGTGATCTTTTAACTCGTCGTCGGCAATATAATATTGCCACAACGATCGAAATCACCAACAGAGCACTACATCCAACGGAAATGGCGATTATCGCTTCCTTCGTCAGTACCGAATATACCGGTTCTTTTATCGGTAAAGATAGTGCGGACGTTGTGGTTACTGCATCGTTTGTTTGCATCGTTGAAGTGGGTGAGCTATAGTAGGAGCAGCTGTTCAGTGCGTTATATGCAAAAGTAAACGAGAAGAGAATCAGATCGCCATGTTATTGACGAACTCAGTAAGTAACACCACTTACGACTGCATTTGTGGGAAGCTTTTGGGGTTTCGAACGTAATTCCCAACCACCGTACTTATTCTCGACGCGACCACAGTGTAGCCGGTGGCCACTAGAAATCCCTTGAAAAGAGCACAGCGTAATAATCGGTTTCCGGATACCAAGGCGGCGTATGTTAAAGGCCCTGTATGGTTTCCTAAAAATCATACCATAGACACAAACAATACTATTTCTTAAGTTAGCATCGAATGAATGCTGTACCGGTGGCCGGGAAAGTGCCAATAAAAGCCACGCCGAAACCTTGTGAATTGTACGGTCGATTGTAGGCGGCTTTAACAAACCATCCACGGCCTTCAAACACTGACCCGTCCATGCCAATCAAAAAGCTGTAATAAAATGGAAAAAAGTCTTAAGAAAATAAAAGAATGATAAACTTTTTGAGTGCTTAGTTTTGGCTGGTCAGTTAAGCATTCCGTTGTATTGAAATGCGTTTGTGGTGGTAAAGTGCTGTACACCGATGTAGTAAACTCGACCACGATTCGTCGACCGGCACTTGGTCGAAAAGACGCGATGTCGAATCGTCACGACTTCGAGCTAGTGTTTAGCTAAACAGTCTTAGTTTTCTATGTTTCATATGTTTTCTTATCTTTTCTGTCGAGATCATGTCGGGCGACGAATTGTTAGTGGACGAAATTTCAGTGAGCCGTAATACTGTACTACGGCGTCTTTTTATGAAATAATGTTTAAGAGCTTCTAGGATAGATTAAACTGCCCTAACTGTGTTCAGCAACCAAAATTAGTAAAGTAAATCATTTGTAAGAAGAGCAGATGTCGAATGTGTCGAGGCAAGTGCAGTTGCTTACTGATAGCCGATGTCGGAGAATTTATTATTAGTTGCTCCAAATCCCATATGGTCGTCTTGTATGACTTTGACGGTGATCTTGCAGTCTTCACGGGTCATACACGGCCATCCCGAATATGTCTGTGTATACACCATGTTCTTCAGTGGTAGTTGCAGCTTCGCTGGCTCTTCCGTTTCAGGTCCATAGATGGGTTCTCTGGCGTTCCATTCAGAACGCTCTACTATCTCGGGACATACGTCAGCAGATGTTGCGGAAACATTAGCTGCTGAACGCGTCGCATCCATATCAAGTGAAACCGACCGGTGTGCTCTATTAGTAATAGCCAATGGACTGACCATAAGCTCGTAGAGTGTCATCGGTGACCGCATTTTTGACGCGATTACAGGCTTATCTCCATAATTTTCAGCGCAGTTTTTCGAGATCTGATGGTCTGTAAAATTTGGACGGACGGTTGTAATTTTTTTGCGATTGAATACTGAGTTTGGGATACAAGAGACTTTCCATTATTAACATGATCACATTAATAAGGAATTACCCTGAGAAAACTGGATAGCGTTTCGCCAAATATGTACAAACATATTGAGTGTGCTCAAACATTGAATGAAACACAAGCACAAAAACAAACACAAACACAGCGAACAATTTGGTTATTGTCAATGAAAGAATTCCAGTGTCACACTAACCAGATGGCAACGGCATGCGGAGAGAGCAGGCTGTATAACAGCTGGCCAATAGGGTAAAGGTCACTATGGAAAAATAGGTAGTATCTCCGTGGTAATTCAACATACTGTATTCTCGTTTTAAATTGAAACCCGTCAAGCTAATCTTCAAGAAGATGCACGGGCGGTGACTAGTCCTCGTCTCGACTCCATCGCTTGCGAATGTCACGAAGGATGTGTCACATCAAAATCTTTAACGCTGCAAAACTGCAGTTATTCGCAATGCTTTGAAAAGCCGTAATCCGTATAAGGGGTTTAAATTAAATTGTTAATACGGGTTATTAATTTTAAATTAATTCCTGAACTAGAAGTATCTAAGACGTTTCCGAAAAACAAAATCCGCGCTTCGACACTTTTTTTAGTTTGACCTTTCGATATGCAGAATATCGTCAAATAAAACTGTACTTATCTGCTTTGCGTATGAGATGGAGGTGTAAGAACGCTTTTGCAGTCAGACCTTTGAATTAATCATACTACTGTACATATAACCATCTTGTTAGTGTTGGTTTTAATGCCGTTTAGTCGTTTACCAACGTCAACAAGTACAAAACGAGGCCGCACAATATCTGATAGCTGCTCCCATTTTGCGACGTTCCGTTTATAACATTTCGCCATTTTGCAGAAAATTATCGGACGTAGCATCATGTTCTCACGGATGTAATTTAATCGTGATTAAATACTGCTTATGGGAAAGAAGGCATTCATTCCAGTCATATTTTAAACGTTACGAAAGCAGAAGTTTAGACGGCAAAACTTCACGAAAGCAGTTCAGTTGTCTAACAAAGGGTAGTTCACTGGTAATCGTAAGTAAAATTGCCCGCTACATAATGCAAGCCAGGTTGCTTATGGATAAATAATAATGAATTTACTTCAGTGGAGTTCAGCCTTCGTTTTCATGTGTTACTAACCGTTCATCCGTATCGCTTCTGTGTCGTTACGAAGCTGAAGAAAATACTGGACCATTAGGCACTGATCGATTACCGACGCCACCAAATTGTTTTTAATAGGCGCCAGCCAGGTGACAACACAGAGTATTTCGTGCTCGTATAACAAATAAATGAAAATATTCAAACGCCGACCGAATCGAATATCACTGTCTGAGCGTCAAAGCGAAAGAAGTTTTTTGGGGCATGAGCGTCAGCGACGGCATGATATACAGAATATTCAGACTGGGACCAGCCTCGTATACTCGTAATGTTCTTATGGGCGATAACAACTGGATCGCGCCGATTTAATAATAAGAAAAGAAAGGGATATTTTATTCGGCTTATTGAGACAAGATTGTTTTGCGCGGTATATGGATTATTTCCGGGGGGCAAACGGTACCGGGTTCAGACTATCATGAGAACTGTCGTCAGTTCCGGTGGATAAAAAAATGTGTGCTGATCAATGCCTGAGGTCATTTACATTTTTACAACATTCTCTACATATTGCATTGTACATTGTACATTCAAAATGTCGCAACTGCAAAGTCGATTTTTCACTGTGTCAAACTTTTCTTACTAAGCGCTAAAAACACGCTGTTCTTTATTTTTATTCCAAAAAACCACATAACGCACTAGCACAGGCGGCTGGTGTTGAATGATTTCTAGCTACATACAGATATTAAAAAATTAATTCTTTTCGTGTTTGCAGCGCTTCAAATGCTCTGCAGCTCTTCGATGAGCATAAATCGATACTTTACCTATTATCTTCTAGCTGCTGCAGTGTGTTTTAGTTCAGTTGCACCATTGCAAACGATAATGGAGACGTTGAAATAACAGATGGGAAGCTCAGTCAACACTGATTTAATAATTACAATTCAGTGAAGTAAAATACACGTACATACATATAATAATATATACTTTACTATAATGCTTATATCAATGTTTAATCAACACTATGCCGTTATACACTACGTAATTTCGATAGATACATAGATACATACACTAATTTAAATAGATAGATTGTTTGTTGATCCCAGGGCTGTTCGCATCACTTCACACGTGCATGTATTATGTACATCAGACACTCAAACCGTGATCGTTGCAAAGATACGTTATGTAGTATACGTAATGTAGTATAGATTATGTATAATGTAATATACGTCTCTTGATCTACTCGTACCTTACTAGGCAACTGTCTCCTACAAAATATGTTTTTATGCCAGCATTCAAACAAACACTGGCAGACATTTTAACGTGCCATGCACAGGTACTGTAGTTGCCGTATTTTGGGATGATTGTTTTCATAGCTTACTTTTCGGATGCAATTGCCGTTGCGAAAACCGGGCCAAGACTGTGGCCAAACCCTGCTGCCATCCCGTACTAGATCAGCGACAGCTTTAGTGAGTACATAAATGCACGTTACTGTACTGCAGCATTTCTACAGAAACAAGATAATTATAAATACTCGTAATTATGTACAAGTATCGGTCGCGCTAGCGCGCGACCAGTTGTGTTCGAGGTATGGAAGAGTGATAGAAACACAAAATATACTTCGTACAGCAATAAAAAAGATTTTGAGGAATATTTCTCAAATATAAAACCCCAGCGAGGCCAGCTACGAAAATATTTTAAACATGTAGAAATGCGGACAGTTATCAACCTTTCCGGTTAAATTGGACCAGTTTTATAAAATCGGTGAAAGCCTCCGTAATTTTTCTTTTTGTTTGCCTTTTTCACGGTTCGTGTTCACGTTTTTTTAATGTAAATTTTTATTGCCGATCTAACGAATTGAAAACTTGAATTTTTTGGTACGACAGATAATATTTAAACGGTGATAAAATGGATGGAGTGGGATCATTTACACGATGCCCATAAAAAATTTTTCAGCCGATATTTCAGCGCACAATTAATGGAAACTTGTGGGAAACAATTAGCGGTTGCCCAAGGTGACCTCGCAGGCTGCATCTTTAGCTACTAATTGTAAGATTTTCAGCCATTCAGTCAAGCTATTCAGTATTTAATAAAATAAAATAAATAGATATTTAATAGATTTTGAGGTTAGTGAATACTCAAGCTACCACCAGAATTTCAGAGCAACGTAGGTTAGTGATGCCCAAACTACCACCAGTATCACAGAGCCGCTACGTGAGTGAATACGGTATACGGGCCGCCGCCCGGCTTTTAGATATTTAGAAATTACATATAAATTAGACAATTTAGACCGTGAGATATTGAGATACTCAGGTTTCTAGATATTTTTAAAATTTCGAAACTCAGGAGGCTAAAAAAATCAGAGGTAACGGCCCCGCGCAGCGGGGCCGAGTCGAAATAGTTTAAAATATTTAGAAATTCTGGAAATGTTAAAGCTTTGGAACCGACTTTGGAAAAATTTGTAGTTATTTTGAGGTATTCGAACAGATTTAAAAACATGTTAAAGGTTTCAAGAATTTAAAACAAAATTATGCTCAAGGCTCGGGGCAACTGTTTTCGTTTTTAATGGAATTTTGTTTAATGGAATTGGATATTTTATAAAAGAAAATATAATTAATTTGCAATTAAAAATACTTATTCCTTTTTTACACACCTGATTCCTTTTTTACCAGAAACTAAAACGTTTTCCGTTATCATCGTCCAAGCCGGCTGACCTTTCTTTGCACTTCTTTTTACAGTCGTTTACGGAGAAAAGTATAAACGTACGAGTAAAGAGTAAGTGTTCAATACGACTTACACGAGTACGGTGGAGTACTGTACACTGCCTGTCATTCTGTCAAGTGAAAATTAATAATTACCGTATTCGTACTACGGTAATCCGCTGTAGACTGTACTCAATTAGCATTAAATATGTCATGCGCGAATGCAAATAATAAAAATTCTGTTTTCACCCACCGATGAAAATAATATAAAAAATTGCTGTAAGAAGTACAGTACAGCATTTAAACTTAAATACAATTATCATTTAAATATTTAGTATTTAGTGTATTTAGTACAATTATTGATTTAGTAATTAATTATTTAGTATTTATTATTAATTTTAGTATATTTATTTATTTAGTATTTAATTATTCAGTATTTAATATATTCGACCGGATCGGAGCGAAGGTCCTCTAATTCAGCAAAACTAGAAAAATGTCTGCCTGTCCCGGAAGTGGAACATAAGTTCCGTATTACGCAGTCACTTCCTTTACTGTAACTTCCTTATTACGTCGTCGTTTTTTTATCCTGTAGCTTCATACTTCGTCAAAACTTATTTAATTGTCTAAGTTTTTTTATTGCACCGGCTTGGGGACAGAAAGCCAGTATATGGACATATTCCCAACAGGAAACAGACGTCGACGAGTGGTTATACAGATAGCTAGAGTAGGAAACCAGGAGACCAGCGCAAGCAGGAAACTGTAAAGGGACAGGCTATGACGCGCACTTTTCGGGCAGCAAAAGCCGGAAAAATGTGTGCTTCTCGCGCAAAATGCGCGGATCAGGTCAGCGACCTAAGATTCAACACAAAATTTTTAAGCTTATACTTATGAAAACGAAGCGTAATGATTGATTTAACTTCACTAAAAAATAGTCGTATCGATTTTATTAACAATTTATGTAAATTTCTGATTTCTACCCAAAATCATGCTCTTTGGCACTTAAACCGTCTGACATTTGGGCAACAAAAGAAAACTAAGAACCTTAAGCAGCCAAAATAACTCAAGCTTCACCGTTGTGTTCCCCTAGCTAGACTTCAGCATGGGCATGGCTTTTTACATAAATGCTGCAATTTGCAACCAATGAATATACTATAAAATTTCCGATTTTTACGCTTATGAAAATTTAAACAACTCACGTCCTCTTTCCTGGAAAAAATATTTCAAGAAAACCGAAAATTAGCCCATTAGAACTCGAAGCTAAAAGGTTGCCTAAATCAGCTGTCAGGCATCCAGCAACGAATGGCCATATCATGCATTTCGCATTAGCCGCTGAAGCCGAAGCGCTGCTGCATTATAACTTGTCAACCACGGAGAGATATTTGAACAATTAGGTTTTGATAGTTGAGCCTTCTCTTAGACTTTGCTATCATTTTCGCCAAAATCTTGTTCTCTGTAGGAAAAAACATTTGTTCTCGCTGAAATATGGCAACCATTAATTACTGTAAATGTTTCTGCCCAGCTTCCCTAGCTTGTATCCTCATGGTCAACGATAAGCGAAAAAAAGTACGGGAAGAAGATCTAAAAAAATTGATTTCTTGACGGCCATAATCTAAGGCACGGGCTCAGCCGAACTCGAATTAAATTCAACAAAATAAATTGTTAAGGCAAGGGCGTGACAGGCGCAGTTTTATCGCTCCGGCAAGGGGTGCAATAAAACTTCGTCTAGTGTTAACGTTTTTCAGGAACTACTCTCATTATTCCGCAACCTTGCTTCTGGGCACATGTCGGTTGCCTTCTATCGGAATAAGCGAAAAACAGCATTTTCTTGAATCAACGTACATAGTATCTCGTAATGGCCGTTAAACGTATATACACTGGTGCGCTGATAAAAATTCATCAACTCGCCAAATATACTTTAAAAAACTAATAATAAACTACTGTATAGTAGTTATTAAACCCTTCACACCCTTCACGCCGCGCTCCGGTCTTTCAGTGCACGCAAAAGTTCGTTTTCCTAGTTTTTCCTTTTCCTAGTTTTTCCTTTTCCTAGTTGGTGGTCTAGAAATTCGATAGTAGCTAAAGAACTGGTCATTAACATCACATTAAAGCGCTGCTCCAAAAAGGCTGACCTTTAGGTTCATTCTTCTGACGGTCCAAGTTTAACGCGAACCTACCATTGTTTGCAATAAAATCAGTGTGCTATCCGAGCGATACTGTCACTGCCCGGCAAGCACCTAACGCATTTGTGCGCGAAATTAGTGATGTTGTAAGCGACCCTAGACCACAAGAAACGCGGAGGCGAAGCCGAAACTATTTCGTGTACCATCCGCTACAGTACTAGATATACTTATTATAAGTACAGTATATTCCTAAATACTGTTACTCACTGCACTTTACTGAGGCGATTCTGCAATATTTTTCACTGTTGTTACTAAATACTGGCACTGATTGCAATTACAACAGTACTGAACCGCCGTACAAGATGCCCTTAATCTAACAAAGTATAAAACTAAAGCCACATGAGCTTAAATTTAAGAATACGAGCCTGTTTCACCATTAATTAACAAGTCGTGAAGGCATCAAAAATGGATCTGGACGTGTTTAGCTAGTTTTTCGTGTCCAAACATTTCTAGAACATTCGACCCCATATCGAAATAATCAGGCTTCATGACAAACTCAGGAACGTGGCGTTCTCTTTACGATAAAGCATTTGAGAAAAACATATGGCTGTTAAATAAAATGGAATTTGTCATATCTCAGACTGTGTTCTGAGTCCCAGATTTGCTTTACTATTAGTAAAAAATTTGCCACGAAGGTCACAGCTGCGCCCAAGCTTAGGCGAAATGCCCGTTTGCAGCAATTTACACTCATGCAAGCATCCGATTTGCATGAAAAAACTGACGCGATTCTAATTGTGATAAAATTTTGTAAATTTAGTAAAGCGGTTATGAAGAAACCCCCGGCCCCCAAGGGGCCATTCATATTTCAGGAAGGGTAAAAAAAAACATTTATTTTTTTAAAATTCTGCGATATTTTGTTTTTATTCGCGTAATTCCATTTCCAGGCAACAATACCACTATAAAGTATTGCAATTCCAACAAAAACCGTTGCCCCGAGACACTTCGCAAAATTATAAGTTTGATGGAATTGACAATTTTAAATAACTGCAGTTTAGGTTGCTAGGTTGCGAAACTTGTATTTGCTCATCCGAGACGTTTCCAAAATTCACGAGAAATTTCTATGAACTTTAAACGTTAAGTGCTGAAAGTTTGAAAGGGTTTTGAAAACGTTCCGGAAACCAAAATTTGTTTTCCAAGCTGCAGGTAGGAGGCTTTGGAAGATGCTGAATTTTATAAAACTATCAAAAGCTAACAAATGGAATCTCGAATTAGGAGATATTTTCCAAAAAATAAGGACGCAGGGATATATGAATCTGTTGATACATCTAATTACTGCAACTTAAGTAAGGTACTACTACACTGCTCCATTTAGTACTACTACCTTCAAGTACCAACAACCTTTAAGTACTAACAACCTTTAAGTACCTTTACTACAACTTCTAAAAATTTTTTTAGACCTTCTCCAAAACTTGAGATTTTCTCAAAGATAAAGGTAGGAACGTTTATGCGATGTTCTGTTTTATAAAATTAACAACTTGATGAAAAAATCAATGTCGATTTAAGAGATAATTTCCAAAACTAACAACCTTTAAGTACTACAGCCTCTAAAAATTATTTTAGACCTTCTCCAAAACTTAACATTTTCTTGAAGATAAAGGTAGGAACGTTTGTGCGATGCTCTATTTTATAAAATTATCAACTTATTGAAAAAATTAATCTTGATTTAGGAGATAATTTCCAAAAAATAAGGACGTAAGGATATATGAATCTATTGATATAACAGCGTAATTCTGTGTGCGTACATAAAGTATTTTCGTGCACTATAATGGCAATCATCCAGTCATCCGACTGGGGTGTTATCACACGGTTGCATAGGCGCTGTATGCACTATGCACCCATGACAAGAATCTCCAGGCGGATGACTGGAGAAAGAGCATGGAGTGTCTCAGTGGACTGTGCTATCTATTCCCCTTGTATGGTTTTCTAAATCGTGTGCGTGCATTGCTATAAGTCGTAGTGTTTCCTTGCGTTTTAGTGATTTGCTTTACTTGCACTGCTGAACAGGTCCATCACAGCGGCAAGCGATTTTCAAAGGTCTTCGCACAATGGAAAAAACCACCAGAGGCTGCATTTTGTTCAAACCCAGAACGGACGAACTTTACTCTCTTTACTTTTCGCTAAGCAGCTACCGCTACAGTCCGTCTGTAATCTTGGAGCAAGTCAGAAAAGTCACAAATACATACGTTTAATAAAGTCATAAATACATACATTTAAGCATCTGTAGACTTACTATTAGATCGTTTTCTGTCTTACTTAAGTGTTTTCTGTTTTAAAAGCTTGAAAGAATTACTCGCTCGACATACAGTTCAGAGGGCTATTCAGCCAAGTGTGTTCACTGTTTAAAAAATTCTGTCTGTATAGTTTATACCGGCAGAAGTAACTACAGTACATTTATACAGTAATAGTAACCTGAACACGGGGTTTTTTCGTTTAGTTGCCATTCAGACCTTGGGCAAACTGGTAACTATCAACGGATTTACCTGGGTGACCCATCAGAATGCTTAAAGCCAGGAATCATTCAGGCCGTGGTTATGCATGCATTGGGCTTTGATTACGAACAAAAACGTCCCGACCGGGACCAGTATGTTGAAGTGCGTAATGCCAGCGTCGACAGCCAAATCTACAGAGAATTCTATTCAATCAATCCGGCAATGTACACATTCGGAACAAAGTACGACTACTCTTCCATCCAACATCATTTTGTGTTTGGGGGATCACTAGATCGCAGTCCTGTGATGATATCCAAAAACGCTGTGACAATGCGCCTGGGACGAATGGAAACCCAAGTGCGACAGACTTGGCTAAAATTCTGATTGCCTACAAGTGTCCACTGAATGTCCCCCGCGGCAGTAAACAACCGTACTCGGACGATAACGATTTCCCGATGTTCTCCCTCGAACTAGTGACGGATGACGAGTGTGGGGCACAGTTTAATCGCTACTGCAAATCTGACGTCGCTACAATCCATAACTGCACCGAACAAACCGATTTCCGGGTTGGCTGCCAGTCCATAGCAATTGTTACCGTGCTGCAGTGGATGGCGGAGGCTATGGCTGGAGAACCGTTGCGACCGCTTTCCATGGACGTCGAAGAAGAACTTATCGCAAAGTACCAATTTGCGCCCATACAAACCCAAGTCGTGAGACTACAACTACGCAACTGTACCACCGAGCGCGCGACTTCGAGGTTGAACGCCTTGAATTTTACTAATCTTCTGGATTTCCAGCTGCACGACTGTCGCAGCTTGATTATTGAGAAGCAGGATTTTACTACCACGAAGCGGCTGCGGGTTGTTATATTTTACAATACCACAATAAAATCAATGCAGGTCGGTTGCTGCGGGAGGAGCAAAACTACTCCAATTTTGATCCGCCTTTCCGCAACTTCCTCCGCAATCTCCATTGCAGTTGCGAGTTTGCTTGGTACCGCACGTGGTGGCGATCCAATAAAAACCTGCGACTCTGCGCACAAGTTGGCGAACTGTATTCGTTCGATATGCGATACTCTGAGGAACATTTCCAAAGCGCTGGATATGGCAAAGAGGATCTTTATCTTCCGATTAACTGTACCGCCAAACCGTTTCCTTTCGGTGCGGAATGGATCAATTACTACACCAATACTCACTTAATGAACCAACTTGCTATATGTCCAAAGTACACTAAAGCAACACATCCAGTTCGACCTAAGCTGGATCATTATTTTACGGATTATCCGATTCGCCATGAGCTGCAAATGCTGGTGTATCAACCGTTCTTACTTCCGGTGAGCTGAATGAAGTACTCGATTTTCCACCGACGAGAGAAGCGGTCCTAATCTAACAAAATCAGAAAAATAACGGTTGATCTGTAAGTTCTGGTTAAAACGAGCTTTCACCGTAATTTTCGAATCTGATTTCTTTCTGTATTTGTTGTATGCTACAATGTCATCTGAAGAGAAAAACGAACTACCGCGAAAAAATACGTCACATCGTATGCTGCAATATCCCTATATTATATTCATTTGCCTATTTTGAATGCATAAGTTACGGTATATGCATAAGTTACCTATTACTATATTAGGATGGAATTCGCATTCCACTGCCTTGATTTTTTGTCAGAGATATTACAGCTTCGATCCACCGTTTCCCAGCTTCCTTCGCCATCTCCATTGCAGCTGCGAATTTGCTTGATATCGCGCGTGATGGCGAGCAAACAAAAACCTGCAAATTCAAGCTGAAGTGAGCGAAGGTATTCGTTCGAGGGACATTACACTGAAGAAATTTTTAACAGCCCTGATTTTGTCAAAGAGGATCTTTATTATCCACTGTCGACTGTAGTGCAGATCCGTTTCCTTTGCGCACCGGCTACCGAGTGGATTAATTAATATTCACAAATTGATTACTACGTTAACGAGCCGACATGGGTGCATCGAAAGTTCACGGGAATTCTGAATAGTGCAAATAGTACAGCCGAAACTGCAGCGAAAAAGCTGCCGACCTGTCATCAACAGCAGAAACTTGTTCACAAGCCATCCTTCTTTCTACTCGTATCTATGTAATCTCAGCGGAATAATAGCGAGTAATGTGAAACTACTAATTAACAAATGATGGCCACTCCTGTTTTCAGTTCTGGATACTTTGCGCCACAAATTGAGATTCGACATTATCACAATCATGTCATAAATTCGAGATTTCGAATTATAAGACATTTTATTCGCAGAGACTGTTTTAAAGCGCACGGTAAGTTTCGTTGGCGGTAGAGCATGAAATTCAGGCAAATGCCTGGTATTCCGCGAAATCCACAATTTTCGGCAAAAACAATAGACGGAAACCGAATCAACGTCATTATTTGCGAGTACCAGTTTTTTATTGTTTAAAAGTTGTCTACACTCGCCCAGCAACTATTGTTCGGAATTCCCTTTCAAAGCTTGCCTACTTATTAAAGATTTGCAACGTCCCAAACGACCATCGAATTAAGAGTTAATATTAAAGCTATTTTCTGCCAAGTGGCTTCCGCAAACGCACTGCCGTGTAACCTCCATCTGGCTGATAAAAGTTCTATCTTGATGTGTTGCTATGTGGACCAACAACGAAACGAGGTTGCAGTGTATTTCCCCCGCGGAAGGCCTCTTGGTGCTGTCCACAATTAAACACTGGCTGATGATGTTAGATAACCGCGGGTCCAACCTGTCGCTAACGAACGGAACATAACCGTTCATGATTCTCATAATGAGGACTTGGGCTTCCATATTCTCTACAAGAATTGTATCGGGCTCTTCAGGCGGAGAGCCGGCTTTTTGAAATTTTCGCGTATAAATTCCAGAGGAGTAATCAAATAAATCCAGCATAATACATCCGACACTCCATATGTCAGCTTTCTTGCTAGGAACCTGAAGCTCTCCATGACAGTTTCGGCGCACGCGCTCAGGTGACATGTATTTTGCGGTACCCAAAATATTGGTCCCTTGGGTGGCGGTAATAGTATTATGCGGCATGTGCACAAGGCAATCCAAATCGCCAAGGACTAGAGTAAAATGCCGAAGCTTACTGTACTTGACAAAAACATTGCCAGGTTTTAAGTCGCCGTGCATCAGCTGTCGTTCATGTAAGAATTCCACCCCATTGACAATCTGCAGTGCGTAACACAAGGCGGTTCCTCGATCCAACAGCGCACGATCGGTTTTGATTCTGGATAGCAGCTGCTCCAAATCACGACCTGTTAATTGTTATTATACAACAAAATTGCGAAAAGACTTTGTTTTAAGTAATTTATGCACCTGACACATTTACCATTGCAATAATCCATCAGGATCTCCACAGAAAATCCGGTTTCCGTTTGATAAATGGAAATTTTATGGCATGCCACCAGATGCGTACAGTTCAGGCTAATCAATTTCTTCCATTTGTCACTGAATTTTCTAAGTTGTTCGGCTTCTGTTTCCCGTTCATCCGTGTTTTTCATGTGTATAACTTTGACTGCCAATTCCCCGTCGCCGGTATATGTCCCACGATCTGTGATCCGTGCCTTGTACACCGTCCCTGCCGATCCGCTTCCTATAACCTCGTTCGGTAAATACTGGTATCGACAGTCGCTGCCCAATATTTTATAAGCGTCAGCCTGTAAAAACAGACGTTCTGCTGATTATCTCATTTGGCCTTTCTAAATTCTGCAACCCAAAGTGTGTGCAGTACAAAAATGCGATCCCTGCTGTAATTTCAAAAAGGGAAAAGCTCCGCGTTCGAACCAGCTTCGAAGTTTCAACCACAAATGTATGTAGTTTGTGCCTTTTGCTAAATACGTAATGGACAATGCTTATGAACGGAAATAATTCAAAACCATATTTAAGCGGTGCAATGTCAGCATATTTTTTCCGGGACTTAAGTCACGCACTTGCGGAAGAAACGCTCCTTGATTTGCCGACTGGTAGTTCGTATAAAGCTGGGCTTCTGGCATCAGCGGTTCCTAAAAACAAAAAAAGCTATCACTGTGTTTTATCGCAGGTGAACTTTACGTGTAGGCTTTATAAACCAGAAACCATAATACAGCTTAACCATCCAATTTTGTTACGAGGGTCACTCGGAAAGTAATGATAACTATCGCACGATTTTTTATTGCATCAGCGCTTTCCTCGTATTTTCTCAAAACAATGTCCCTTAATCTCTATACAACGTAAACAGCTAAACAGCCACTCATCAAACGCTTTCGAAAAGAAATTAGGCGGTATCTTAGAGATCGGTGTACTGATATTTTCTTCCAGTTCTTCATCATTTTCAAACTTTTTGCCACGCAACAATTTTTTCAAGCCAGGAAATATTTCGAACAGATAAAGGACTAAGGTAACCTAAGAAAAATAATGTGGAACGATACTTTTACTCCAGGCCGAGAAAAAAAATAAAGCAATGACGGAGTGCTTATCTGTGGATTTTCGCGATATTGCACCACACGGGTGATACCGTGTCAAAAACCATTTTCTTCTGCTTTATCAGTAAGAAGCTGCAGCACACCCTCGACACCTTTCCTTCCATAATGCTTAGACCCTCTGCTATTGCTTCGGGGTCGGAAATGAATACTTCCCGATCAGGGTTTCGACTATGAGGACTTTTCGAAAGTGAAAACGCAAAAAACATTCCAAAATTTGAGCACCGTTGTCAAAACGGATTTCGGTGCGAGTTCGCTGGAACCAGCTGGCAACATCAGCAAAGAATGGTCCTTATTAAGGCAACAGAACAGGCAATGCAGCATGAAAAATTCTACACTTCTCTCTGCAAATCAATTTTTCAAAATAATATCATGAAAACTGGCCAGTAATTAAGGCAACGTTTTCAGTGATCAGTGAAAAATCAGCGCTACCCAGCCATGTTCAGAGTCTTGCAAACCGCCAACCTTAGGCGGTATGGCCACGGCCATTGCCCTATGATCTAGTTATGAATGCTACAGTTTTTAAAAAATTAGTGCATAATTTTATGATTACTAACTGATACTGATTATCATTACTTTCCGAGTAGCCCTCGTATTTAATTGTTATATTGTTCAATATTATGTTATTATAATTGTGTTATATATTACATATTTAACAACATTAAAATGGCTTAACTGTAACGTACAGTTGAATCCATACAAGCATGCATATGCTTTACCAGTTTTTTTCAAATCCGTTGTATGTGCAATACCTCGCACGTTGCAAGTTGCAACGGTTCTTGTCTGTGCAGTTAAGTTTTTGCGAAGTATGTAAAGTTGTAAAATGAATTCTAAAAATCTGAGAATTATTTTGTTCTTTTTTAAATCTAGAAAAGGGACGCAAAAAAGTGACTTCGATACAGCCCCGTTCTCGTTGAATAAACACTCAACATGCTGATGTGCTTTTTTATGCAAATTCTCGTGGAGGATGATAACGCATGGTTAACGGCTACCAAAAGCTTTAGTATCATCTGATCTTGTTCAAATTTTTATTGCCACCACAAAATGGAAAAGGAAGAAATGCCGTAGTTATTCAGAGGGTTATTCAGTCAACTGTGGACAGCTGCTAAAATACTTCTTATACTAGAAAACTGCACGTTCGCGTGCATTGGTAGACCGGAGCGTGACTTAAAGGAAATGAACCGGTACGTGGTATAAAATTGGCGTACATACACCAAAACTTTCGCTTTCGCGCACTCCCGAACAAGTTCTTGAATGGCACTCTGGAGCCAACTATACACTGGCGTGAAAACCTTTTGCGCTTAGAACATCAACTTCCAGTGGAGGAATTGTGGGTGAAGCGAAGTTTTTAATGTTTAAACGCACGGAGGTATCGGCTTAAATTTTAGGGTCTGAATTCCGGAATTAATCGGTGCCTTTTTAAGGTCACCCCTTTTGCAAATTCTAAAGGTCATTAAATTCTTCCTACCCGTACCTGTTCAATCGATGCCCGCGACTTTCTCCAACTCGAGATGCCGAAAACGATAATAAAAACTAAAGCGACAGTACAGCCAATGGATACCACAACAATCATGGCTGGTGTTAGTAACCTGCAATGCGAATCGACATACAGGGATTGCGTACTAATTGATGGTTATTAACTAACTACAGCTTCTCCATCGCGCATTTTCAGTACCGCTGAATAATGGTGTGTGCGCTATGCAGCTGAAAACGTTAACGGTGCAATCATTAAGGGAGCAAATTAGCTTAAATTTGCCAGACCTCGCTTTGCTTAACGCAATCAGTATAACTACGTATGACAAAATTAGTCTTACGGAGAATCGCGCGGGAACGTGTCGGGATTGTCAATGTATTGACTGACTATCGGGCTTAAATGCAATGCCATCACCGAGTAGTTTACCGAGACGAGGTAATCTTCGGAAAGGGCACACCGTAGCAGCCGGTGTGCTGAGAGAACAGCTTCATAAGTCAGAGGTGCGACACTTGTTCCTGTAAATAAATACTGCCATAATTTGATTGTTGGTTACGTTTTTGAAAAAAAATGTCTCTTCTTTTGAATAACTGCATTTTACAAAAAAATTCGTCACTTCGGTCACATTTGCACGAGGATGTTACACACGCGTATAAGCAAAGTATAGACAAAATGAACAAACAGACAAACATACCTACAGAGTATTTCCCTTTTATCACAGATGGAGCAGTAAAGTACAATATCAGAAAAACACTTATTTCTGTGAGCAAGCGCGCGTACCAGCCTCAGGAAATGTCCCAATAAAGGCGACCCCAAATCCTTGCGTGTTTAACGGTTTGTAATAAGAGCCTTTAACCAGCCATCCCCTGCCTTCAAAAACCGATCCGTCCATTGCAATTAGAAAGCTACAATGTCACAATATTCAAACCTACGGTTCTTTGATTGAGTTATTTTCTGGTACTCGTATAACTATATATCGCATGCGGTTATTGAATTTTTGGCGGGACTAACTATGTACAGATATCTGCACACTAACTTAACTAGAAGTTTCTTTCGGCCATTTTAACACGGTCGCAATAACCGGTCAATCAGTCAACTCGAAAAGGTAACGGGTGATCCGTAACAGATTAATAATGCGGGCTGGCACTTACTGATAGCCGATATCGGCAAATTTCGTAGTGGATGCCGGCGTGAAGCCCATATGATCGTCCTGTATGGCCCTGACGGTCTTTTTGCAGGATTCTCGATCGGTGCACGTTCCGTGCACCGTGGTGCCAGTTACAGTTTGTGTGTACACCATGTAACGCAACGGGAATTGTAAAAATATTTTGACCTCGGTTTGGTTATTATAGATCGGATCACGGGCGTTCCATTCGGCACGGGATACCATAGGTGGGCACGATGCATTGGTGGGCAATGTTCCGTTGCCCGAATCCCCGGAAGTCAGTGCGCCTTGCTGGAGGTTTCTGACATCAGCGGATGCCGGTTCATCGTGCTGCGTATTAGCAGCGATAAAATTATCGGCGGTGGCGAAGGTAACATTCCTTTGTGGTTCGTTAGCTTCGGTGACATTTTGCCACTCTTAAACAACAATTAAGTTGTAATGTTCTTAGATGCAGTAAAACTAAACACGAGTGGTTGAAATGTTGGGACTGTTGAATAACGAGCAAACAAAATTCGTATGTTCTGATTTTGAGAGTGAGATTTTGTATTAATAAGCTGAAGAAGATACCGGTATATCCTAAATATACTTATTTATCTATTAGCAGAAGTTAAATGGCCTTCTAAACACCCCCCCCCCGTTTCCAGCAATAGCGGATTACCTGCAGGAGTTATAAGCGCGAAACTACATATCGCAAAATAGCCGGCAAATGCAATCCCAAAAGCCCCACACATAATTCCATTTCCATAGGTCTGCGGCATCTTTTTCGGAGTAGACGTGAACCGAAACGGCCTCGAATTACAAACGCGTTGGTAAATGGTGCCGCGAGAGAAGACTGACCGATCGCCTAGGCGGGACTTTGTTGTGTTTTCATTATTAGACTTCTTGACAAAGGCTATGCGGTACCCGTAAGAAATGTGCCTACAGAGTATACGAAAGTGCGCAAACCCAATTACCAAGCTGAAATAAGCCTTATAGGCTCGTATTCTAAAAACATTGAACAGTAAAATTTGCTATGAGCATGTTACATTGACTCCCAGCTACAGAGTAAACCTAAAACAACGTCTACGCGGCTGGAGAAATAAAGCTTAACAAATGGCTGGTTAATGGGTAAAATCAGTTTTGTTGTCCGTGAGTAAACAGCGTTCTTGTGTTTCACTATGTACTCCTATCGTCCTCCGTACGAAGCGATAAGACAATCAACCGTGTGGTAGTACAGTTTGTAAACAGGGGTAGGTTTGGTCAATAAAACTTTAAGATTAACCGTAAGGCCGAATTCAGACACGCCGTGCTAGCGTGAGGTTCTGTTTCAACAAGAGGCGAAAGTGTGAACTTGTGGCAGTTTAAAGCATTTATTTCAGTTCTTCGTACGTATAATCTTTCTATATTATGACTCATATCAGCCTGATACACAGATAGCTCAATTTTGTTCGTGGTCAGCGTCTGCGATTTTCACAGCAATAAGGACACTGAACGATCGCTAATCCTACTGATTCGTACCGAATACTACTGAATTAAACTTATTAACCATAGCGGACACCGCCATCAATCGTGTTTACTGGTCACAGTAAAAGTGCCTCAATTTCTGGCCGTGTCGGCAGGGTGGTTTTGGCGTTTTGCTGTGATTTTAAAAGTTTTTGAAAATTGTGCTTTTCGATTCTGCATTCCAAAATTCACACTATCTGATAGCCTTTGTTATGAGAAATTAAGGCAATTACGCCAACTACGACTGAATTAGATAACGTACTATTTGAACCTGGATTTTCTGCAAGTCGACCAACAGTGGTCGACTGTAACTACCAGACCTGTGCAGTTATGGAAAACTGACCCAGAGTTAGAGTTAGGAGTTATAGGGAGCGTGCGAGTTACGCTACGAGTTACGCTATTAATGCAAGTAAACCGAGTTTCGAGTTATTCAGCGAGTTACGCTACCATAGACAATACATACAATTTTTGAGCGAGTTACGCTAGAGTTAAGTTTTCGGGGAGACGAGTTACGCTTCAGAGTTACGTTATAACTCGATAACTCGAAAATAACTCGCGTTACGTTAAATAGTTAAAAATAACTGCACAGGTCTGGTAACTACAGTAATTTATTTCAGTGGAACGTAATCGAACAAGTTGGTTTCTCGGTGTAAAAAAGCACTGTTATGCACAGGCACGTATGCAACGACTACGTATACGTAGCGACACGTATGTATATATAAAGGATAGATAAGTATACTTAAACACTAACACAGTTTCTTGGCAAGCCAGTGGAAGCATAATTAATGGCGCTTCCGGTGGAAAATCACAGGCTAGTTTATCAAAACTAATAAATACATCCTGTTACTGAAGCGCTTGCATGATCTTGGAAGAACGATCTAAGAAACGGCAGCTTCATCGAAACCGCTAAAACTGAAACGTTCAATGTCATCTATCTACTTTACGTACATGCACGTGTTGTGTTAGAACATCCTTCTAGTTCTGAGTGATAAAAGATGGGTCGTGCTGTGCGTGGTTCCGCTAGACGTACTTTCTTAACGCACTGCTTTGTAAGCGGTAGACAGCTTGCTACCGGAAGTTACAAAATCCTTGGTTCAGACGGTTATGAGAACGGTTGTCAGTTCCGGTACACATAAAATTATACGGGGTACCTTGGTGTCTGTGCTTGTTTACTACGTTTCCAACGTACTGTATCAAACATGTAATGCAAGATCGCTGAAAAAACATTTTGCAATGCCCAAGTATTACAACATTACACATTACCAGAGTGTTTTACAGTATTAAAACCAGACAGACGTCGTTACAGCCGAAAAACCATTGGTTTTGTACTAATTCGTGTAAACAATAACCTATGCTTACCCGCCGCTCTGTTTCTGGGAAAATTTCGCCTGACGCATGATTTACAAGTGCCGCAGCATAAAAATAAATGGAACAACTATATACGCTCTGACCGCACAGCCAATCTGGAAGACCAAGCTGTGAAGATAATGGAAGAGTGTCTTCTACCCCCTGGCCGTTACTGTGACCTTGATGACCTGGAAGTGTTGCAGAAGTAAGCCTTCCCAGAGTACCAAACCAAAGTCATTTCAGCCAACCAGGGTGATATGATAATTGCACGGGTACCAGAGCGTAAAACCCATGATATGCAGGAAATCTTTCTGTTGCTGGACAATGAGCATTTTAACCTTGTCACCACGGCTACTGGGTTCTACTGCTCCCCCTACTTCTGCAATGATTGCGATCGACCGTACCATCATAAAGAACGTCACCGCTGCGGAGGCAAGTGTAGATTGTGCTACCGTGCCAAGAGCAATTGTCTGGTGGATAATCCCGTCAACTGCACTGACTGTCACCGCCGCTTTCTCAACCAACAGTGTTTCGACATACATAAAAGAACAAGGAAAAACGGGAAAACCTACTGCCAGACCATGTTCATCTTCCAGAAATGCGGAGTGTTTGTGAATCTTTCCACTCGGGGTAAGGATGCAAAGCATCCGTGTGGTGAAATTTACTGCAACACATGCTACGGCTATTTCCTCCAAGCCAACCATTTTTGCTATATAAAGCCTCTGAAGGCGCCAACAACACCCTGGCTTGGCGATGAAGATATGAAATATATTTTCTTCGACTACGAAACCTACAATGATCCTGTGAACGGACACGTACCCTCGTGTATTGTGGCGCAGTACGCTGACGGTTCCGAAGTCCGCTTTCCAGAAGACGGTCAGCCGATGAATACGGAAGTTGGTGATGCTTTTGGTCGTTGGTTGCTTCAAGAGAAGCATCGTGGGTTTACCGTTATCGCGCATAATTTTCGGGGCTACGATGGGCATTTTGTCCTGAAGTATATGTTGGATAATGGATTGGAAGGGGTGGAGGTCATCAAACGGGGTACGCAACTGCTGGAACTGAAGTACCGCAAACTGGGCATCCAATCCCGAGATACACTCAACTTCCGGGCACTGCGGTTGAGTCAACTACCGAAGGCGGTTGGTTTGCAGCTTGAAGTGCAGAAAGGTGATTTCCCTCATCGGTTTAATAAGCCTGAGAATTGGGATAAAGTCGATTTGCCTTGGCCCGATCCGGATCAGTATATGATTGATGGGATGCGGAAGCAGCAGAAAGCTGGATTCCTCAAGTGGCACGCTGAAGCAAAAGCCGCCGCTAATCGAGTATTCAACTTTCGCGAGCAGATGATGACGTATTGCTCGAACGATGTTACGGTCTTGCGGCTCTGTGCGTTGAAGTTTATCAACGACTACCGTATACTCACTTCGTTGAATCCCATGGAGAGCATAACCATGCCCGCCGCCTGCTATCGCTACTGGAAAACCTTTCACCTTCCTGAAAACAAAGTCGCTGCCTTAGCCAGCCATGGTCCTCACAGAAACCGACGCACCAGTATCCAGGCCGCGCAATTGCTAGAATGGGAGAATATGAGTGCTAATGGGCGCATACGCCATGGTCGAAACGGAAAAGAAGTCAAAATTGGTCGATACTTTGTAGACGGCCTCGACGAGGAAACCGAAACCGTTTACGAGTACAATGGCTGTGTTTTCCATGGGCATCCCGCTTGCACCGACGAAAACGATGTGGTCCCGTACTTCAAGAAGAAAATGCGAGAAGTCTACGAAGAATACCTAGAACGTGAGCGTTTTCTCGAAAGCCAGGGGTACACTGTGGAAGTGAAATCGGGTTGTGAGTGGCTCAGAGAGCGGGAGGATCCATTTATTGCCGGATTTTTGCAGCACACGAACATTCGAGAGCCAATGAATCCACGTGATGCCTTCAAAGGCGGGAGGACAAACGCCAGTCGTCTGTTTTACGAAGTAAAGCAGGGGGAAGAAATTAGACACTTTGACGTTGTCGGCCTCTATCCCTTTGTGAACAAAACGAGGGCGTATCCAGTTGGTCAACCTGAAATAATCATATCCAATTTCAAGGATGTCAAAGATTATTTCGGGCTTGTTTACTGTAAAGTCGCTGCACCGGATGAATGCCTGTATCCAGTCTTACCGTTGACGATCAATGACAAACTGATGTTTGTTCTATGCAAAAAATGCGCAATGGAGAAAGTGACCAGCCGCTGTGTCCATCCCGATGAAGAACGGTCTTTCGGAGGGATCTGGTGCACACCAGAGCTACATCATGCGGTGGATGTGGGGTACCGGGTTGTCGAAATGTACGAAGCCTGGCACTGGGCGCAGACAGACACCAAATTTCTTGCGGCGTATATGAATACTTTTCTGAAAGTGAAAATGGAAGCAAGCGGTTGGCCTGCGTGGTGCGATACGGATGAGAAGAAGGCAAATTTCATTCAGATGGTCAAAGACCGTGAAGGTATCATCCTGGACCCTGACGCCATGGTTTTTGATGCCGGAAGGAAGAGCACCTCCAAAGTCGCGCTGAATAGTCTTTGGGGTAAGACTGCCCAGAGCTGCGATATGAATTCCACGGAATTCGTGTACGATCCCAAACGATATTCTGATCTGTGTCGTTCAAAAGCTATTGAGATTCATGATATGTATGGTGTGAGTCCAACGTGTCTGATGGTAACACATTCGAAAGTGGATGACTTCAACGAAGGTGGCAATGGATCGAATGTTGTTGTTGCCGCTTTCACCACAAGCCACGCACGTCTCATCCTGTTGGACCTCATGGAAAAGTTAGGTGAGCGACTTCTCTACTACGATACGGACTCTGTGATTTTCGTTCACCGCCCTAACGACTGGCTCCCTGAAACTGGTAGTATCCTTGGTGACTGGGATAACCAGCTAGAAGCTGGCGAAAACCATATTGTCAAATTCGTCTCCTGCGGTCCGAAAGTCTACAGCTACGAAACAGATACGGGACGCATTGAAATAAAAGTGAAGGGAATGACGCAGAACGGGTTTACGGAAGATATTCTGGATTGGGACTCGGTTACGAAGGAGCTGACAAGGACCGGCAAGGCGTTGGATTTTAACCAGCTGAAGCGACTGCTGGAGGGTGTGGATGAACATGTGCAGGTCGTGTATCCGGAATACATCAAGCGGAATGGAAAAACGCAAGAAATTAATACTGTTCAATTGGCTAAAAAGTTGAAACTTGTGTACGATAAACGCATCATGTTAGATGATTTCACAACGCTGCCCTTTGGCACGCGATAGAAAAAAGAGGTGGTGGGGAAAAATGAATAAAAGAAAGGGGAAAAATCACTCGGTTTGTGTCGCTTCGTTACTCCCATCACATCCAACACTTCTTTCGTAATTTTTTTAGATTCCTCCAACTGTGTACGGTTGGAGGACTTTACAAAATAGGAAACAATTTCTAAAGTATTGAAAACTAACAGCAGCATGGTCACCAGTACTGCAAAGAATACTGATGCTGCTTTTTAGCTATCGGCTTAACCATTTCTTATAAGGTCGCGTATAAATGTTGCGTCGCGGACTACCGTCCTTAGTCGGAAGAACTTGTTGATGAATTTGCATACAAATTTATCGTTCACCCCTTTATGCTTAGTGAGGGCTGACATGACATCTTTATATGAAAACCCGTAGCAACGAAGTAAAACAAAAAACATGCAATATTGACCGCATACAGTACTGTCAGTGTTTTGGCGTTCAGTGTTTGACATTATGACAAAGTCATCATTTATCCATTTTTTAATGTCATCTGAATAGTCTCCGGGATTTTTCCCGTATGAATCAAAAACTTCTATCGTACCGGGTTTTGTACAATAAAATGCTACCCAGTGTTCACCCGCCGCGCCTGACGGTTGAGTATTTGATATGTATGCACCTGGAAATTCTTTTACTGTTAATGTATCGCTGGCAAATACCCCAACAAAAATATCGCGAACGTTGGGATCTTGCTTCAGCGCTGTTTTTATTTGTAGGCTGTTCATGGTGCGAAGTCAAAAAGTACTTGGCGATTGTTGTTATTTTCGATAATATTATCGAAGACCATCATAGCTACACAGACTATACCTTCTGGTAGTGGTTTTGCAAATTTAACATTGATGTTTAAATTACCCTGCCTTATCAACGACAATGCTCCCCTACCCGTGTGGCCGCGAGTGAAGTCAAACCCGAAGATATTAAAACCACGCTTGTTAAATACCGTCCTATTAAAAGGTAGCTCCCCATGGCCTTCATGCAGCCGCTCCAGAGTATCTAACAATCCTTCGTATCCCTCAATTGACGCGCCGTTCTGGAAATCTAGGTTATAGCCGCGCGTAGGAAAAAGCTGTCCATCAATTTCCGCACTTAAATAAGATATGTTGAAATGATGGAAATTGAATGGTGTCGATTTAAATTCGCCAACGAATGAGCGATTGGGCGACATCGCGAAGAACATAACTTTGGGTAACTGTCCAATAACAATATTTGCCCAGGATAATTGCTGCTGTCCAGACTGCATTGTTGTCTGTCTCAAAGCGACCCGTTCAATATGATATTTTGCATTGGTTGTGACTAGTTGTTTCCTCATGGCTGCTAAAAAGTCTGGAGAAGGCTCATACTTTCGAACATTATCTTGGGGTTTCGAATTGCAAAATTTTTTGGAGCTGATAGATCACTATCAGCAAGAAAACAAAGATTAGCTCTGTTTCGTATCAGTTTAATGCTCAACTCTACACCAGGAATCAGCGGTCGGTCTTGCTGGAACAAATCGCAATGTAGTTTACCAGACAACTGCAACGGCCGAAAAGTCTGCAACCATGTTCTGCGCGTTTCAGCTCCCTCACTATGAAACGTTGCTGACCCATTTACTTCATTTGTGTATAGCGGGTCTTTGTCAAGGTCAGTATCTAACGCAAATCCACACAGGGTCAACTGACTGTTCTGAGCCTGAACAGTGAAACCCAAGAGCGATTCAATGTACGCTCGAATGTGGTACAACGGACTGTTATCGGTTATATTGCGACCACCCAGTGAAACCGTAACTGACTGGAATAAACTATGTAAAATATTGTTAATCGGGGCAAGACATTTTTTTTCTGTTGGAACAGCACCAGAAGAGTTAGCAACGTGTAAATCACATGAAACCTAATGTCAGCTAAACTGATAAGCTCGGTTTGACAAAGTGAAATTGTAAATACAATATCGTTTGAATCGTCGGTCACGGCTTGAGACGGCCCCAAGTCATAGTCATGTGTATTCCACCTTTCCGTAAGAGTCGCTGGAAGATAGAACAAATGACTTTCCAACAGCATGGAGGGTTCTGAGCCAGCTTCAATAAGAGCCATCGTTACAGTTTGTCTTTTATAGCGTCTATCGCGCGTTGACGTTTCGTGGTTTTGATCATTCTCTTTCGACGACGACCCTTAATACCCGACCCCTGTTGTTGAGTTGTGTTGCGTAATTTCTCGCTAACACGCTCAACAGCTTTATCGATTACAGATTCCACAGCCTTGCTGGCCATTGTTTTCATGTGAGGTTGTGCAGTGGCAATTAAATTGTTTATATGCGGTGCAGCTTTGCTGAACAAACCCTTTGCAAAGCCAATTACACGACCCCAGAAACTACCACTTTTCATGGGTGCGCCACGATAATATGGCATACCGTACCCATGCTGCTTGGTAAAGATCTGGGTGTAGCGGTGCTCGTCAAATTTTAACTCTTGTAGAACCATTTTTAATGCTTCTTTGGTCGAAAGTGAAGTTTAATTACTGATGTACCGGGATGAAAGAGTACTTCTTTCCCTAAATCATCGCGCAACGCTATTTCTATGGTTTGAAATGTACGGTAGGCTAACGGCATATAATGCGGATTCTCGAAACGAATTACTGTCTCTCGAAATGAATTCGCTTGAGTTGATAAGGTGCGTAGTAAAGGTACCATTGAATCACCTACCAACCCATGTGTAATCACGTCACATTACACGTGAACGAGACGATTATGTTGTCCCGGATATAACATATTAGTCAGAGCATCTCTGCTGTTATATGTGTACTGGTGCAGTATGCCTAGCGCGCGCGCGTATTCGGAGCCCGTAAAAGTTAAAGCGAGGCCTGGTGCAATGTTTAACTGAGCTGCTTGACCATTGACCATTATCTGACCAAAGGTTTTCGAGTCCCTATCCTCTACGTCTTCCCTCAACAGTTTGTTAACTGTATGAAGTAAATGATTTTTCATCCTCAAAAGCATGTACATCGAGAAATCTATTAAATCTAGTTGGTAGGCCGTCAGGCGAAACAGTAATGGCTAACCCAGTATTAAACTTTATCCGCATAGGGGGAAGAATAACTTCTGAAAGACCAACTTCCTACGCACCGTCTAAATCTATAGGTCTAGCGAGAAGCGTTGTAAATTTACCAGAGCAGTTTTCAGAGTATAAGCCCTCTGACGCCGAAGACGGCAAAGTCATGTAAAAACTCATTTCAAATCTTCTTTGTTTTCCCAAGAGTCATAAGCTGGACCGTATCCATACCAACGTACTAAGTATTGTACTTTTCCTTTATGTCTCCTTTCCCTTAATATCCTGGAGAACCTATAATATGGCTTTTCTTCCATTGTGACTTTAGATAACTCTTCCGGATAAAACGTACCATCCACGGGCTCGCCAGCTAAATCTTCGACAGTGTAAAGGTAATGGCTTCCACTCCGTGTAGTATGAGTTATTTTAAAGATTTCTTCTGTGAAACAAGTCTCGTACCCTTTCTCAAAAGTCTGTTTCTTTTTTGCCAAACGTACATGATCGCCAACAGCAAATGTTGGTTTTGAATTTTTCCTATCTTTCTGTTGATCAATCATCTTCTGGAGAATTTGCTCAGCTTGCTCAGGCCCTACATCTTTAGGGGCTATACCTGTAGCAGAGTGTTTTGTAGAGTTGTAAGCGGATAAAATCTTAGAAAGGACATCCATGAACCGATACGTGTTGTTTTCGGTCATGAACACATATAACCGCTCTTCGATTGTGCGATTTAGACGTTCAACCATCGCACATTTTACGTCATCGTTTTTCGTTGTAAAAAATGTAACGTTACACTCTTCAAAAAACATACGCATGTCTTTACTAACAAATTCCTTACCATTTTCGCTTTGAACACGTAATGGAGGACAGTCACTCTTGTATATTTTTAAAAGCGCTTTGCGAATATCAGCTGGTCGTTTTGATTTAACCGGCTCAGCCCATGCATAACGAGAAAAGCAGTCGATGCGCATAAGAATATACTTAAAGCCATCGTTATAACTTGCAAATTTCTGAAAGTCCACAAGATCAATTTGATGTTGGTCGCCCACATTAACAGAAATAATCTTTCGACGCTTAAACTTAGAGCGAAAGGGTTTGTGTTGTGTATATGCATCTTTGGTTTCTAAGTAAGCATTAACTTGCTTTCGTGTATATCCATGTTTTCTAGCTTCTTTGTACAAGCGATCTATACCACCTAAACTGCCTTGAGAAGCAGGATTCAAATACAAATCATCTAAAGTGGGCTTCATCATGTGTAGGAGAGCCACCCGCCTCTTTGTATACCCCCCTTGTGTCTTTTAGTGGGAGATTCTGAAGTTTTATTACGTTTCCTTAATTGGGTTTTGGCCTGACTTGAACATTCAGGTTTATATGTTAGAGCTTTTAACGCCACTGCATCGGTAATAGCTGTCTGCTCTTTCCCACTGGCTTCGATTGCTAACCTGTAAGACTCAGTGGCAATTGCTGCCCTTTGCTTAGGTTTTGGTGTGACTTTTTGGAGCTTGTTGGACGTTTTCGGCTTGATTGCCACGGTTTTCGAACCTTCAATAGCAAGTTGCTGATCTTTTTCCTTTCGACGGAGCTTGTTTACAGTTGTCGGTTTGACGGCCACCGCTTTGACCTTTCAATAGCTAGCTGGTTATTTTCTAAAGCCGGAACAGCTCCACTGTCAGGTATTTGATATTCTAACACACTATCAACTGGAAATTCAACTATCGGAACACTAGGTGGAGTAGGAGCGTATTCTATAGCAGCTTTTAAAGTGGTATCGGATTTTGGAATGCCTCTTACATAGACTTTTTTAACCAAAGGTAGTTTTTTCGGCTTTCGATAAACGTGTTTAACCACAGCTTTGCTTGGAACAAACTGTATTTGCGGCTCACCGGGCACTTGTACAAATTGTACAGCTGGTTGGGATGGCACCTCAACAACCTTAACTACTGGATCGGACTGGATGTACTCAACTAAAGGTGGAGCTGTTGCTTGATTACCCTATTCATGAAATGTCGGAACACTCTGGACCGATTGATGGGTTATGTTTGGACCTGCTTGAGTATATTGATCTTTAAGAACACCCGGTGGAATGAGCTTGTACACTTTTATCAATCATTGTGGGTAATAGGTTGGGAACCGCTGTTGGTTCAACTTGCACTGCTTCCAATATTGGAGCCGCGACTGGAGCGCTACCCGTATTGTTTAAACGCTGGTACTCAAAAGCGGCCTTGGCCATGAGCTGTTGTGTAATTTCATGACCAATCTCTTGAGCTTTTTTCCAGGCAGTCGGCGCGGGAACACCTTCCCGAGCATGCTTTTGTTTCAAAAATTCGGTTTCGGGGACTAAAACGTACGTCTTCATTTTGCTAGAAAAGTGGAAACTAAAGTACCTAAAACAGGTAGCAAAACGTTGAGAAATCCACCTTTTTGTTGTAATATTTTACGTTTCTTTGATCGGTCTGTACTGCGGTCAGCTAGACGCTTGATTGTTGAAGAATGTTTTCGAGCCCGAGCTAAATCAACTTTGCTAAGGCCGGTGGGTTGCTTAACTAGATTTAAGCAGGCTTCTTCGATTGCGCTTATTTGTTGCTTAGTTGCCAGCTGGAAAAAGCTTCTTCTCTGACGTGGTGTCAGCAGCTTTAACGCTTCAATAAGTCGAAAAATTTCTTCTGGTTTAATTTTTCTACATATATTCGTCTATACTCAAACACGTGCGACTGAAGGCGAACATCGTCTGGAGCTTCGGGTCTAAGATTTATCAGTAAATATCCAAAAGGTTCCTTTATAGCCTTTTGGTAGGCCTCCAGCATATGTGGCATACCTAACTGACGTGCAAGTGTTTTAACTTGCTGAACGTCACGAACTGATTTAAAAATTACCAAGTACTGAGAATTCAAAGCAATGTCACGCATGCTCCTTCCTTGTTTGTATAAATTTTGAGAAATGAAAATTACAGAAACATTTTTGTGATGAACGTCACGAGTAAAAATCGTCGAACACTTTGGCGTTCCAGCAGTTTCTTCCATTAAATCATCTAACACTAGCAGACTCGGAACGTCTTTGTCAAAAAAATTTTCATCTTCTAAGATGGGTCTAAGCCCCTGGATAAGTTTAATATTTTTATCAAAACCCTGGAAGGCATTTCGCCACGTACCGTAAGCATATACTATTCTTACTGGTGGTGGATTAAAGCTTTCCGTAAGACTTTGCAAGAGTTTCATTGTAAAAGTCGATTTTCCCGACATCGTTGGCCCAAAAACGTAAATGCTGCACGGAGTTTTAAAGCGAAAATTAAAACTCAGTTTTTCCATTTTAAATTTCTCCTGACTTAGTCTGCTAACTATCGAACACTTCACAGTATATTCGATCTCAAGAACTCTCAAATGGTGTTTCTGAAATGATTAGATTTCTCGTTTCTTCGACACCGAAGTGGTGTAATTTTCAAGGAGGTTTTTAGTTTGTTCAATTGTGCGTTGAACCTGCAACAGTGATCTCGCTCCCAGAATTACACACTTTCCAGTATGGAAAACGTTAACGGTAGTTTTCAATAAAGGAAACCGTAGTTTGATGGCTACAAAAAGCTCAGGTTCATAGAAGAATGCGATACCCGTTGGCTTTTGTTTTAAAATTTGGCTATACAGCTTGTTCAAATTTATTATTTCACTGTAAGCGTACGTACAGACTATATTTGCCACAAAGCGCTCCTTAATAGTAACGTCGATACAATTTACAATCAACATTCGCAAATACTGTTCTAACAGCCCATTCGATTCTTCAACGGACTTACCACCTATTACGATTGCCTTGCCATTTTCATGGAAAATCTGGCAGAATGTATGTGACTGCCCTATTAGTCTGATGTTGACTGCGTTAAAATTTTTCACCTTCGTAGCATGTTTCCCGAAAACTTCTAGAACTTGTTGGAGATCAACTTCCTCGTTGAACTGCACCGCCAGAATAACGTTGTGGATTTCCATGACTGAACGCATTACTTGCAACGGTGTCAGCAAGAAGGCTTTATATACTTCACTGCTGAGACTGTCGCAAATAACGGCGTTTTCAGCCTTTTCTGCGCATAACAAGGAGTTAACACGTAAATAAAACAAGAATACCAACAACAACAACAATTTTAAAATGTTAAAAACAAAAAGCGCAGTTAAACAATAAGGGCTTGCGCTTTAAAACTATCGTCCAGGATTCGGGCCACATCAATGAATCCCATGTATGGCAGTTGAACAGAGCGCCCTGGTTGAGAAAACCTGATCGTACGCCCGTACTTCTCGTGCACCTTCAGAGTCAACTCCAGGCAGGCGGGGCCATCGATTTTCATTTTCTCCTGTTTGCCTTCGGATGCTGCGTGATCCAGCGTGTCTTTCAGATGTCCATTCTTCAAGACCTTTAGTAGTTCGGTGATTTCATTGTATCCGAATCGGATCCCTTTATTCCATGCTTTACGCAAGCCCTCAGCATCCGCATTCGCTTCGAACACAAGAAATGCCCGTACTTCTTTAGCATTCCAGAACAGACTTACCACACTATTGACTTTGTATACAATGTAGCCGTCATGATCGCCAACAACATCCAAAATACGTGCGAAATCCATTTTTGCTCTCGTGATATTATGATAATAGAACTTGCTCTCAACTTTTTGCAGAATGATTTGGAAAAGCCAAGCCGCGTCGGTTTTATACTCGCGGATTGTTCCCAAAGAAGCCAAAGTCTCACCCCATTGGGTGTAAATTCTCGCATATCCCCGCCTTTTTCACACATACGTCACTGGCAAACTGGAAAAAGTTTACTATGTCGATGATTGGTCGGAAAATCGAAAAAACCTACACCCTCATACACTGCGTAACCATACTGATTGGTCAAACAGCCCGTGACGTACCTCGGAAAATAAAAAAAATATTTGGAAATGAGCGTTGTGATTGGTCCAAAATTAAACTGGGGGCTAACTGTTTTTTTTCTGACCATATTTAAGAGCTGGAGTTGCGTTACACAATTATCATTTGCAAAGAAAATGGAGAAAGATCAATTTCGCGGTTGCTTAGTCGGCGGCCTACTCGGGGAATGCTTGTGCGCTCCTTTGAAGGCATACTATGGTATTGTCCATAAGGTAGCGCAAATGTTTGTTGATACTCGAGATTACCGCTCTCATCGCGAAAAGACTGTATTAACAAACGCGCTTGGTAACGCATTGTTAAATGACGGTGGTTATGATTCAGCGAGTGCCGCTCGTGCATGCGTTGACGCATATTACAATGCACACCCCGTCATACGTTCGGCTTTTGGAGAGCTAAAAGATCTAATACATCACTGGAAGTGGAGCAATTATGAATCCATGGACACATTGCCGAATAAAATCGTACCACGTGTATACCAAAAAGGATATAGTCCTGCTGCGTGGATTTCAGCGTATCCACTGTACGTCAAACATCAGAGCCCCAGAGATAGATTCTATACTGCGCGTTGAATTGATTTTCTGCAAGGCCGCGTACCGTCGAGCCCCTCTTATGTTGACTAGTGGTTACTGGTGGTTTTGCATTTAATGTTACTTAGCAAAGCCGAACTTCTTTGATTCAGCCATCAATCCTGAGTCTACAATCATGACAGATTTTGGTTCGCTTACCACGATATTTAGTGGAAGCAGCAGAACAGAACAGGGTTTTGTGAATAGAGTGTGAGACCAAGAGCCACAGAGCACTCCGAGGAATGTTTATGTTGGTGCGCCTCGCAGCAATCAATATATTTACAAAAGTCTTTTCTGTCGTGAAATAACTATCAACCGTATGCAGTAATCTGCAAATACATTGAAAACTTTCTTTGAGAAAACGCGGTATAATGGAGGCGAGAGTTGGTCGACTGGTGTAATTGGCACCACGACGGACCCAAACCAAAAGCCTCTAAATATTAAAAAAATTGTTTTGCTTAATCCCTAGTTCGGATATTCCTGTAACCTAAATATTCGATAAGCTTGATCCTGCACAGATTCAAAATTTTCCCGAATCGGAAAGACTCGTTGCAGAGAAATGAGATAACAAAAAATAAGAAAATTAAACGAAATTTCCAAGGTGCCATCATTTAAAAATTTTGTAACTTTTTGTATCATATTTACAAATCAGGCAACAGATGAAAACGATGCCTTAGGAGATTAATAATAGTAATATGAAAATAGTATAATAATTGCATGAATCCAAAAATAAATAAAAGTAATACGACAGAACATAACTAACAACCCTCGTATCCTGAATAAATCTGCTATCATGTTCATTCATGTTCATACAAAAAAAAGTGGGTGGGGAAAAATAAACAAAAGAAAGGGGAATTCAGTTCGGCTCCAAACCGGTTCAAATCGGCTCCGAACCGGTTCGACTGAAAACCAAACCGAAACCGAGCCGAACCGGACCGAAACCGAGTTGACGGTAGACTAACGGCATATCTTCTTTTGTAGCTTGAGTCTTGTCCGTCATGTGGCTAGGCAAAGTATGAGTACATTTTTTATTTCTTTTTGCATTGTATAAAGCTGTAACGTGTGTGCATTGCGCGGCATCATATAGGTTTATGGAAGGCAAACGGTAGAGTATCTGGTTCAGCCTAGGTACCATGAAACGTGCTGTCAGTCCTTGTGGATACAAAATCTTCGCTTCTGCCTGAAAATGCAACTGTTCCAACGTATTGCATCAGACACACAATGCGTGATCGTGTAGAAAAACAATAAAATTATTACAGTATGTTAGATGCTTCTTAACATCTCATCGCTAACGACTCACTGGCAGTCGCTCACGCTTTTTTAAACACTCAGAAAGAATCCGTTACGCCATTACACTGCTGAGATCGCATAATCCTAGGAATGTATTAGATTGTCTTCGACATCGTTTTATGTTTGTGCAGAGCTCCTAGAGCTGAACAGCCTTTCCATGTGTAACTGTATCTGTACACCCTTGCGTGCGTATTTCCTATTAGCTGCTGCAGTATTTTTCAGTTCTGCGACAGCAATTGCAGATACCGATGAAGACAAACATGCTGCCTTTGGCAAACAACCTTTGGCAAACATGCTGCCAGTTCGGAACATTCTTTGGGATTTTGGTCTCTAGAGATCGGATGACTCCAGTCTCCACTGAACGAAGGTTTTGTTTTTTTAGACCTTTCTACTTACCACTCAACTTCTACTTAACACTCAACTTTTCGGACGCAAATGCCATTGCGAAAACGGGGCCTAGACTATGGCCAAACCCTGCCGCTATCCCGTATTACATTAGCTACAGCTTTAGTGAGTGCAAATGTAGTAACTTTTTGTGTCGACCAGTGTGCAAATTTCTTATCGATGACTAAAATGGGCCACATGGTAACAGCGATAATCGGGGATAACCGTACTTTACAGACAATGGGTCCCGATACTGTAATTGTACGTCGTTTATATCTGCCAATTGCAGTTGAGCGATCTGAAATACTTCTACAGATCAATCAGAGCGGCAGGAGATTTTAAAAGCTCTTCGCACAATGGAAAGACGGACCAGAGGATGTATATTTTTCAAATCCAGAGCCTACGAACTTGACTACCTTCACTTTCGGCCAAGCAGCGACGACTCGTGAGTCAGCAACATCGTCGACACTACTAATCGCAGCTCAAAAAGGCACACCGACAACTCGCTGACGGTCATCTTGCTGACCGACAACTTGCTGACGACTATTTGCTGACCGACAAAATGTTGACCCGACAGTTTGTTGATACAACAAATCGCTGAACGACAGCTCGCTGACACCGACAATTTGCTGACGACATTTTGTTGACTGACAGAATGTTTACCGACAACTTGCTTACCTACTAAATCGTTGACCGACATTCTACTGACCGACCTTTCATTTAATTACCGACAACTCGCTGACCACAGGTCCACAAATTTAGTCTGTTACTAATCAAATCCTTGAAAAACTCAGTTTGGGCGATTATGATCGGATACCACACCAACTTCTCCTGCTATTAACAGCTGACGGCTTATACAGCAATCTGGCAGTTCCAGTCGTTCATTTCTCCATTTTTCTGCTCGAGCGCGTACGTGTAAATTTCATAAAAACTGAAAATTTTCATTTCATAAATCTATGAAACAGCAAAAAACTATGAAACCTATGAAACCTATGAAACCTAAGAAACCTAACAAACCTAAGAAACCTAAGAAACCAGTGTAATTAGAAATCATTTTAACAGTTATTAATAAATAATTAATATTGGCAGAGACAATAACATACTCGTGAACTTAACACGCCGTAATAAATGGCAAAAAGTTATATTTCAGTTATAACTGTCATAGTAGTCCTTTCTTTTTATGAAACCAACGAAGATTCGCGTTTTCGCGTAAATATCACTGATGTGCGTTGAACTGGTCAGCAAATTGCCGGTCAGCAAGTTTTCATCTTCTACAAGTTGTCGGTCAGCGAGTTGTCGAGTACCGACATTTCGCTGACCGACAAGTAAGCTGTCGTTCAGCAAGTTAGTTTCTGCAAGATGTCGGTCAGCCAGTTTGCAGAAAAGCGAACTGTCGGTCAGCGATTTGTCGGTCAGCAAGTTGTGGTAGTCAGCAACAAGTCGGTCATCAAATTGTCGGTCATCAAAATGAAGGTCATATAGTTGTCGTGCTACCGCTCAAAAAGTCCATTGGACGCATTAGTTATCGCATAAAGTATACAGAGCACATCGTATTGATATCTATAGATTGTGCATATCTTCTGCGAAAATGTCTTGGTTTATTATTAAATTATTAAGGAATTCGGAGACGTTGTGTGTGACAAGACTGAGGCAGCGATCTTAACAACTGAACACTAGAAAGTCCTTAGATGGTAAAGTTTGATGTTGTAATGTATTAAGTGTATTAAGCTACGCTTATAGCCTATACGTACTAGAGAGCAGTTCGCTCGGTACAATACGTGAAATGCCTTTGTATCTTTGAGGCCTCTATTCGGACGTTGGACGAACCGGCGGTTCCCGAGGTATTTACCTGAAAGTCCCATCCGATCCAATTGTCATCCAGTTTGCAGTAATGCGAACCTTGGGCTTCGATTACGAGCAAAAACGTCCCGATCGGGATCAGTATGTTGAAATACGCCAAGTCAGCATCGAAAGCGAAACCTACAGTTACTGCTATGAGATTAATCCGTCCATGGACACGTTCGGAACAAAGTACGACTACTACTCCATCCAACATTTATATACATTTTCCGGCTCTATAGATGGAACTCCTGCCATGATACCCAAAAAGCTACTATCGGCACGTTTAGGAGGATGGAGAAAGCTAAGTCCGGCAGACGTGGCTAAAATTATGATTGCTTACCAATGCCCACTGAACGTCACACGGGGCAGTAAACAGCCCCACGTGATTGATGACGATTTTCCATTATTCTCACGAGAAAATATGACCGAAGAAGAGTGCGGCGCACAGTTCAACCACTATTGCCAGTCCGACGTTACCGCACTCGACAACTGCACCATGCGAACTGATTTCCGAATTGTGTGCCAATCAGTGGCACCCGTTCCGTTCCGTTGTTTCCGTTCTACGGAGGATGGCGTTGGATATGGCGGAGAAACCACTGAGACCGGTGTCCATATATGCCGGAGAAGAACTTATTGCCAAATACCCATTTGTGCCTGTACGAATCCAAGTAGTACAACTGCAAATCCGTAACTGCACCACAGAGCGGATGACCTCAAAGCTGAAGGATCTAAATTTTACCAGTCTGTTGGACTTTCAGATTTACGACTGCCGCAATCTAGCCATCGAAAAGCAGGATTTTTCGGCATCCAAACGACTGCGAGAAATTTTCTTCTTCAACACCACTATAAAAGCCATGCAGTTAGGATCGCTTGCTGACTTGCCAGACCTGCAGATATTATCGCTGGAAACGCTGCTGGGAGATCAGTGGTATTATAATTTTGATCAATCGTTCCGCAACTTCCTGCGCAGACTACACTGCGCCTGTGAGTTTGGTTGGTACCGTGCTTGGTGGCGTGCCAATAAAAATCTGCGATTCAGCGCTGAAGCTGGCGATGTGTACTTGTTCGAGGGACATCCCGGTAGCAGAGTTGTCTTGAGCCCAGAAGTTGCGGAAGGCGAACTTTACCATCCAATTAACTGTAATAGTGATCCATTCCCTTTCAGTACATCATGGATAAATTACCACACGCAAACCGAATACTCAGTTAACGAGCCAAAATGCGATGGGACAAACGAGCATGGAATCAAAACATTCTCTACAATCAAAACTGCAACCAGCAACGGGTAAAGTGGTGCCAGTTACCTTTCCGTCTACGAACAAAGCGATTCCTTGTCCTAAAGCAGCGGAAGAGTTACTGATAATCTCAACTAGCCACTCAGTAATTGTAATGTTTCATCAGCGGTTTTATATTTTTTTCCTTGGGTCACGAGTTTTGAATCGGTCCCAACGCCAAAACTTGATTTGAAAACCGATGGTGCTGACCATCGTTAGACGGTATTCTACCGTATTGCAATAGTAGTTTAACACTGCTTTGTGCGACTGTGGTCCGAAAACAGCAGTAAAACGACTAATGGAAAATTTACGACTGTAGAACGATCGTTAAGCCTTCATCGTTTGTTACCACGGTAGCAAATTACGAGACCGGTAAAGCACCGGACTTCTGAACCGTAGTGCTTCATACCTCATGCTTCATACTTCATACCAATAACGTTTGTGTTACTCATAAGTCACCTGCATTCTGCAATTGTACTGTTTTATGTATGGAACGCTCCGTAGTAATAACAATTCGGATGTCCCTCATTTTTGCTCACTTACAGTATTTTCTCTATTTTTGTCGTATTTAATTAATTCTGAGCTCTGTACGATTTTCTAATGCATTAAAGTAGTCGTATTCTTTGTATGCTTAAAAGGATAGCGTATACCGAACAATCGGAATTCAGTTCTGAGGAATTTTGTTGTGGATACATTCGAAAAGTATACACCTAAAAAAATTAAAAGTTAACAAGAAGTGCACTTAATAAAAGCCTGTACGTTTACTTGCAAGTTACAAACACAGAACGTGAAGTTGCCAAACCAAAAAACAAACTATATATCCTGACGGGATTACCTTTTACTCGTATGCTATAAAATGTGACGGAAGTAGTGTGTGTAACTTATTCCAAATCACATTCACACGGTTCGACAATCACTTCCTTGCGTGCCAAACTTATTTTCCGTTTGGGAAGAATCGCTTATTGGACAGTGAAAAACATGGAGGTATGAACTCCACGAATGAAATGACATTACCCATAGATCTACCGGAGCGTATTATTCGTTACCTATAGTTATGTCGTTACGAAGGTTACGAAGGCCTCTTATATGGAAGTGGATTGTCATAACGCTGTAACGCCACGTCGCACAGGTGATGTATTCGTCTTGATTATGTAAAAAACCTTTGCTACGCAGCCTATGCGCTCCGCGCCGGTCAATTATGCGACTGAATTTTCCCGCGAAGATTCTTTGTCGGTGTCCAGTCTACAGAACACAGGTTTACACAACGCTCTAAGAAATGAATGCGTGTACAATGTAGGACTAAATGGTCGCATGGCCCCATACCCAGCATTCTGTACGCAAGCGGTGCAGTGCACTTGTACGAAACGGATATTTTGAACTCAGTCGTACAGTGCACTGCGCTGCATTCGTACTGAATGTGGAGATGTTTTGGGTATGCGACCATTTTTTCCTAAGCTGTAGGAACTGCTAACTTGCGCGGTCGTTTTCAAATGTTTCAACCAAAATTTTGCATTGCATTATTTTTTCTCTTCTTCTCTTCAACACAAACATTCAATTCCGCACTCTCGTGCAGAAGTTAAATAATGAAACCTTTCAAGCACAATTTTAAATTAAAATTATTCATGCTGTAATACACATTGCAAAGAAACTGCTTCAGTAGATGACGAAAACGGAGGCGCATTTACGTTCAGCGCGCTGTCACAAAGTTTTTCCGGATGGGCATATGTGCCCTTATTCGGACACGTTCAGAAAGTTTAATGTGGCATACAGGTTGTTTCCGGAAGACAAAATTAATGGCACCTGGTTCATTTTCATGAGAAATGTCGTCAGTTCCGGTTATTAAAAATTTGTTCGCATATGCCCGGGGTAATTTGCAACAGTTTTATCGTGTTGCATCAGGCAATAATGGCAATAACAGCGTTATTATTGAAAAAAACGTTTTTATGTGTCAGATAACCAACCCTTTACTTCGCATTCACAACGCTTTACCGGTTTTTACTATCAACGCTTGTTTTTAAGCAGACAGAATCGCTTCAACAGATCGCTGCTGTTTTATTACTGTTAGCTTTAGCATATTGTTTCTGACAATATTTTTAGTTTCTTCCTTAATGCACACAGTTTAAGACCTTTACAACGCTTTTAGGATGCAGAATACAATATTTTATACGTACGGCATTTTAGCTGCTACAGCCTTTTTGAATCCAGCATTCGCAGTTGCTAATGACGATGAAGACATGGAAATAACAGAAGGTATATTCAGTTGTATTTACTCATTAATAAGCAATTTATAGTGAAACTTGAAATTACTGGGCCACTGCTTATGGATAGCACTAATATTTCTGATGTTCGAGCTCCAGTGACCTTTTGCAGATACTTTGAGCTGCTTCTATCCGTTGGCAGCGTTATATTTTTGAGATTACCGGTGACTGGATTTCTTGGCTGTAACAAAAGTATTCTTTTTTCAGATATTTTCTACTCACCGCTAAACTTTTCGGACGCAAATGCTATTGCGAAAAGCAGACCTAAACTATGGCCAAACCCTGCCGCCATCCCTTATGAGATGAGCGGCTCCTTCAGTGAGTACAAGAAAGTGTCGCGACTTGCGGCAAACAAGGTTACTGTCATAGGAGCAACGTACCGGTACGTTTGCGCCTATATTATTAAAGTGATTATTACAATAGGTATTTCGTACTTTTTGTGGGAATATTGTACTTTGTATACGCACGGTACACCATTAAGTAAACAAGGCACCCATGCGCACGATAATGCCGTCGATTAACAGAAAATAGGGTATCGTTATAGTTACGGGCATCCTTCCCCACGACCACCCCCAGTATTATAGGCACCCTGAATAATTTCAAGTGATAATTATTCAGCTGCAGTTGATGGTTTTCTCGTGAATCACATTTTCTCGTAGACGATTTTGCATGTCGGGCAATTTAGAGTGAGTTGTTAATCAAGACAGGGCGAGAAGGTTCAAGCGTATGCGATTTCGTTTGCCGAATACATGTACATACTTTCAACTTTCTTGATCATTTGAGACATCGTGCGATTCTCTTGGCCTACGGAAAGTCTGCCAACCGGCTTCTCTCAGTCGTATCTTTGGTGAATACAGAGTTAGCAGTTCATTGTACATAATTATACTAAGTGCGGCACCGGAACCGAAGAAATGCGTGATGATATACCTAACTTGTCTCGAAGTTGAACTGATTGTGAGTATCGGACTTGCGTTGCCCTTTCTTTTCTGATAAAGTGAAGGTGTTTTACTAGCTTTTTCTCACCAAGTCTTTGTCATCGCTTTTATAAACTTGCGCTACACCTGGTGCCGGCTGGTGGTCTTACTAATGATTTAGATGGAATAGCTTTTACGATCCCAGCTAGCACCTATTAAAATTATTATGGCAAATTATCAGTAATAAAATATCAAAATGATGACAGTACCGAAATACCGAAGTAATGCTGCGCTCACGCGTATTTCATTTCATTGAAATGAGTGCCCATAATAAACCGGATGCGGCAAAGGGTGCCTGAAATAAACATGGAAACAAGACGGGATGGGGGCGTGCCTATGACGGTTTCCACACAAAATAAGCAAGTGATATGGCATAAATTAAAGACAGCAGTTCTCTATTGTTATTGTTATTATTATTACATCAAGAACAGACAACCCGCTAAACGGGGCTTTAACTTCTGGTCGGTTTACCTGTGCGGTTCAGTTATTCTTTTGGCAAACACAGTTTCACTCGAATAGATACTTGGTACGAGAATTTCTGTAATAATGTACTGCACTTGTACATCTGTATTAATGTGACTTATGTAAGGTGTCATAAATTTCTGCCAGATCGATTTCAACGACTTAATTTACTTGTACAGATCAAACAAAGCGGCAAATTGTTCTGAAAGCTCTTCGCACAATGGAAAAAGCGACCAAAAGATGCATTTTGTTCGAACCCAGAACGGACGAACTTGATTATCTTTACTTTTCCTCAAGCAGCTATGCTCATGCAGAAACAATCCAATCGTATGTCAGTAACGGCATCTATCTATAGATTCATATACGTGCACTTGCTCTTAGGTCTTTTTTTGGAATTTATTTTCTATTACGCAAATCATTAGTTATATTTTCAAACCGCTGGCATATTTAAAAAATCCAGCATCCCAGGTTCCTTCCTAAGCTGTGATTTTAAAAACAAAATCTTTTCTCTTCTGTAAAGTTTTCAAAAGTTTCAAAACTTCCAGTAGTTTGCGAAGTGCGGCTGCCAGTACTTCCATTGCGAAGCGTCTTTAAAAACTTCTACGGGTAGAAAATTCTAGAGCCCTTTTAAATAAAAACTTCACAACTTGGCAGCTTTCAGCACATAAAATATTACAGTAATGTTACGCTTTTCTTTGACGTTCTTACCTTAATACGTATGTTAATAGTTAACTTAATATTATACGGTTCTTCTTACCTAACTTAGTAACAGATACTAATATCATGCTTTTCTACATTTCTTTGCATTTCTGCATATTCAAACTTTTTCCGTAATTAATCTCCCCTTCCCAGTCTTAAATTTCTGAAATATGCCTAAAATCTCATTTGTAAATTGTTTTCTCCTTCATTCTTCCATATCCAAAACACAACTGGCTGCGTGCTAGTGGGACCAATAGTAATATAATTATGTTAACAAACAACCGCCTCCATTCGATGCTATCATATTTTTATATTCTGAAAATTGTTGCTGGAACTACGGTAGTTATAAGAAATACAGTGTACCGGCATAAGAATGGCAAACGAGCGCTCATTTTAGATGCTATTCAGACCTTGGACGAATCGGCGGCTATCAAGAAATTTACCTGAGTCAGCCATCATGCTTCGATTTGGGCGTCATCCAGTTCCATGTTATGCATGCACTGGGCTTTGATTACGAACACAAACGCTTTGATCGGGACCAGTATGTCGAAGTGCGCAATATCAGCGAGTCGGAAAGCGAGTATAAGGACTTCTACGACGATTTGTACAGCATAAATCCGTCCATGTACACTTTCGGAGCGAAGTACGACTACCATTCCATCCGAGAGTATTCTACCTTCGCTGGCACCACAGGTCGAAGTCCTGGCATGATATCCAAAAAAGCGCTAACGGTACATATGGGACGGATGAAAAGCCTGAGCCCGACAGACGTGGCTAAAATTATGATTGCCTATAAGTGCCCACTGAACATCATCCGCGACAGTAAGCAACTTTACGCTCACGATGAGGATTTTCCGTTGTTCTCATTCGAACAAATGACGGACGAAGAATGCGGTGCGCAATTCAATCGCCACTGTCAATCCGACATCACCACAGTGCACAACTGCACCACCCGAACCGATTTCCGAATTGTCTGCCGGTCAAACGCACCGGTTTCCGTCCTGCAGCGGATGGCGGTGGATATGGCGGAGAAACCATTGCGGTTAGTTTCCATTGACGTAGAAGAGCAACTTATTGCAAGATACACTTTTGCACCCTTACAAATCCAAGTCGTCAAGCTGCAACTGCGTAACTGCAACACAGAACGCGTGACTTGGAGGTTAAGTGACTTGAACTTTACCAGCCTATTGGATTTTCAGCTCTACGGCTGTCGCAATTTGATCATTGAGAAACGAGATTTTTTGGCTTCCAAGCGGCTGCGGATAATTTTATTTTACAACAGTACAATTGAAACTATGCAGCTGGACTCATTAGCTAGCTTGCCCGATCTTCGAATTGTGTCACTGGAAGCGCTGCTAGACGAACAACGATACTATAATTTCGACCAATCTTTCCGAAACTTCATGCGTGCTCTCCACTGCAGCTGCGAATTTGCTTGGTATCGTGCCTGGTGGCGAACCAATACAAATTTGCGTCTCCGCGCTCAGGTCGGTGAAGTGTATTCGTTTGACGGACGTGAGAGTAGCGGCAGGCTGGAAAGCGCTGAATTTGGCAAAGAGGAACTTTATCACCCAGTCAACTGTCACGCGGACCAGTTTCCACTCGGCCCAGAGTGGATTAATTATTACACGCAAACTGAATACTCTGTCAATGAACCGACCTGCGATGCGCCAAATGTCCAAGGACGCAGAGCGAACACTGCGACCGAAGTTGCACCTGTCACTAAGTCAGCGACTCATCATCCATTGCAGAGGATCCAACAGTCCTCTTAGCATTTGGCGAGCTGATTGGTGATTGCGGCGCCTGTCAATTTTTTCATCGACAGTTTTGGAAAAGCGGCTGTTTAGATAATTGATCGAGTGCTTTGGAGTTGCTGATTATGACGTACATACTTCAACCATAACTTTTCATCTGCTTTCATTCTGTCGCTGGCTGCGATTCAACATTATTATAAAAGGTCTATTATAAACCTGATCTTAACGATATTGTGGCAACCTAATGGTATTCAATATTTTTGCTGTCTTACTTACTATTATCAATAATTGAAACAATACGTATGTTCGTGATACAATAATGTCCGTGACCCTACTTTCCCAATGTTTCATTGCTTTTTGTTCAGTGTTTTTCACGCATTAACATGTACCGACCCGTACGTACGTACCGGAGACGAAAGGCAGTAAATATTTGTTAAATTCCGATTAGCATTCCGACGCTGCTATAAAAGTGTTTAAACATTTGCATAATACCTGACCATGAAACAGTTACATAATTATATGAAAGCGCCCATTCTGTTGGGCAGAATGCTAAACGTGAGCAAACATCCGGTTAATTTTTAAACCACCAAAAACACCTGTATTTGAGGTTGACTTGCATAGGTCATCAAAGCGGCGAGTGATTATGAAAGCTATTCGCACAATGGAAAGAGCGACCAAGGGGTGCATTTTGCTCCAATCCAGAACGGACGAACTTGATTACCTTTTCTTCTCGTCAAGCACACACTTTAGCAGTAAGAAGCAAATACAGCTACGCTAATCCAAGGGTAAGTCAGGAACTCCCTAGGCAGTATCAAGCACTCGTCGTTATCAGACGTTCCCATTGATATTTTAGGAACTACTGAAAGGATAAGTTAGGTAAATGCAGTACACGTGCACGTTTATAGTAACTATCTGCCGAAAGCACTATTTTTCCGTTAGATTCTGTTCCAGATTGGCCGACTCGGCGGCTTTCGAGTAATTAACTTGGGCGCCCCGGCATGCTTCCAGCCGTCTATCAAACAAGGCCTAAAAATGCGTGCCCTGGGCATTGAATACGAACAAAAACGTTTGGCACAAGGTACGTTGAAGTGCGCAAGGGCAGCATTCACGGTGAACAATATTTCGACCTAATCTAATCTCAGCAATTAATAAGAGATAAATTCATCGATGTACACGTTTGTCACGAGGTACGACTATCACTCCGTTCAACACTCCATTCGTTTGGTGGCTCCACTGATCAGACTCCAGTCATGCTACCCAGAAAATCCTTCACTATAAGTATCGGACAAACCACAGGCCTGAGTCCGACCGATGTGGCTAAAATTCTGATTGCCTACCAGTGTCCACTAAACGTTACCCGCGCTGCTGAAGAAACCAAAGATAGCGACAACGATTTACCCATCTTCACCACCGAAAAAATGACGGAAGAAGAGTGCGGCGCTAAGTTCAATCGCTACTGCCGGTCCGGCAACTACAACTGCACCAAGCGAACCAGCTTCCGGATTGCCTGCCAGTCCAACGCATCGGTTCCCGTGCTGCAGCGGATGGCACTGGATATGGCTGAAAAACAATTGCGATTCGTTTCCATGGATTTAGAAGAGCATCTTATCGCTAAATATCCATTTGCGTCTATACAAACCGAAGTCGTAAAACTACTTTTACGTAGCTGCATCACAGAGCGCGTGACCTCGAGGTTGAACAATTTGAATTTTACCAGTATGCTAGATTTTCAGCTGTACAACTGTCCCAGTTTGGTTATTGAGAAGCAGGACTTTGCGACTTCGAAGCGGCTACGGGTTATTGTATTTTACAACAACACTATAAAAACAATGGAGGTGGGCTCGTTAACTGACTAAGTCTGACTTACTCGACCTTCGGATATTGTCACTGAAAGCCCTGCTGGACAATCTAAGATATAATTTCGATCCATCTTTCCGCACTTTTCTGCGCAATATCCACTGCAGCTGCGAGTTTGCTTGGTATCGTTCCAGGTGGCGAAGCAATAAAAATTTGCGTCTCCAAGTGCAAGCTGGCCAGGTGTATCGTTAGATGGATTTCCTTGGAGGATTTATTCAAAAGCGGTGAATTTGGCAAAGCGGATCTTTACCATCCAGTTTAAACAACTGTCATGCGGATCCGTTTCCTTTCAGCACATAACGGATTAATTACTATGCACACAGCGAATACTCTGTTAACGAGCCAACATGTGGGGCATCGGAAATGAAAGCAAACCGCGTATCCAGTTGGACCACATTTACAACGACTACAAAATCGCCGACTCTCCATCAGCTGGAGTAAACCATGCCTCAACAATTTTTACTTCTAAGATATTCGAATGGATTGCGGCGAAACCGCTGCGCTACTTACGTCTTCATCGAGAAGCCAAGTGGTTTCCTGTTCTACTTCTACTACAGCGGAACAATAACGGCTAATTCGAAATTTCTAATTACATACCTAGTGTGCATCCATCATTGTTTTCATATCTGTCTTTGTCTTCACAGGCGTTTACCACTGTCATCATGTTTCATAATTACAGGCTTCCGATACAGCTAACGCAGATCTCTTCCCGTCAACTGCACCAGCAGGCCACTATTCGCACGAAACCTTTGACTCAGAAAAAAGATTGCTTGAGCACGTACAATTTGTGACCTACTTTGTCGGTTTTCAAGATTTCAAGTGCAACAAACTATGTACATACACAAATACAAGCGTGCGAATTATTAACGAAATCCGTTTTTATCAGAAGCACTGTATAGCGTCTGTAGAGACGAATTATTTAAAAAACTGCCACCTCGCGCAATTTGGCCATGGTCTATTTTCTGAGTTTTGCATTGCATGTGTCGAGTTAGAAATCAAAAATTTAATAATAAGCTATGAAATCACAAGCCTCTTTCAAACAACTCCTTTCACATTGACAGAAAAGTTGCTTCGGTGGATTAACCGTTAAAGTAAAGAAGAAGTAAAAGGTAAAAAGTGCTGCAATCTTGAGACAATTACCGTACTCCCCATAGTGGCTATATGCCACGGGTCAGAAAATTTTCACCGGAAGCAAAAATAAAGTAAAAGTTTCCGATGGATAATTAACAGTAAAACGATTGATTTCTGGCTATAGATACCTACATGTATATATATAGATGCTCAATCTGGCAGAATAAAGAAAAATAAACTGCGGAGCTTGACCGCGTGCACGACTTTTTAGGACTGCTACTGTACAACAATGATTGTAGTACGATCAGCCATTAACAATTAAGAATTAAGATCAAAACCGTTTTCCGATAACTGTCTGCCGCATACACAAGGACGCATAACTTCCTTCTGACTAATGAACGCTGGATCTAGGTGCGTCATTATGTGTCCCAACAGCATCAGTAGACTTTCCCTTAACTCGGAAGCCGAAGGCCTTTCGTTACTGGCGACAACCAGACACCGACTGATCACACTACATAATTCCGGTGGCAGCGTTTGACTGACGAACGGAATATAGCCGTTCATAATCCTCATGATGATGACCTGGGTTTCAGTATTCTTCTCTACGACAAATGTCTCCGGTTCTTCGCGCCTCGAGCCGGCTTTATGAAACATTCGCGTATAAATTCCACATGAGTGATCGAATAGATCGTGCATGAAACAACCGACACTCCAAATATCGGCTTTCCGGCTGGGAACCTGCAGCTCGCCATGACAATCCCAGTGCACGCGTTCTGGTGACATGTATTTCGCGGTTCCCAAAATATTGGTCCGATGGGTGGCGCTAATGGTGTTATGCGGCATCGCCGTGCATCAGTTGTCGTTCGTGTAAGAATTCCACACCCGTAACAATCTGCAGTCCGCATCGCAGCACGGTTCCTCGGTTCGATGAGCGTATGATTGATTTTTATTCTGGATAGCAGCTGCTCCAAATCGCGACCTGTTACACAGCCAAATTGTAACAAGACTGTCCTATGAAAATTATACAAACTGCCACAACCTACCACTGCAGTAATCCATTAGAATCTCTACGAAAGACCCGGTTTCCGTTCCGCTAATCGAAATTTTGTGGTACGCTACCAAATGTTCAGAGTTGAAGTCAAGCAACATCTTCCATTTGTCTCTAAATTTCCTGAATTCTTCGGTGGGGATGTTCACGTCATCCGTATTGTGGATATGCAGAACTTTGACGGCTGCTTCCTCGTCGCCAGTATAGGTTCCACGGTGCGTGATGCGTGCCTTGTACACAGTACCAAACGATCCGCCGCCAATCTTTTCGCTCAATGAGTACTGGTACAGACAGTCACTGCCCAGTGATTCATAAACGTTTATCTGTAAGACATTTAATATTTATCTGTAGCTGTTTGCTAAATTTGAATTCTTAACGTCAGTGTACTGAGTTTACCGTAGCCGCTGGATGAAACGGCACCGCTTTTAGATCCGGGCCATCATCCGGCCACTGCCTGTCCCCTGCCCGGCATCGCACACTTTACGTAGAATACCGAGTAGCGTGTGCGTCGTTTTCCGTACACCAGACGCTGAACTTGAAGTGCCATTTCATCCAGCGGCTACAGCACTAAAATCGCGCACCACTTGTTTGTTTGCTGTGGGAGCTTTCAGGTTGCTCTGATAGCAGTTGCCTAGTCGTAGGTAGTACCGCAATTCTCACAATTGTCAGACACACATTTTTAGACACACACCCAGCCTCATTTGATCGTCTTAAGACTTTCGATTAAAAATGAGTTGACAGCTGCAAAAAAAGAATCAATCGTTGTACTTTTATTACGTACGGCATTGCCGGTTAAATTCCCCATGGTACGCGGATGTAACGGTCCATGGTCAAGTGAGTGATAGTTCATGGCGCGTTCGAGGGCGGGTGCCAGTGGTTCCTGCAAATTAAGTTTCACCAATCAGCCGATGCAGAGTGAAAGATACGTGTTTGGACGCTCTTAATGGAGCCGTTGGTGTTCAAAGTGCACAGGTTTTACTGTACTCATAACGCCGCCCGCGTAAAGATACTTCGTAGTGATGAACTTATCAAAATTATATAGCTTTGAATTTTTCAAGAACTCAGTCGCACCTCGTCAGGCTGCAGCCTGAACATGCGAGCTTTCCTCCAACCGCATACCGCCAGGGTAATGCCCAATGCCAGCGCTACACTACAGCCAAAAGATATAATAATTGTCTCTTCCGGTTTAAGAGCTGGAGCGTCGGTCCTGCAAATCAACGATATTTTAGATATTAATATTAGAAAACACTATAAAACTGTGCATAGTAATTTATTATGCAGTACACAAGTAAGTGTACGAGAAAACCGTGGAAAACACCGTACGGTGAATCGTGCGGGAACGTATCCGGATTGTCAATATATCGGCCAACGGTTGGGGTTATACGCAACGACAGTAGCGTATAGTTTGGCGAGATCAGATGTCCCAGGGAAATGGCACAGCGCAACAGCTGATGCGCTGCTAGGATCGCTTCGTAAGTCAAGGGTGCGACGCTGGTACCTGAAATGCAATACCTCAAATTGTTCTTACTGCTCTGTAATTACCAAAAGAATTTTAAATTACTGAAATTTGACATTGGAGCATTTGCTGAAACGTGTACAACTGAAGCAATGAGAGTACCGGCTGGTGGAAAGGTTCCAAGGAAGGCGACGCCAAACCCCTGGTCATTGAACGGTTTGTAGTAAGCGCCTCCGACGAACCATCCTCTGCCCTCGAATATTGAACCGTTTATTCCAATTAGAAAACTAAAAAAAATGATATAAATTTCGATAAACACAGTATCAGGTTTAAGCCAAATATCATACGTGGAAACCAGACCCCGGGCTAGCATCAAGATCAACTGCGACTGGCCTGGGATTCTGATACACTCATTCTGACTCTGAGCGACAAGACTCTGAATCTAATTAAACTGCAAATGTGAGCCTGAGCGCTAAGACTTTGAGTTTAAGTACGGTACGTTGAGCATTCACACTTTTTAGGATTCAGATTTAAACTTAACTACACTTTAAGCACTCAGACTTTTAGGATTCAGACTTAAACTTTAAGCATTCAGAGTCAGACTTAGAGTTTCAGCTTTCGCCGCACCGACTTTACTAATGCCACACGGTTTGCAAAAAACAGTTTGGTAAATAATTTATGCTCCCGTTGCTGTATGCTTACTGGTAGGAGATGTCGGCGAGTTTATTAGTGGATGCCGGCGCGAAGCCCATATGATCGTTCTGTATGGTTTTGACGATAAACTTGCAGGATTCAACATCGGCACAGGTCCCATGCAGCGAGGTGCCGGTGTACGTCTGCGTGTACACCATGTTTGGCAGCGGAAATTTCAGGTATACCTTGGTTTCCGTTTCGTTGCTATATATCGGATCCCTGGCGTTCCACTCAGCACGCGTAACAATCGCTGGGCATGATGCGTTGGACGGCACCGTTCCATTATTCGCTCCTGTCATAGCTAGCGTAGCATATGGAATGACCGAAACATTACCGACAGTTTTGTTGGGCCAACCTAACAATAAAGGAAATTAATAAAAAAGACAAAATAATGACAATGCATTTCAGTACTTTCTTAAATAAATAATTAACGTATAGCAAAATTAAGACTTGATAAATGAAATAATTATAGCGTTAAAACGCTTAATTGGTTGATCATAAAAATGCCGAAATATTTATAATGAACTGCATTACATGGCGGATGGCATCGCTATGGCAGATGTATGCGAGAGATAAAACACCTTTTGCAGAGTAGCCGCTATAAGCAAAAGCGAACGTCAATGAAATAATTCTTATGCAATTAGCCAGCATGGCTGCATGCGGAACCACAAAAGTAGTAAAACCAGAACAAGAGCTTAGAGTACATGTAAACTTATCACAGCATATTAGGTGACTGCTAAATTTACCCTTGACTGTCGTGACAATTCTGCGAAAACGGAAATTAAGTAAACCTTATCATGTTTGCTAATGAAACAAGGAGGAAAAAGACCGGCTGCTAGTACGTTGTATAACCATCAGACATGAGACACCGGATGCTAACTGGGGAGCGGTCATTTATAATTTTGTTGCCATCTGTTAACGGTTTTGAGTGAGTCATACGTAGTGCCTTCGTGTTGGCTGTTTCCAGTTAGGCTGTAAAAAAGCCAGCCTGCGACTTCTGGACCGGCAGCAAAATGTGAATGATTATGCCGGACCAAGACAGAGCAAAGCTTATCTGAAATGTAAACATTCAGCTGACCTCCAATCTTTCTGATGCACGTCTTTTTTATTTGTGCCGGACTGGAAGGGAGAATATGAATAATAAAGTATGGATGTGCCTTGAAATATAGAGTGCGGGCGTGTTTTTATTGTTACGTTTTATCTCATCAATGTAAAATACTCGTACATCCACTACTAAACTGATCTGACATCTGTGTGAGTGTGTGAGCTTTCTGCCGCAGGATGGTGAAACAATTACGTAGCATACATATATGTACCTTCCTCTAGCTTCCTGCTTACATGATTTTACACCGAACTAGAAACTGCTGCATAACTCATTCAAGTATACAGTTAAAATTTATGTGGTTGTGTGACGTTTCACTTCGGGTAGGTTGTGGTCAGTGAGACATTGCCCGCAGCCCAGTCAAGTAACGGTTCCATAATATGACAGCAGCTCTTGACGGTTCACGGTTTTCACCAAAATTAGAGTTCAAATCTCTCTCCAAATCCTGTGATAAAATGTTTTCGTTTTTATCACACATTTTTAAAGTATGTTTGTCTGTACAAGTACTTATATTGTTTTGCAGCTAATTTAACCTACCACGCACTATAAAATTTTTTCCATTCGACAAGCAGAAAGATTCTCGGCTGCAGAAACTGTTTAAATGTTATACAACTGGTCTTTTTAAGCATTCTTCTAATTATAATTTATACATAATATGGTAGTGCAGTCCGAAATATTTTATAATATTTATTTTTTAAATTACCATACCTAAAATTGTTAAATGTTTTATCTTTACCGCACTGGAAAGCACCAAATCTTTAGCGAAATAACCATTGCTTGGTCTTCGTGCTTATAATGACCTTAAAAAAAAATAAAATTATACGATCACGCTTCCAGTGCACCGCAAATCACACATTCCGTGCACCGCAAACCACAACGGTTACCAAGCCGCCGATTTGCCATTAAGTTCGTTGGTGATTGTCGTCGTCTCGCCATTAGGTTTGCTTGCGGTACCATCGAGCTGATTGAGAAAGCAACCGTAAAGTCAAGCGGTTCTTGGTCCTGAATAAGCCTGAGAATAGCGGCTTGTACTGAATTTCCAGTGTTAACATATTTCCGCTTAGTTTTCGAACCTGCTTTATTGGCGTCCGATGCTTCGATTCATCATTCCTTTAAACAATACATGATATCGGGAAATGCGTTCAGATGATGTTGTTTTAAAAGAGGTGTACCTTTTATTTGTACCCTTTTACTTATCGATAAAATACGAACTGCAATCTGTGTTAACGTTTGTCAGTTACTTATTGTCTTGGCTCCAACAGTTTTGCGCCACATGCCACAAATTCTGGAAGAGGGAGCAAGAGCAGCAAAATTTTTAAAAAATTAAAATTGACTTCACAATGCCAAATCCATGCAACGAGAACCCATACAGTTACTTTAATACAGATGCAAATGGAGAATAACAAAAGGACAAAAATTGCATTTTGATAGGACTGTGGCGCCGGGTTGAGTGCTTAAACTTTTTAAGTGCTGCATTAAGCAACCCAGCTTCATTACCTAAACCCGTTAATGACTAGTTCCATATTCGGATTGGTATAACTGCTTTCCACATACGCAGTGCCGTATAACGTCCTTTTGGGTGACAAAAGCTGGATCGCGATGAGTTGTTATATGACCCAGCAGTGCCAGAAGACTGTTCTGCAGTTCCGCGGCAGAAGGCCTCTCGTTACTGGCCACAATCAAGCAGCGACTGATCACACTGGACAATTCCGGTGGCAGCATTTTGCTGACGAACGGAACATACCCGTTCATAATCCTCATAATGATGACCTGGGCTTCCGTGTTCTTCTCCACTAGGAATGTCTCGGATTCTTCCGGCCGTGAGCCGGCTTTGTGAAACATTCGCATGAAAATTCCGCAGGAATAATCAAACAAATCATGCATAATACAACCAACACTCCAGATATCCGCTTTGCGGCTGGGAATCTGCAGCTCGTCATGACAATCCCAGTGCACGCGCTCGGGTGACATGTATTTCGCTGTCCCCAGAATATTAGTCCGATGAGTGGCGCTAATGGTATTATGCGACATATGCACAAGACAGTCCAGATCGCCGATAATTACCGCATAATGCCGGTCTGTATGGTACCTGACGAAGATGTTGCCAGGTTTCAAGTCGCCGTGCATCAGTTGTCGCTGGTGTAAGTAATCCACGCCATTAACAATCTGCAGTGCGTAACACAGTGCGGTTGCTCGATCTAACAGTGTATGACTGGATTTTATTCTGGATAACAACTGCTCCATATCGCGACCTGTAATAGTACAAAATTGCACTACAACATTATCATCTAAGTTTACAAAAATGTACCATTGCAGTAATCCATTAGAATCTCCACGAAAGATCCGGTCTCTGTTTGACTAATGGTAATTTTGTGGTACGCTACCAGATTTTCACAGTTGAATTCGATCAGCATCTTCCATTTGTCCTTGAATTTTCCGAACTGTCCGGTGGGATTTTCCATTTCATCTAAATTCTGAATGTGTAGAACTTTCACTGCCGCTTCCTCTTGGCCACTATAGGTTCCACGGTGCGTAATCCGTGCCTTGTACACGGTACCAAATGATCCGCCTCCAATCTTTTCGCTTAGTGAGTATCGGTACAGACAGTCGCTGCCAAGGGTTTCATAAGCGTCCACCTGCAAGAGCATCTGTTAGTGTTCTGTTAGTGTCTCATTCAATCGTGGTACAATCCTTAGCGTAAAATTGTCCACTACGCACTGCCCAGGATCACGCAAGCGGCACTTAACGACGCTTCTTTAAATACGTACGCTTCCGTCGGTCGAAGTCCCCAAAGATCGGGGATGTATAGGTCCGTGATCAAGCGACTGATATTCTGGAGTGTCGCCTGTAGTGGGCACCAGTGGCTCCTGGAAAGAAGTTGAAAGATTTTTAGGGTACAACTACCGTTGCGCTACATGGTTTACACCCAGACAGTACGGTAAGTGGCACCACGGTTCACGGAACACTGCAGAGCTTGCCCACCGGTCGGTGCAGGCTGCCACAGGCACAGCTTCCAATGCGTCTAATTTGCACCACGTGCGTTACGCGAAACAATAACATTCAACTATTCGAGCCACATTCCCCATACTTAGTATTCGCGACACATTCGCTATATGATATCATACATCACCGGTACATCAAAAGTAGCGGGATCGCCAGAAGAAAACGCGGAAGAACGAAACAGGCGCAACTACGAGGAACTAACTGATCGTTATTTTTCCCATCCTCTGGCCTTGGAGACTATGGGAATTATTGCAAAAGTGGCTTCCGCTACTTTTCCCGGAAAAAGGTAGGCAGCACCGATAAAGTAGCGTGGAATGGTGAATAGTTGTGAACAAACTGGCTACCCTTTCATATGATTTTCTAACTGTACTAAAACGTACTTCATCAGGGAGCAGTGTGGAAATCCGGGCTTTCCTCCAGCTGGAGATCGCTAGAGCGATACCAAAAGCCAAAGCGATACTACAGCCAATGGATATAGCAGCAACTTCGGCTGGCTTAAGTGCTGGAGCGTCCGTCCTGTAAAGCGGCATATGTAACGGTAGTACAACACAACAACCGCAGACGGATACGATATTTGCATTAGTCTAATTCTAAGGCTAGTTGAAAGTGTGGATAGGGAGTGTGCGACTCGTACGGTGAATCATGCGGGAAACTATCTGGGTTGTCAATGTATTGACCAACTGTTGGGCTTAACCGCAACGACACTAGCGTGTAGTTTGGTGAGATCAGATATGCCTGGGAAATGGCGCAGCGCAACAACTGGTGCGCTGATAGGATCGCTTCGTAAGTTAAGGGTGCGACGCTGGTACCTACAAGGTAACACTTTTGTACTTACACAACTAGAAATCAAAAAAATTTCGACGAGGCCAATGAAACAGAGAATCACGTTTTAATTTACAGTAATCAGGAAAATGTTTAAAAAGTGATTGGTTAAGTTGGTTTAGCTCTACAAGCATAATCTACATGTAATGATATCGGACAATTTAATAGCATTCGACGGGTAAAGCAGCGATCACGCACCAGTTAACGGAAAGGTTCCAAGAAAGGCGACGCCGAATCCCTGGTCGTTGTACTGTTTATAGTAGGCGGCTCTGACGAGCCATCCTCGGCCCTCGAATATCGAACCGTCTACTCCAATTAGGAAGCTAAAAGGAAGAAAGATTCTTCAAGATACTAATGCTTACGAAGCTACAATAATGATGTTTACAATGATGTAGTAATACGTACAATTTACATTAAAAAGTTTGAACTGTAAAAGTTAAATTGTAATTAACTGAACTGTTTAAAGTTAAATTATAATACTTTGCAATACGAACACGAAAGCAGTATACTAATACGGCGAACACTTAGCAGTGGCATCGCCTGACATGGAGACAATAAGGACGTTTAACAATTGTTTCTGTTAGACAACAGCGATTCTACCAGTACAACTTGCCGCAGGAAGAGATTTTGAGTAATCGACACTTTCTTTGTTGTGGTACTTACTGGTAGCCAATATCGGCGAATTTATCCGTGGATGTGCCGAAGCCCATATGATCATTCTGTATGGCTTTGACGATTAACTTGCAGGATTCCCGATCGGTACAAGTCCCGTGTGCCGTGGTACCGGTGTAGGTTTGCGTGTACACCATATTGTGCAGTGGGAGTTTGAGAAAGACTTTACTCTCCGTTTCGTTATTATACACCGGATCCCTGGCGTTCCACTCGGCACGCGAAACAATTTCTGGACATGATGCATTAATCGGTGCGGTTCCATTACCGACATCCGCGGTAATTAACGCGGGATGTTGAACAACGGAAACGTTACCAAATATTCGTTCTTCGCCAATTCTGATGGGCCATTCTAAATGGGACAGTGTCTGAGCTAATGTGCAAATGTACTGTATAAGCTGCTACTGGTAGAAATTCAGTATTAATTAAATAATATTATGCCACATTAAACTGACATATCCATATTTATGAAAAATACGCCAAATCTGCTGTAATTAACGACACAAGTCGATTGGTAACTGCAATTGCAAATATACCAGTACCTTTTGCGAAGTAGGCGCTATATGCAAAACTGAACATCAGCAAAATAATCCTTATACGGTTGTACAGCATATCTGCGGAAACTAACACAATCGCTACGATTGCGAGTGCCTAGCAGTGGGTGGAAATGACAACCCATGCAAATCTATACGAACAGTGTGCACTTGATTATCGTGCAATTTCCGAGAAAATTACGAGTAATTGCAAGCTTATCGCACTCGCTAATGAATAAAGCAAGGAAAAACCCGACTACGTTGTACTACCGTCAAACGAGACACGACACCGGATGTCGAATTAGGAGCGGTCCTTTGCTACCATCTGTTAACGGGGTATATAGTGTGAGTCATACGTATTGCCTTCGTGTTCGCTGCCAACTTGCGGCTTCTGGGCCGGTGACGAAATTTGAAGGACTGCGATAAACAGATAAAGTCAAAACGTGTCTAAATGAAAACGTACAATGTTAACTGATAAGACACTTAATTTGAGCCGGGTTCAGGGATCCTGCGCTGCCCCTGTGAATAGCTTGTTGAAAACACTTTACATTCCACAAACAGCTGCTGCACAAACAATGCTCATCTGCAAAGTGTGAGTCATTAAAAAATACGTTGTGGGACGCGTAACGTCGGGATGGTCGTCGTCAGACGGACTTTGGCCAGTCAACTATTGATTACCCAGATTATTACTGCGAATGAGCCCGAAACGAATTCCCGCACACCCGCTACACGGGCATTCGGGGCTGTCATGCTGAGCGGTACAGCGCACCGGATGTGCCTGCTACAGCCCGTTCTCAAACAACCGACATCCTGAAAACGCATAACTTCAATACCGTCCCGCCATTTGAAAGCGGATGCAAATTAATCTAGAATTTACAAGTATGTCTGAGCCGTTGGGAGAATAATACATATGTAAAAAACATGATTATCTGGTGAATTTATTCTTATTTCTGGAAACAGGCAAATTCACAAAACTGTTTCAGTTACTCATGCAGTCGAAACTGTTGATTAATACAAAACAGAAGCAAGAAAAAATTGGCGTAGCTTTTTTAATATTTTTACAAATACCGAGTTACAATATAAAATGTAATAAAAGTGCGTTTGTAAACGTAAACAAAAGCATGCAAACATTTTGATTACACGGGAACAAGGACCACAGAAATCGGAGAAAAAATTTGAATAATTTGTCGATATGTACAGATCGATAAACTTTTGATTTAGTACATGCAGTGTACATGCAGTGTACATTTAGTACATGCATCTTCCGGCATCGGATTAGTTCCTGTATGTCATAACTGTGCACCGGCAAAATTACGACAAAGATTACCGGCAAAATTACGGCTCGTATCAGAACCGTCGAACGCACACGAATCCACCACTTGAGAAATTGAGCGCAATCGGCCTAATTGCCAGCGTTTTCAATAGGCAATTAACGCCGACTGTTCATCGGGGTACATATGTACTCATCGGAATGACACCGTCGATTATGAATATAACCGCTGCAACAGCCGCCCCAACGGACGCACTGGACCGTCCCTCGTACACAATGCCACCGCCGATCGTTGTTACACTTTACAATGTAGCCGGTCCGCGATTGCTTGTCGTCGTAGCGCTGATTGTCTTCAATCAATGTCATCCGTGCATTCTTCAAATTGTAATGAGAAAACATTGCTGATTGAACGGATTTTAGCAGATTAATGAGATTGTTTAACGAGAAGAAGACGGTTGTTTTTTATATGCCTTGTTTATTCAGCCGCGACGGATGCGTTAAAGGTTTTTTATAGATTTTGATGCGGTTGTCGTTAATGTATTCTGGCGTATATATTAGCGAGTTCAAGGTCGTATTATCATAAACCGCTGGTCACTGCCGTCTTCTGGTTGTCTATAATCACATCGGGGAAAATGTATGGATTTGTGGCTTTCATTGTCTTATTTTGTGGATGCCGGTTCAGGGAAATCTCCGCGCTTTCTGGTGAGTGGTACCTGTTCAATTATTTTCTGCTTTCCGTTCCAATCAACAAAAGCGTATTTTCCCATTGTTGCTTTTGGCACACTCCCATAATCTTCTAACGTAGAATCGCGCCCACACACAGTTTATGAAGTAACAATATAAATTAATTTTTTTTTAAATTCTTTAAAGCAGTGCAATATTTCTGCACTCGCTTTTCCGGCTTTTTCATTACTGATGCCTTATTACCTGTTACAGGTTTATCGGAATAACCTCTAGTTTAATTTGCTGTGTTTTTCGGAATTGAACGAAAATCGAGCCTGGTTGCCCCTTACTTGTTTGTATGAATCTTTTGAATTTTTTTTAGAAATTTAAATCAGTTGCCGGTGTGTCTTATCAGTATGATGCGACTGTTTTGAAAAAAAATACGTTTTAGTATGCATTACACAGAAAGAAGGTCAAAAGATATAGGAATGTTTTCTACCAATTGTTGCGGTATTTAGAGAATAAATGGCACCTAATAACATTTTCATGGAAATAATAGAAAAGCGTGAAAATGTGAACGCTTTCGAAATCTTAAGATAAATCAAAGCTGTCTATGACGCGTACGTCTAATTACACGCGATAAGCTGACGGACATAATAGCTATTTTAACAACATTGTTTATGAACCCGGCAATTGTAACGATGTACGCGTGCTTTGACTTGCCTTCATCAACCGTAGGCACTTATTACTGTAATTCTGCCTTCTACGCATGTATCGTTTTTTTCTGAAAGCGAAAGCAGAACCGTAGAAGTTAAATATACGTAGTATTTTCTTCAACGTGTGCTATATACTGCAAAACTGGATGAAAGGAAAAACGCGTTATATCGCTGAAGGCTTTAAATTCGGTTTCGTTTTTCTAACTTAAAAATAAAAATTTAATTATTATAAAAATAAATTAATTTGTTTATAATTAAAACATAAATTTTAATCGTGTACAGTACTTGCGCTTTTTAGTAATATGTTTAATTCTTTGATAATTTTTCAGAAGCTATACCAAAATTTTATTCTTAAAAAAATAAAAATTGACACGCACTGATGAGTTCTTGCATGGTCACTTCAGACAACGCACGATGTTAAGAAGAATCATTCATTTCACTTTTATGAGCCTAAAAGACGGAGGCAGCCAACCGATTCATGTCAAGCTCACACATGCGTCTCATCTGTTGCAGTCGATGACTACTTATTCGCCGGTGACAACTTCTTTGCGCGCTCCGACTTTCCCCGCATGATGCGGCATCCGCGTCCGTTCCGCTTCATCACCACCCTGGAGCAGGCCAATGAAATCCCCAACCCGCGATTCCGTCCCATCGGATCGCCGTTCTCGGCGTTCAAGGATCTACCGCCGGTGATGCTGGAGACGACAACTACGCCCCGACCGACCACCACAACGTCCGCATTCCCGCCGGTGGGATTCCCCATCGGGTTCAACAAGTTGAATAAACCGTTTAAGAAGATCAAGGCGCCGTTCAATTCCATGAAAGGGCTCCCGCCAAGTTTCTTCGACCTGCTGGTTGCGCAGACGACGACAACTACCACGACAACGACGACACCAACGACAACGACTTCCACAACCACGCCCACAACGACAACTACCTCGACGACAACCACGACGTCCACAACCACGCCTACTACGACTACAACAACGACAACCACAACTCCGACGACAACCACTTCCACAACGACGCCAACAACTACAACAACGACCACGCCCACTACTACCACCACGACGACGACACCAACAACTACCACGACAACGACCACCACAACAACGACACCGACAACTACCACAACGACAACTACGACCACACCTACCACTACATCCTCCACCACAACGCCAACCGCCCGGACCGAAGGGAATAAGGTCGCCACAGCGAGGTCGTGTTCACCGGATGTCTTAGCGGCCAACTGGCACGGTATCGTGCCAGTGGGACAATGCGTGACCCTGGAGGAAATCGATGCCGTTTGTCAAACGCTTTTCTCCAGCATGTTCGAAGCCGCCGCGTCCAGCGGCTGTCCGGCAACGAGCTGGTGTTGTTACCGTAAGTAATTCACGACACCCAGTTTCATTCACATGTGAATACTTTAACGGAAGATATAATTTTCGAAATTTTCTAGGCGCTCCTGTGAACGCTGTGCAGTGAAAATCTCTGCTGTGGAAACAGCAGTGAGCTATTAATTATTGTGATACCGGTGCCAAATGACGGATGATACTGGGAAGATCGCAGGAGAAAGAAAATTGTTTGGTGCTTATGCGGGAGTTTGTTGCTTAAAATTTTAATGTCCACATTCGGCTTTTATTGCAAATGCTGGCTAATCCACATATTATTATGAAAAACGTTATGATTTGCTTTATGCACAGTTTTATGTTGTATCAATCACAACCTTCATGTAACTTACTAACTATTACGAAGTTTTGAAAACAGGATTTTCACAGACTAAATTCTCACCATAGCTTAGCCATCTGCTGGCAGTTGTGCAGTGTTAAGTATGTTAAAACGCCACCGAGCGGCGGTCTCGAGGATGCATACATCCATTTATTTAACACGTAAAATTGTCCCACTGGCTTTACAAAAGAAGGTCGCGCACGAATATAATGTTATGCCTTCCGGTGAGAAGATATACGAATCAATGTCCAGCTGTCCACCGGTGTCCACACGGTGTGCTTTGACGACGACGTTCCCGTTCATCTCCATATAGTGCCAAATCACCTGCAAAACGAGCAGGTTTTCGACATGCTGATGCAGGTTATATGGTTTAAACAACAGTTCTTGTCCAACTCACAGTGACATTAGTCGATTTTTGATCGTAGTCACTGATACGAAAGGGTCGGTTAAAGGTGAAGATCTGCGTCTGCACGGTGCTCTGGTTGCGACTGGTCACGCGACGAAAGACATTGTCGCCAATCTGTGAGATCTCTACTTGTGTGTCATTCGACGCGGAATCTGAAAGCAGGATAGAACCTAAGCAAGTAATACAAATCGTAAGGAAATATAGGCAGCCAGGTAGTCGACAGTTGCGGCTATATGTGACTTACCGTTCGAATACCGAAATCTCCCCATAACGAGCGGTGACACAACCCGGCGAAACCGACCAATTGCTCGTGAAATGCTGTACTCGTCGGCGAGATAAAACATCTATAACCATTTCGTAGTTAATAGCCGCACACACACTCTCTTGGTTAAAGTTCAGTTTGATATTTTTGATATTCGATCGGTTTAACTTACGAGCGTTATATTTTGTACTTGGCTGTTTTAAAAAACAACAGTTTACAGTAGCTTACTCAATTAACGCAACACCGAGCAGAAGCAAAAATATATTTCGATGTTTTTCGTAGCAGGAAGGTTTTATACAGAGTGTTTTATATAAAAAATCGGATCTGGTTTTAATGCAAAAACTTCAGGGTATATGATTCGTTCAGAATTTATTCAACCTACCACGCGCAGGCCCAAAAGTGGATCAGTGGATACCGGAACCAGTTGCAGTGACATATGCCGACTGGGTGCCGTCTGATTGGTGCTAGAATTCGAAGTATTGCTTCCATAAAAATTTAGATCAAGGATGCGATCGCCACTTGGCACGCTTCTGGCGGTTACCTAATAAACCAGGAAAGTATCAAAGTTTTCCCCGTGTGGACCTTAAATAGTTCGATAATAGCAATACCTAGGTAATACATGGTACTGCATGCCAATTGTAATATAATAAACTGTTAACATCTTGCAGACATGCACAGATTATTGCACTCACAGTGGCGTTGGCATAGCTGCTATTAGTAACATCCAGTGGTGTCGCCCTCCCAAGTTGAAACTGGATATTGTACATTCCCCCTTTGCACGAACCATCCTGATAAACGTAATTCCGGCTGATGCTATCTTGGAAGATCTTGACTCTTCTATTGACGGGAACGTCGTCGCACGATGTGTCTAGATGAAGGCGTTGGAAGCGTCAGGCAAGCTGCAAGCATCGCATGGTGCAAAACACAACAAAATAAAAAAAAATACCGTTTGTAGTATTTACGAGTACTACTGGTGAGGGTTTCCAGTCGAAGTAGCTTAACGATGGGGATTTGCTTGCGCCGTTATTAGCTTCTTCGTACGTTCCAAAATAAAACCACGGTACCGAGCGCTTGTAGATCAGATGAACCTCGTCGTTTTCCGATCCTATTGTCTGTTAACAATTTTGTGAATAGAATGTCATCATAAATACGAATCAGGTCAGCAGCGCAAAAAGAGAAATTCAACATCAGAAATAAATTCAAATTAAACCCAGCGCCGTCATGCGTATTCACCTGGATTAAATCATCCGGGCTGAAGACGAAGTCAAAGGTCAGACTACGCTTCCCACCATCTACGCGAGGTACGTATAGCAGAGTGGATGATAAGCGCGATGTCGTCATCGTAAAGTAATGCTGTTCAAAGTGCTTGGTCAGATATGTGCTTAAAATGTAGCAGCTTTTCCATTTAACGGAAAATCCGTAATGTACCTGGCCGTTCAAAAATAGTGTGTAGTTGGGATATAACACCAGCTCCATATCCTGATACGGCACCGGTGATGCTATTTGTCGGATGGAAAATTCATTCTCCTTATGAAATGATCCCTGGATCAGAGAAAGAGAAGCGTTCAGTGTCCATTTATCCGTAATATTGATCGCTGCAGAAAGAAGAACAAAAACTGCTAACGCGAATCTGAACGCATTTAATTCCCACTAGGTACTTTAATTGTTACCTTGAAATAACGCGTTAGCTTTTTCCAGGGTCTTCGCATCTGTGCGATCCATATCGAGTTGGAATGTTCCAAACATGTAAGGGTAGATGCTGCGTTTATACAAAATGTCCGCACGTCCGTTAAAACTCTAAATCAAATCGAAGAACACGTGGGCCGTTTTATAAATCAAATTTGCTGTTATGCTAGCATATGCATTTTAACGAAATAACTGTGACGACAAAAGCTTTTGTTATTACCGACGTACCACAAGAACTCCTTGCTCGTGAGATGCGAAGGTCATGATTAACTCTGATTTGGCTTCTTTGCGTATTACAACCGATATCACTCCGTTCATTAGAATAAACATGACCTAGAATATTAGAAAAAACGAGGCATTTATTTTTTATGCAGTTATTCCGGATGCGGGAGAAATGCATAAGAACAGGAACTTGTAGTACCTACGTCCAAAGTATCCTGATTAATTTTGAAAGTCCCTTTAGCATTCAAGCGGAACGGAATGCAAATGTTGAACCGATTGGTTTGAAATTCATTCTGGAACCACACGCAGTACTGGTACATTTCGCCAAGCGGGTCAAAACTGAATGCATTCCCAACAGAGAGACTCATATCCGCTGGAAGCTCTACAATGACCATGAGCACACAGATTAATTTGTGTTGAAGGCGAAGGCGCGTAAGCGGTACGCAAATAAGCATGTACTACCAAAAATGTTCCACAAAGCTCGAATATGGTTGGTTTTGTCCAGCTTGTTTGAAAACAGCCCAATTAGGCTGCTGGGAATTTCGTTACTCAGCTGCATCTCCTGTGCAGATGATACACGAGGACCCATCGGCAACACATTGCTCCCTAAAACGTTACTCAGGATTAACATCAAGGTTTGTTACTCGTAAGTCGTGAGTCGTGATCCAGCCATTCAGGTGTATCGGACGTTCAGACGTACCTGATATCAGGATAAGAAGAAGAGAAAAGAAGACAGCTTTGATGATCATTTCAGCCAGAGCAAATCGGGCTAAATCTATCATAGCTTGTAATCACAAAACAGAAAGACGCTCCTTATTGTAGATCGGAAAATGGCAATACAGCGTCAATGTGTTGCGATCATGGCAATTATGCTGGAAAATACCTGGTGCAGAAAGTTCGAGCAGCCGTATTATGGCTTTTGAGCAGAAAAACGTTGCGTACGACAATATCAGCAGGCATGCAGTGCCCTTAGGAAATTACCGGTTATGTCAACTAATTAGTCTCTTTTGAAATCAGTGCACATACCCAGTTGCATTTCCGCTGCCGCGTTGATAACGACTGCATTATAAACTGCTTTTCCACTAACCGGTCCGTTTTTAAGTTGAATGTTTATCGGTACAGCTAGACTGCGTACTAAGCGAACTCTTGCAAGCTCTTTTTGTCGCCAGGTTTGATACAGCAGCTCTGGAAACCGCCGTTTTCATGATCTACAGTTTTTAATGCTTAACCCAACGTGACATCACATCAGTTATAACCATCTGTCGTTTAGTTCCTGTATCCCGCAGTATCTTTATACTTCTTTTTTTGAGTCTGTCCGAATTTTCTATTCTTAAAGATAATTCAGCGAACCAGAAAGAGGTTCGAAAACCTTAGACGGTCTGAAACTTACGGAAGGCTGCCATGAGAGAAAAGCATCACTAAAACATTTAAGAAATATTAATTTGAATGAAGTAAGCTGAACGAAGTTTTTCTGTTATAGTTTTGTCGCATCCCTAATGGCATACGACAAAACAGTTATTGTCGCAAAAGCACTCTTTCGACATTTCCGAAAAACACTTTATCATAAGATATATTGGGCTTCGGGAACACACTACATCAGTTCATGTGAAAGAAATCGGGTAACAACATTACGGTGGTTAAGATTTTGCGACAAAACGATGCATAGTACATACATATCGATGTTGATGAGCGGAGCATGCATTGTAAACCGATCCTAAAAGAACTATGCCGCATTCATAAATTTCTGTGATTCATTTCTGGCTGCATCCATTCCGCAGCTCAACTTTACTTTTACTGCGTGAGTAAATAGCGAAACGAAAGCGGATCCATATATGGTTAACTACAATTTGGGATCATTTTGCTTCGCGTTTTGATGAAATGCGTTCTGACATCGATCCCCTGCAAAATTTAAGTAATCCTCTTACAGTTTTTCATTTTCCTGATCACGACATGAGGCGTATGTCCATTGTGTTAGCGTCAGATAGAAATTAAATGAAAGTGCCCTTTCAGTTTGTTCTAATGGCACCGCGTTTGATGAGATGCCTTTCTGTTTGATGGTTAAAGTTGGCGGTACCAAAATGTTTAGGGCATCTTCTGCCTGTCGGAAGGCGTACGCGATACCTGCCCTTATTACACCGATAGTTCCCTTATTTGCTAACTTTGCAAACCGGTTAACAGCTTTAGCTACATGTACAGATACTGTACGTTTGTTCCCGGCATATAGCCGGCTTTTTATAACTCCCGCTCTTTTACTTGACGTTTTAGCGTAGGTGGCAAACAGGTCTTTTTCCAGCTGACATTTCAACCGAGTCAAACAAACAAACATTCAAGTGCTCGGCATTTAAGTCCCGTGGAGAGCCGCGATGACTCACGCCGATGCTGCTATCACAGTTATATTTTAACGCCTGACTTTTCCCTTTCCGGTTCTGATCAGCAATTCAATCAGCAGTCAACCACGCGTGCAGATGTTTTCATAATTAAAGAGATTATTATTGACATTGCACTCTAAAATAGCGTTATGGCAATATTCAACACCCGGTGAATCATCGGTATTAAATTTATAGCTGCGAACTGGTTAGCGCTCATTGAAAATGCTATGCATAATAATTATTTTAAGCGGACCAATGCCGATGATTTGTTTGGCTGCGGCAGTCAGCTGCTTGAGCGCAGCTGCAACCGGCACTTGGAGACTGGAGTAAACCGAGCGGAAAGGAAACCTTTACCAGATCAATTGGGTAGTGCACAGTTTTCACAGCACCTTAGTAATCCGATCTGCTTATAGAATAACGTCTGATTTTTCTGGCTTTCCTGATTATTTACCTTTTACAGTTAATTCGGTAGAAAAATGAGCTGGGCTGCTAACCAGAGCTTTACGAGTCAGACGACCATCACGACCAGTTCATCCAGCAGTCAGCAGCGCATGCAGCAGGAGGGATCTCAGGAGAATGCATACTTCCATTACAACATTCCTGTGCAGTATAACCAGGAAATGCCGGCCATTATGCTGTCGTCCAAATCACAGGAATTCCGTGCTGATGCCAAAGTCCAGCGTTTAGCTAATGCGGTAAGCAAAGCATTTGGCTAATTAATTAATGTGCTTGTGTCTTAATTCAGTGCACTCATACAGTTGAACCCTGTTCGTACTGTTACAAAGTTTTACCGACATGCTGTGCTTGGAGTTTCTGTACATCGATGCTAATATTATCCAGATATAACGATATTATTAAATCGTTAAACCGTTTAGTTAATGTTGCTAGACTCTCTGCTTTATCCTTGCACATTATACGAAGATATCAAGGTAAAGATCTATATTACAACGGAAAACCCCGTACGATCTGGTCACAACAAACCAAAAAATTAATCGAAAAACTGCTAACGCCATTCGATTCAGCATGTCTGGAAACTGTGTCACATGCATTTTGTTTTGGTAATATCTGCTCCGGCTCCCGTGCACAGACGCCGGTGCCGGTAGGGAAGAAAGCTCAAGGTGACCTTGAAAACAATTTCAAAGTCCTGTTGCATGGAGCAAAAAATCCGTAAATTTAAACTGGTACCCTTTTTAGATCAACAAACCAAAAAGGTTTGAACTTTTACTTCTACAAAACTAGAAAAGCCAATTAGCAGTAGCACAAACGATACTGCCAGTGGATGGCTTTGTTTACATTTAAAGCGCTTAAAAACAGAACTTAAGAATAAGAACTATCGTTGAAAGCCATTTGAAGGCAGCTATAAAAGATACTGACCATAGTAATCGTTCAAACGGGCTGACCTTTCATTTCAGTCCGAGCAAAACTAAAGACAGTGATTGATAAAATTTAATGATAATCAGCATCTACAGTCCGTAAATTATTCCGTATAATACGGAATAATATTACGGTACGTACTGTACATTCTAGATCTTTATTACCACAAAAAATAAAAAGGGATTCACGAACCCAGCTTTCCCGTATAGAATCAGCAGAAACCATTTCCATATTCTGAATGCCCATATTCCAAAACCCGGCCAGACGGTTTTAGTTTCACAGAGCCAAGCTGTGACCGAACTATCGCTACCATCCAGAGCACACAGCCCGCTAGCTAACCGAGTGACCGAACTACCGCTGCTGTCCAGAGCACACAGCCCACTAGGTGAACGAGTGACCGAACTACCAGTACTATCCAGAGCACACAGCCCGCTAGCTAACCGAGTGACCGAACTACCGCTGCTGTCCAGAGCACACAGCCCGCTAGGTGAAAGAGTGACCGAACTACCACTACTATCCAGAGCACACAGCCCGCTAGCTAACCGAGTGACCGAACTACCGCTGCTGTCCAGAGCACACAGCCCACTAGGTGAACGAGTGACCGAACTACCAGTACTATCCAGAGCACACAGCCCGCTAGCTAACCTAGTGACCGAACTACCGCTGCTGTCCAGAGCACACAGCCCGCTAGGTGAAAGAGTGACCGAACTACCACTACTATCCAGAGCACACAGCCCGCTAGCTAACCGCTAGCTAGTGAAAGTGAATGCGTCTGAGTGCACAAAAGCCATAAATTCACTTTTTATTCTGTCTGCGTTTTAGCGTATTTTCGGATCATTTTATTTCGTTGAAGGAATAAGATGTTAACTAAATAGCTGATTGAAATCATTTGAATAAACCGGCCGTAGACTAGAGACCACAAGAAAAGCGGAGGCGAAGCCGAGGCTGTTTCTTGTACATATAATATTATGAAACTTGTACTCTGTTTGCACTTCTCACCGAGTCGGTGTATGTGGTGTATGTCACCTTATGAACAATAAGTTAACCGAGTTTTTCCGATCCGCAGATGCGAAGAGAAGTGGAAATGTTCCAAGGACCATTTAGGGAATACGTTGCCGAATCGTACCGATTGACACCCGATCAAACGTACCACATTAAGGTAAACGTTATTCTAAACAGGCGCAGTACACAAAGTTTGTGCTATAATTCAACATTCATTACACTCTGGTTAATCAATGAAAATATACTTTAAGTACAGTAGTTGAATACATAGATACTTACCTAAAAAAGCTTGAGGAATTTCCGTTGGTTATGGCTTAATGGGTAACGCTAACACAAAACTTATAACAAAATACTCTGTACATAAAAAAATACAATCGTTGTAATCATTATTATCATTAATTTTGTGATAACTAAAATAGGTGTTTAATATGACAGATGTGTAATTAAATAATAGGCTCTATTGTAAATGTAAGGTAAAGTTAACTATGATATATTAGTTATTGCATGATAACAGCTGTTGCAACGGCTCAGGTGTTTTCTCAATTTTTGACGCTTATGGACTCTGCATTGTAATCTGTGTCACACTTTTAGGTACGAGTTGCTCCCGGGAAAACGATCGAACTAGCCGTTTACTCATCCGAGTGATTGTCCCCCATATCTACAGAACAAGTCTGTCTGGAATACGGGCCCGCATTTTTGTCAGTCTAGCAGCAGCTTTTATACGTGTTTGTCATAAAGCAAATTAGTAGTGCATCAAACCAGCACAAAACAATAACCAACGATGTCCACGTTTTGTGTTCGGTATTGTAGAGAATGAAGATCGGTTGAAGAGCATTGTATAAAATAGAAAATTCATTGATTGATTCTTTGTTGGTCCGGTGCGCAGCTCTTGCCGCAATTTCAGCATGTCATCACTGAACTGTATCATTTCCATGACGAGACCTTTCGACAGGTACATGAGATGATGCTGATACTGTGAACAACTACATACGGAACATGGTCGTTCAGAAATATACTGAAACCTGGGAATATACTGAAAACCTATGTAAAGTGATGATATAAATACATTGAAACTGCAAGTACGCAAGTACTTACATATTGGTCCGTATCGCAATAAAAATACTACCGTACAATGCCAGTGCGCGGTACAAGAAAGAGCGAAATATGTACTGGAACTGCATGTGCAGATATGTACCGGAACATGCATGTACACATATACTTATTTGTTTTGCCATTCCGAGCTGAAAAAACAGTCAGTACCTACCTTGCGGCTTAAATTACACTGTTTCCACCGGAGTTGTGTATGATCCAGCAGTCCTACTAATCCACTGTGCATGAAAATATCAACATAGTCATAGAGTTATGGTTGCTATTAGTCGACACCGAGGATACGATGAGAACGATCCTGACATACACTTCGCATCCTCCTGGAGCACATCAATCGGAGCAGGCTTTCGTGGCATCGTCTCCGCAAATGAATGGCCACTCTAATCCAGTTCCCCCTCCTGTCAAGTTTCTGCTGGGTGGATTGTCCGGGTAAATGCGGAAAGGTTTTGAAACTATAAAGCGTGGATATTTATTTTTTTGGCAATCGCTTTCTTAATTACTGGCAAAACATTTTCGTTTGATTAAAGTTGACTTCTTGTTTTGATGCATTGTTCATAATAGTTAATCGGAGAAATTAGAAGCCATGCTGGGTTTAAATACCAGTTATGTTGTTTCAGGTGTATGGCTACTCTGGTACGTTTATGCGATCGTTGATTTCACGGTTTCGCACTCATTTATGTCGTTTCCGCTGTTCGCTTTAAGGTTGTCCATCCGTGGGACACGGTAAGAACCGAATGCGATTGAGCGGTAACTGGGAATCAGAACTGGTGACCGGAGTTGGCAGAAACTGCTGGCAAACTGGCGTTCCGCACAATTTAGAAAAAACGCGCCGAGACGAGTGGCTTTGACAAAGTCGCTTCTTTATGGTTACTAATATTTTAGTTTACTCTGAAACGGAAACACCTGGCGCGACGCCGTATGTTCTCTGCTTTAGGAGCTAACGTCGGCCTAGGTGGTGCGTTAACTACCCGAAAATCGCTGCTGATTACTGTAAGTAATACTAATAACTATTTGACGGAATTTATCTTGTTATTGCAGGGGGAGTGGTGTAGCACGGGAGCACAGGATCACAAATTTTCAAGGTTTGTGTCAACTCATTTCGCCGTTTGCCGATTACTGTTGGGCTCGGTTTCAATGAGTCTCTTTCAATTAGTAACTGGAAATATTGCTCGCGACGAAGGGGTTTCGGGATTTTATGCCGGGTAACTGCATAGTTAGTTGAAGATTTTCAACGCTTACAGGTTCGGTAATCGGTATTGTATCATGTAGCAAATTGAATGTATTTATCGCAGAACAAATTGATCATGTTGGGTATGCATGACGTTAATTTCCTTTAAAATTCGTTATCTTTTTCACTTTCTAAGTTCGTGGACATCAATGATACGTCCCACAATCCAATGAAATGCAAATAAAGCTGGTACATAATTTTCATTAGAAAGATTCATAACCTTGTGCTGGTTTTGCACAGCTTCCGCAGTCCCAGACTTCCAGTGTATAAGTTGCTGCATACGTTTAACATCAGATGGTCGGTGATATGCGACTGACGTGCCTTGGTCGCATTAATCGTGGCCTGTCTTGTTATATCAAAGCCTTTCGCCCGGTCTACTCCGACAAGCCGTCTACTCCACGATCCGAATGGGCGTATACACATACTTATATGTTGGAAATGTATTCCGTGTAAGTGGTGACGTTGGTGTATACCGCATGCGCGATGCGCCGCGCATGCGTATGAAACAAACATTGATGAAACGAATCTTGGTGGTTCGAAATTTCGTAACTGTTATATTTCGACATGAAGGCCAGAAGGACAGCCCCCTGGTGTTTTCATCAAAACAGGAATCGCTCTCACCGCAGGCATTATAGCTGCCACCATAGGAGCACCCACCGATTCAGCAATGATTCAAATTATGGCTGATCAAAGGTGACGGTCACAGTCACATTTCAGAAAGTGAATGGTCTGCAGAATAATTTGAATGCTGGTTGTAATGAGAGCTAGAATATGGTCATGGAAGAATGTCGCATATTATTCGAAGTAGGCAATGCTTCGGATTTTCAGCTTGCCACTCGCACAGCGATGTGGATACAGAAAGGTCGTTGACGCTTTAATCAGAATCGCGCGTGAAGAAGGTTTCATTAAACTGTGGGGTGTAAGTATGAATTTTTATTTCTCAAGTTTGGCTTGTCAAATATGGGCGAGATAGTGCTTGTGCATACCATTAAGCTAGTTACATATATTTGGTGTTCGTTTTAGGGATATATCCCTGCCCTTGGCAGAGCAATGGTGGCTGACCTGGCACAACTGGTTTCATATTCACAGTCTAAAGAAATCTTTATTGAATCGGGTAAGACTCGAATTAACTGGACCGAGCACATAAAGTCGAAGTCAGAACAGGAGGAATTAACAACTGCGTATTAAAGCGTTGAACTATTTTGATATAGATTCTTGTTTAGGATACTTCCAGGATGGATTCCCTTACCACTTTACAGCTAGCATGATCAGTGGTCTCGTCACTACTGCTGAACTTATGCCGGTAAATTTACCTTTGCCGGTAAATTTTTTTACCTTTTTGTCACATTCTCACGTTCTGACAAGCGCTTTCCCCTCTGTAATTCTCATTTTTATTCCTCATTTTTTCTCACTTTTCCTATGTTTCTGGTTGCATTTTTAGGTGGATGTCGCTCAGGTAAGGTTTTAGAAGCGTTAACGTTTTTGACTGTGTGCTGTGTATACCAGCATCTGTAGGTAATCATGAGTTGCAGGATTCTGAATGCAAAGACAATAAATGGAAAACCGGAATATGCTGGTGTTTTGGAAGCAACGGGACAAGTAGTGAGAAACAAAGGACTTCTAGGGCTCTGGAGAGGATTTGTCCCTTACTATATGCGAATTGGTATGAAGATCTGCTTGCATGTTTTTTAAGATGCTGCCTAATAACAACGTTGCGTTTCAGGGTCACATACCGTGTTAACTTTTATTTTCCTGAAGCAGATGGCGCGATTATTCAAATAACACATGCTGTGAAGTGATCGAGTCATAGTTGTCATACCGTATCACTGAACTGTTCATACGTTTTCCATCAAGGTTGTTGTTTTTCTATTGCGAGCCATTAAACTTGAACCTATTGCTACGACATGGCGCTGCCATTTTTTTATTATTGTTACGTACACTACATATTTATATTAAATCATGTACATCATGTACAGTACATACACTACAGTACAGTACATCATGTACAGTACAGTACAGTACATGGATGTGTCGTAAAGAAAGGTACTTGCTCGTAATAAAGGAACATGAAATGGAAGATGAAATGGAAGATGAAAGATGAAATGGAACATGAAATTGGAACATGAAATGGAAGATATGATGCGTGGTGGCTGGGATACAATCAGGACGCCAACATCAACAGAGGTCTGCCGGTCTGGATCGAAGGCCGTTCGAACATAAAGCAGGCATGCAAATCATAGCAGCAGGACGTTACTCAAATCAGATTCTGTGCTTGTAGGTCAGAAAACCGGTTTCCGTATAAGTACGCTGTGCACTACAGCATGTGGAAAAATCGTGAATTTTGTTTTGTCTGAAATCTTTGCCGACATTTTCTTTGACCGTTTCGATACGATCATACAGACACGGTGCAAAAAGGTATAGAAGAGCAAGTATCATAATTATTGCGGTAGAAGTAGTAGTAAATAGCAATGACCTATTGTTCTCGTATCAGTATTATTATAATATAATAAATTATTATTAGTATTGTACTCGTACAATGTGAATGAACTGCAAAAGTGGCTGAACGTAGGACAGTTGCGCAAGCGGCTTTGGCGGCTATGTATTCTGTACGAGTACAGTACCTATGTACGTGCAATGCTACAGTACGTACAATTTTCAAATTTTGCAGGCTGTCTAGCCACTGTCCACACTCACTGGTCAGGCAAGGCACTGACCATGAGTGCAGCAATGAGCAAGCAGAATCTGCATGCACCCTTTCTCTGCCTTTCTGTCTCTTTAGTGGCTCCAACTGTATAACTGCAACCATTTTGCAGGCGCAGAGAATCACAAACATGCTTTTCACTTTTGAGTTTTGAGAATGCACGTTACCATGAAACCACAAAAATCGGCGCTGCTGGCACCGTGCTTATTATCAGTGCATCGGCGACACTAGCCGAGTGCATGGCTGCATTTTCTCCGAAATATACAATCAGTTTGTTTGGGGCAAATTATGTGTAACCGAAAACTGTACCTATATAATAATAATGTTGTTTTGGTTTGCTGGTTTGCAACAAGCCGGCTAAAATTTCTGTGCTGAGATTGTTTGGTTGAGTATATTATTTTTCTTCTTTAATGCATCGCTGTTGAACGATCAGTGCAATATGTCTGATGCCCAGTTGAACGGTGTTAACGCGGAGCAGCCGCGGAATCACGGGAAATCCTCCCATCCCCCGCAGGCCTCCAAGGAGCGCCACTCCACCATCAAGGGATTGTGGAATAAAGTGGCCAAGCAGCGGCCCAGGGAGGGCGCGCGTGATGCTCGTCAGCGGAGTATCGTGCATCTCACCGCGGAGATGAACATGGTACGAGTGATGAGTTCGTTTGGCCAGTGGTCTGAGTGTATTTTGCTGACTTTTCCCGTGTATACAGGACGAGCATCTTATCCCTGTGGACGATCTGTTCCGCAGGCTGGAAGTCGACCCTGAAAAGGTACGCTTAACGCGAACCATCTTCATTTTGCTGAAATGATTTGCGTGCAATATCCTGCAGTATTGTGGGCAGTGTTATTACTTGTACTTGTTTAACCATGCGGTCCACGCGTAGTATTTTTTTCGTTCGATTTTACATCGCGTTTTTGTATGCCTCGTGGACTTTGCAGCTGTCTGGTTCCAAGGGCGCATTAACGCCTTGAAATGGTTCTTCTTTTTTCTTCGTGTTTTTTTTACAAATTCTACAATATGCTAGTAGAGTAAACATGGTGAGTGTTTGCGACGAAAATCAAAAAGGAAAGGAATGGGCATTTTTAAATCTTCCAAGGCGAAAATCGTATTACGCTGCCACACTGAGCGGTTGCAACTGCTAAAGCGCCGGAAGTCTCCACGCTTCCTGACTTTGAGAATTTTAGTTGAGATGCTTTCGGGAAACATGAATTTTGTTTGACAGAAAATTAATTTCCACAGAAATAGAGGTTTCTCTGAAAGAAAACACTTATGCGGTATACGAAATAATTATGCGTCTTCCAGGCAGTCAAAAGAGTGCGAGCGTTAATGTATTGACTATTGAATGTGTTTTCACTAACGTTAATACAGTACTGTACTCGTTTGATATGTTTTTACTTTGTTCTTAACCGTTCGCTGATGTGAATTTAAAAAAGTGATACCGTCACTAATACGTACGGCGTAAATCCAGATCGTGGAAAACCTACAATTGTTACGGTGGCAAGATTCTTAAAACTTCCTGTTAACTTTTTATTACAGTGCCAGCTAATTCTTCACAACCAAATTTTAATTATAATAATATGTATGAATTGTTGTCAGCTAATTTCATATTATTTAAAGTTGCATTCGCATCAAAAATGAAGTTGTTTAATGACTGTTTTGTTTGTGGTAGACTACAGTATGCTGTTATCTTTGTTTTACTGAATAAAATTTGTCTCTATCGGTAAATTATAAAATAGATTTAATTTTGTAAATTATCACTTATGTGCCGTTGTGTGCGCCTACTCGTATAGTGGTCAATGGTTAGTGTGTTAGTACTTGCAGCACGTACATACATTTTTATTATCGTTTTTATTCTGGATTGTGTATTATGGAAATTTATTATAGAGCACGTATTGTCTGGAAATGTGGTTTATTTGAATGGTGAGAAGGGAACAGAAATCAATGAATGAAATAAAGATACGGCACTTGATATACATCAGATAGGCAGAAAACTCAGTAGATATGAATAACTGAAAAGAATGTATGGGTTTTATTTAGGGTCTCAGCAGCATGGAGGCTGCCAGTCGTCTGACGAAGAACGGCCCGAATGCCCTGTCGCCACCAAAGAAGGATCCGGAAGTGCTCAAGTGGTTCAAGGCCACCTTTTCCGGATTTGGCCCACTAATGCTGGCCGCTGCGCTGGCCTCCCTCATCGCCTACCTGATGCAGTTTCGCGACGGTGTCCCGGCTATGGATAATGTAAGTCCACAGCTGATTGTGCAGTATGTAGTTCTGATTGCAAAGTAAGGAGTACGAGTATGTACTCTGAATAAACCAAAGCGGATTGTGCAAGACACAGTTGTAAACGGCGGCATACACACGGCTGCCGCAAAACAAAGAAAACACCACTCGATATATAATTTTAAATTAAATTTTACAGCTGTGCTTCCCGCTAGCTGGAAAGTGAATGAGAATTTTATTGGTTGAGATTGCATTAAATTTAATTATTACTGGTATTTTGGAACAAACATTATGAGAGCTTTTTTACTGTAGCAAAAATTTATTATTTCACATATTTTACAAAAAGGAGTATCATTATGAAACTTCGAAAAAGAACATTTAAGTTTTTTTCGGTTCTGAGATTTTTTACTTAATTTACGATAATAACCAGGATACGTCAATTTGTTAGCAGTCGCAAAAATTAGCAGCTGAATAATTATTAATGACAGCAGCTTCAGTGTGCAAGAAGTCGACCTTGTTTACAATTGTCAGAATTCACCCATTCAGATTTTCCCGCGTACAGACAATATTTATTTCTGACTGGAAGTTTTCGCAGAAATCTCCAGCAAAAAATGGTCAACAAGCTGTCACGCTTTGTCATAACAATCTAATATGCAAAAACAAGCGAGACGCTGCCAGTGAATAATGACCGCGAAACTTCTGCAAATAATCGGAAAAATGTAATCACATTTGACCATCGTTTAGCGCTGCATAATACAGCCAGCGGGTTTTTACGTCTGAACCGCAGCAGAATTTACGTCAGTTTCCCCGCCAGCCAAAACATTTCCCTCGCTTATTGATGAAGTAATAAGCACACAAAAGATGTGGTAATACTACAGTACTCGTACAGAAAAATGATTCAGCAAGCGTGATAATCATGTGGACCGTGTGCCGGCAGATGTACGTCTTCATCGTGCTGACCTTCATCCTGCTCCTGACCGGGACGTTCTCCTACTGGCAGACGCACCGCTCGGAGAAGATCATGGAGAGCTTCACGAAGATGACGCCGAAAGCGGCCAAGGTACTGCGCGACGGGAAATGGCAGGACATCGCCGCCGACCAGCTGGTCCTGGGGGACATCGTCGAGGTCATGAGCGGACACGCCACGCCGGCCGATCTGCGGATTATCAAGTATTCTGGATTGAAGGTAAGATCTGTTATTGAGTGGTACAGTACCGGGTGGCTAAACAAAATGGCCGTCTCCTGTTTTCGTTTGTTTTTCGCAGACCCTTTGTCGCACCGTAAACTGTTTAGGCTCATTCGATAGAGAAGTTTATTAGCCACAAAACCTACAAAAAAGTTTTTGAACAAATTAAGCCGTCTTCGTTTGCAATGATGCAGAATGAAACTGTCTGCAGATTTTTCGTGTCCCAGCTCGCACAACATAAAATCTTGTGCCATTTCTTCCTCTTACAGACGTTTTGAATATTTTCAACTGTTTCATGTAGCAAAATACGTTTTCTTTTAATAGAAAAAAAAAGTTGTGGTCATGCTGCGTACACTGAACGAGTTATGCAGTCATGACATATTGTAACTTTTTCGAAAAATGCCGGTTTTTTATTTGGTATTTTCGAGTAATTTCGGTTGCAATGGCCAAGCACGGTTGCTAGAATACTGCAGTTCCTTACAGTTGAAAAATGAGAAACAGTCCCTCTACCAGAAGTAGTAAAATAAGCTACATCAATGTCGTTAGTTGAATAGCAAGTATTTTTAATTTAGAAACGGGTAATTTCAGATTTTCGCTTCTAGGACATCATCCAAACCCGGCCAGTTTTACAAAACAATTCATAAAAAATTTCAGCCTTATTGAAATTTTGACTTAACTCAACTTTTTTATGTTAAAAGCATTGCTTTATCGAATGAAACTAGGATAACGTCAATTCAGTGTTGGACGGATCCAGCGCACCATGACAAAACAGACGGCCATTTTGTTCAGCCACCCGGTACTTCAACTTTTCTTAAGATCTAACCACTTTCGCGCTAATCGCACACAAAGCAAATAGCTTGTCAGATAATTATTTGTCATTGTGGTTAACGTAGTGTAGCGGCAGTCGATCACAGTGGCCCACGTAATTAAAAGGGAAGTGACCCGGTACCTGGTACCAAATTCATACGCGTGCACAAACACTTCCGCTTTTGCGCACTCCGAAACATCTTTTTGCTTGTAAAATTTATTTTGAAAGCAAAAGATTTGTGAAAACCGTTGTGCGCGTAAACATCCGGTTGGGAAGTTCTGGCTGTAAGAAAATACCAAGTTTGTATGCATTCAGATGTACCAAAGGTCTGATTATGGACAGATCTTCTTTAGATTGTGCATGTGCACATAAATGGACGTAAATATGAAGATCGCTTTTACACCGAACCAGGGGTGCAATTTTTTTTTTAAACTTCAAAATGAAATTTGAAAAAATGCTGTGCTAGCCGTGGTTCGGTGTGCCTAAAACCGGTCTTCATGCAAATGTGCGTTCACATGAAATTTACAGCAGGTCAGTCCATAATGAGACTCTTCGTACACCGGAGTGCATTTAAACTTTTTGGAATTTTCTTAAAGCCAAAACTCTAGAACTGGATATTTCGGGGACGAACTGCTTTCGCCCCTGTTTATACAAATCATCTGGCTACAAAATGTCATGAACCAAAGCGACCTTCAGATAAGTTCACAAAGACCTGAAAAAGTACTGTATTTTCCCATTTAAGCAAATTAATATTATGCGGTGCATTTATCGTATTAGCGCCAGAAACATCAGTGCACGCTTTGCATCTGCGTTAAACAATTGCAGGTGTTTTCCTTATTGTAAGTAATTTACTGTGCTATATATATATATAATAAAATTCGATTTTTAACAATTATTTTAGACTGTACGACTTTATACCGATACATATGGCTGCATTTTTGACTGACACTCTGACAGTATTAACGACAGTAATCGAATTCAGGTGGATAATTCCGCTCTAACCGGCGAGAATGACCCCTTGTCACGGACAACGCAGTCCGATGAAAATCCACTGGAATCGCACAATCTCATGTTCTACACTACACATGCTGTGGAAGGTAAGCTTAAGTAAAAAAATAATGAGTACTAGCAGTTATTTTTAAAGATAGTAAATGCTTCGCCTTGGTGCATCCCTTCGGGCTGTGTTGACTTCCTTACTGCCACATAAATAAATATAAATGATTAATTGGTGTCTATGTAGTGTGTAACATGCATTTGCCTTAAAACTGCCGGCCTGCCTCGAAACTGCCTGTAGAAAGTTTTGATTAGTAATACTTATTTTGTTTTGTTATTAACGGAGATTTTCGCGGCAGATGTTATGAATCAGCCAGCCAACTTTCGACGAATATATTTTTCATATTTAAATGATCTACGATCGTTTTAGCGCTATAAATTAAATTTTCCCTTTCGTTAGACTTGAAAAATGTTTGACATAGAAATCATTTAATTACTAGGTCCTTCGTTTTAAGTTCTGATTTATTGGTATTTGGTGATTTAGTCACTTCTATGCAACATCTACAATGCCGCAGTCCGTCAGGCTGTCACAGTGAAATTAATTTTCTTTCCCTGCAACCATAACATTATTTTGATATATTTTTTATCAGACGGCAAGAAGTGATTGTTATGGGATAGCAAATAAATTCCCCTTTTTCTCTTAGGTTCCGGCACGGCGATTGTGATTAAAACCGGCGACCAGACCTTTATGGGACGCATTGCCAAGTTAACCGCCAATGTGGGACCGCAGCAGACGCCGATCGCCGTGGAAATTCAGCACTGTGTGAATATTATCTGGTTTATTGCGCTGACGATGGGGGCCCTGTACGTGATTGCGGCATTTTCCATGGGCGTCGACTGGCTGATGGTCATCACGCTGTCCATCGGCCTGATGGCTGGAAATCTGCCCGGCGGCCTGTTGATCATGGTCACGGTAAGCAATATTGACATTATTTATACGATGGCAAATTTCCTGTTTCTTAGAATAAAATACAGCAGAAACTGGGAAGGCGGAAACACAGAACTGGTCAATAATAAACCGGTTTAAGAGTCGGTTTAAATGCTGACGAAAATAGAAATTATACGTAAATGGCGAATATTTTTTGCTGGATGTGGAGTTGGACTTGAAGGATATTTCTGTTGGATTCAAAATAAGTATTTCAGAATTATGGAGCATATGCCTATGAGCGATATATTTTTAATAATTATTATTGGTAGGATTTGGAGTAGTTAGTTTGAAAGCGTTTATTATTATTTTTATATTTTATTCTTATTCAATTTAGTAAAGACATGGTTCTCGTGTGGTGATCTTATTACATTTAAGTTTTTAACTTAGTAAAATTTCTTATTAGTCCTATGAGAAAAACAAGGCAACATTGGTTGGAAAACTGAGACCGGCAAAGTATCTGGTCAAGTTCGAAATTTCATAGAAAAATTATTGATGTAACACTAATTATGTTATCTCATGGCATTTAAATTGTAGGCTATGCTGAGTTTGGCAGCCAAACATTTAGCCAAAAAGAATTGTTTGATTAAGAAGCTAGAAGCCGTAGAAACCCTGGGCTCGTGCTCCATCATCTGCTCGGATAAAACCGGGACGCTGACGCAGAATCGCATGACCATCTCGCACGTGTGGGTGGACGATGCCGTGTTCTTGAATGAAACGGCCACCGAGCCCGATACCGGTTAGTGGGATTTTGTAGAATTTAATTTCTGGTATGTAAAACGTTTTATAAACTAGGCTGGTACAGGAAGTACTCTACCGTGCAGAAAAAAAGCTAATACGAATTAAGAACCATACTGCGCACACAATACTCTTGTAATTACCGAGCAATAAGTACAGTATATAATAGGAATTCGTAGTGTGCTGGCTCAGACATTATGAGCTTCAACCAATTACAGTAAATATGCGCTTTAAGCTTATTCTACACACCGTCAGAAAATTAAAATATGTATGGGAAAAATCAATTACTTTTTAAAAATTATAAAGTATAACAATTGTTATTTTAACAAAAATTAAACTTAACACACTAAACGTCCAGTTTTCGATTAGAGTTAATCGTTTGTAAAACATTTAACAAGTTGTAACGCGGCCAGTCTCCTGAAATCGAGTATTTAAAAAGGAGTAATCGCTGTGGCACTTTAAGAGTAAACGTTCCAACGAATAAAACTTTTTTTCTGCAACTTTATCTCTGAACTTAAACATCTTGCAAATTACAATCTCTGTATTAATCCGAAGAGTCAAACCTTTTCTAAGGTTTCAAACTGTTTTGCTGTACCGGCATTGAACTTTCAAATATTGCGTTTTAATTTTTATTGTACCAGCATTGCACAGTTTTTTTGTACTTTGGTTTGATTGAAATCGTCAATTTATTTCTTGTTTTTTTGGCGTTGATTACTTGCTTATTATTTTATTAAATGATTTTTTGTCATTAATTTATCAAGCAGTATATTTTTAACTGAGTGCATTATTTCTCAGATTTGTATGGTAATTATTTGGTCACTTGTAATTCCAAATGGTCTGAATTTTTTAGTTGACGGGTTTCGCAAGCAAAGCCCCAGCATGCCCATCCTCATCCAGGCCGCCTCGCTCTGTCTCCGCGCCAAATTCAAGGAGTACAAACCGGACGCGGCGATCAACAGCCGGGAGGTGGAGGGTGACGCCTCCGAGACGGCCATCCTCAAATTCCTCTCCATCATCACCGGCGACCGCGTCCCGGAAGCGCGGAAGGACAGCCCCCCGCTGGCGGAGATCCCCTTCAACTCCACCGTCAAGTACCAGGCTTCGGTGCACCGGCGGGATGGGCTCCACCTCGTGGTGATGAAGGGCGCGCCGGAGGTCGTTGTCGGGCGCTGCGAGACGATTCTGGTCAACGGGAAGACGGAGAAGTTGGGGAAAAAGTGGGAGGAGAAATTTCAGGAGATGTACGATGAGCTGGGCGAGTTGGGGGAGCGCGTCATTGGGTTTTGTGACTGCGAGCTGGATGAGACGGAGTTTCCGGAGGGGTACGAGTTTAATGTGGAGGAAAAGAATTTCCCGCTGGATGGGATGCGCTTCCTTGGGCTCATGTCCATGCTGGTCAGTGTCCGTCATTACCGCGTACTGCAATCGTATAGACACTTATTTAAAGCCTAGTTTTATTATTTTATTTACTAAACCTAAATTTATTTACTGTACATACTAGTTTTATTTGCTTGTATTTGTTTACTAATGAATTGACTTGTTTTTTTCTGCTGAAATATCTATTCGTTTTTAACTTTTTGGCTTTTACCTATGCGTTGTTGGCTTTTTACAAATAAAAAACCACATTATAAGGAATTCAGCGCATTTTTAAAATGGACAACAGCTGCTCGTGCGTTTTTATTATTTATTTTAACGTAGTTATTTCTTATAATTTTTTTAATGAAACTGATTGCGTTTTATCTGAAAATTTGTTAGAATTAATTTTGGGAACACTGGCGATATCTTCGTTCAGTTGAAGGGAGAATTTGTCATCTCACAGTTCAGCACAGTTTAGCGGTTTCCTCCGTTATTTTGATGACTGAAAATAATTATTACAAAAATTGTTAATTTTATTTGATTGAATGTTTGTAGGATCCGCCACGCGCCGCAGTCCCGGACGCGGTGTCGAAGTGCCGCAGCGCCGGCGTCCGTGTCATCATGGTGACGGGCGACCACCCGGTGACGGCGGCGGCCATCGCGCGCAGTGTCGGCATCATTTCGGCCGAATCCTACACCGTGGAGGAGCTGGCGCGGCAGCGCGACGTGGACTACGAGGACATCCTGCCCGGGGAGGCCACGGCGGCTGTCATCCACGGCACCGACCTGAAGGAGCTGTCGCAGGCGGAACTGGTGCAGATCCTGACCACCTACCCGGAGATTGTCTTCGCCCGCACCTCCCCGCAGCAGAAACTGCAGATCGTCGAGGCCTGCCAGAGCACCGGCGCTATTGTCGCCGTGACGGGCGACGGGGTCAATGATGCGCCCGCCCTCAAGAAGGCCGACATCGGTAAGCTGACAAACAGGATGTATTCACCCTTTGATGTACATATTTATTCATGCGTAAAAAGGCAACGTTTGGTGCTGCATCCTATGTTCCAACATTTATAAAATAATCATAAAATATTAAAACGATCACCGATTATAAAATATGCATATCTGAAGAATAATAAATATTATCAATCTTTTTCTCGTTAATATTCTATATGAAAAATGTAAAGTATTTCATATATTTTTATTAAAAATGTTTTAAATTTACCTTTAGAATCACGTGAAAGATTTGAAAAACATTTGACCAGTTATCAATTTTGCGCCAAATATTAGCATTTCTTTAGTACTTACATAGTATGCTGCTTTTCCCTAGAATTTAGGCCAGATAAATTTTTCTCCAATTTGTTACAAATTATTAGAAACTATTAAATTGATGGGTTTTTGTTGTGAGAAATCATGTCTCACATAGCCATTTGATAGACTGGAATTGCAACTCGTGTGTTACTTCTGCCTGTGCTGCGTCGAAAGATAAAGTAATTGCGAGAAATATTTCAACAGTCCTTGTGAAGAAATATATATGCCAATTCTCCACACTTTGCAAATTGCCATAAAAAAATCAAAAATGATCGAGAGTGGTGTATTGCGTTAATTTGTACTGCGTACGCAACGACGTAGTAGCCCCTACACTACACCACCCACGGTCTGATGGTATACGTTACCGTAACCCGCCTCTGGTCCAGCTGATTTTCCGTTTGTCTTACCGCTGCCTAAACGCCGCATTTGCGTGATTATCTGTACAAAATTTTTTGAATGAGTTTTTCCATGATTGGGGTGTTTTTCTGCGGTTGAGTCAGCATTCGGGCGGCTAATGTGTAGGGCTGTTCTGAATTAACATACGTTGTCTGTGCGCTGCAGGCGTGTCGATGGGGATCACCGGGAACGACGTCAGTGTGGAGTCGGCGGATCTCGTCCTGATGGACGACAATTTCGCCTCCATCATCAACGGCATCGAGGAGGGCCGCATGATCTTCGACAACATCAAGAAGACCTGCTGCTACGCCATGACGACGGATATTCCCGAGGCGGCGCCGGTCATCCTGTATCTGGTGCTGAACTGCCCGCTGGGACTGTACACCATCTCCATGATCCTCCTCAACTGCGCCACCGATTTGGTAAGCCTTTTTTACTAGTAAGTACTTATAGTTTTTATAAATAAGAGATTACAATTAACCGAACCGGTGTGTTCGAATGCATAATACGGGTAATCGGGCAAAACCGTCAAATAGCCATTACAATAAAATAAACTACCTAATGCATTACTACTCTTTAATCTTGCATAAGCCAGGACACGTAACAATAAGCCTGCGTAAATTTACACTAGTAAGACGATGAAAGCGTGAGCCATCGAGTCGTACAAAACGTAAAACATCGTAGTGAAATGGTCGGGGATAAGGATGTTTGAGTTCCGTTTAACGTATTGAGCGCGTAGAAAATAGTTGGAACGAGTTAATACTTAGATTGGAGCATAATTTTTAAATCTTTTAAATAAATTTAAAAAATTGTAATAAATTAATAAATTTTCGAGAAAACAAAATGGTTGAGAAAATATTCGGCAGTACACGTACTCGGGAATTTCATGGTAAAAAATGGCCGACAAAATGTTCACTGCAGTGTTGCCGATTCGTTATCAAATGATCGTAGTGAAGTGGTTCAAGGAAGGTGATTGTCCGAAATCTAACCTAAGTTAAGCTTGAAACAGTCCAAAGAGAATTTTGCGACATTTGTAACTATTTATACATGTTTCAGTTTTTTCCAGTGGAATAAGTTATGTACGAATAAATACGGGTTTAATTTAATGCTTAATGTGCTTAGATTCCTTTTGAATCTTAAAATGTTAATGTCATTGAATGATTTTGAACGTTAGAATGTTAAAATTTTGAGGGTTAATATTACCAGTAATATTTTTGGTTGATTGAAAGTACGGATGGCTGATGTGTATATTTTCTGCAGTATCCGGCCGTGTCGCTGGCGTACGAACCGGCGGAAAGCGACACCATGAAGTTGCCGCCGCGGAAGCGCTCGGAACGGCTGATCACCAGCAACCTGGTGCAGGCGGTGTACCTGCAGATCGGCATCATCGAGAGCGTCGGGGCCTTCTTCGTGTACTTCGTCATTTATACGACGCAGGGTTTTTATCCGCGCCGTCTCCTCGGCTTGCGCGAGGAGTGGGAAGACAGCACTATTACTGATCTCAAAGATTCCTTTGGACAGGAATGGGTACGCATCAAACTACAGAATTATTTATTACTTACAAAATGCCTAATGTATCGTAAATAAACAAAACGTAATTTTTTAACTAATATGTGGTAATAATATAAATTATTCTTTAGCTGTAGTCGTTAACGTAGTAATCCTTCTAATTTATTATCGAATTTAGTGAAGTATTATTTTGTGTTGAATGTTTGTTGCAGTTACTTTTGTCGGTTATTTAATTAAACTGGACACTGTTTTTTTGCATTGAATTTTGCCGAAAAAATGCAGTTGTCGTGGATTAATTATTTGTTCCCTGTGTTGAACAGAATTTTGCTCAACGGAAACAGTTGGAACACGTGGTACAGTCGGCGTTCTTCATTTCGGTGGTACTGCAGAATATTGTGCATTTATGCCTGCGACGCTGTCGTCGTGTGTCGGTCTTCCAGAAACCTCTCAGGTACATTTTCTGTATAAATGACAGAATAATATTTTTTTAACACAGATCATTTGTTGGGAGTTCTTTATTAATTTTAAGAATAATTACTTAGACAGGATTACAATGTTTAACGTTAGTGTTCTTCGACTGTTTTTATTGTAATGTGGTACCTCTCCGGCAAATGCAAAAAATGTGAAAATTATGGTTGTATATCAAATGTGCGATGTGCAGAACAGCGACAATGTGTTTATTCGCGGTTGGTGTTTTACAGCAATCACCACGTTCCCTGCGCATGGCTGTTTGAACTGGCGCTGGCGTGTTTCTGCGTCTATACGCCGTATTTACAGGATGCCCTGGGATACGGAACAATGTGGTAGGTGTTTGCGCTGACTGCTATAACACGTGTTGCATGCGAAAACGAAAAATAATGGTAGATTCTAATAACTGTTTTTTATACTGCAGTTTCTGCGAAGATGTGTGTCGTCAGAATACGGTCTATTTTGGCAAATTTTATTTTATTTGTTTGAAAAATTAATCTTTTAATTATTTTGCCAATCGGTCAGTGCTTCCTGTCCCGAAAATGCGCATCCTTGAAGTAAACAATTTTGATTATTTATTTGTAAGATGACTGCCTTCAGTAAAAAATTGAAATTATATAAATAAAGATTTTTAAACCATAATTTTTATTATTATCATTTATTTATAAAGTTGCTGACATTTTTATGTTTATTTAACAGGTTCCCCTGGGTGTTTGCTGTGTTGCCGTTCGCCATGTACCTGTTCGTCTACGATGAACTGCGCCGTCTGCTGATCCGCCATTTTCCCGGCTCGTGGGCCGACCGCAATCTCTACGTTTAAATCTATTTATTTTTTTAAATTTGAATTATGCGTATAATATCTATACTACGAGATCAGTCCTTCCATGTTTTCATTCGTGTTGACCGTCCGGTTTTTGTGGAAACTCGGCAAATATTTTTATGAGTTTAGATGATTTTGATCCGAATTTTACAGTTTTTATCAGCATTATGCAATCAGCAATCATAAACAGGGGCGCAACGTCGCAGAAACCTGTACCAAAATTAATGAAAAAATATTTGTAGAACTGGGTTTGCTCAAATAAAAAAACAACAGAATATCTGTTCTGTATATAACGGTAAATTGTTGTTTGGATTTTGACGCTGACAAACTGACGCGTGTGTTCCGTGTCATCATTCGGCCAAGTTTTCTCCGTGCCATGTGTTACGCTGGCACGGCGATTCCGGAACAAGGAAGTTGCCATTCTCCATGCCGTTTCTGTGCAGAGAACGTTAGTTATAGAACGTTCCCAACAGTGATATAAGCAGTCTTTACACATCTGCCAATCGCTCGAACAGGTTTACTTATAAAAGGCAAAACAGCAGCATATTCTCGCATGGTGCAGACTTGCAGTACAGATAAAATATTCATAAAAATATTTACTACACGACACTGTGCAAGAACCGTAGATATTCATGATGCCGCGCTATCTGCCCACATTTTTATTTTTTCCCGAATATCTTCCCTTTAACAACGCCGCGCCGCCAGTTAACTGTCCACCGGGGTGGGAAGATGGGGATATTCATTGCGGCTCGTCGAAATGCCGGTGCTGACGGTGTGGAGTGGGAAATTTCTCAGGAATGACAATGGTGAGAATTTCTTGTTTATATGTAATGTTTGTCGCATTAAAACGCTCTGGGTAAAATGTTCACTTACTGCCTGATCACTGTCAACAGTCCCTTTAGGGCGCGGCTATTTTAAAAACGACAGCTGGTGTGACGGAGTCACCGCCAAAAGCTAGCGCTTGTATTTCCATCATTTTTTGCGAATATTCTTTTACAGCATTATTGTTTCTGCAATCTTGTGCATAGTTGTTGTGATACAAATTTTCGAAGACTTATAATCAGCTGTATATGTACTTGCATGCAGAGAAGAAAATTATTGTTTACCTAGAGTAAACTACCATAGGGAAACGTTTTTAGTCGCTTATTTTGCACAGCCATAATAGCTTTTCCGATCCGAAAAACAAGGAAGTGTTAATTTTTTTTATAGTTTTTGGGTTTCTTATTTATTAAGTATGGATGTTTGTATCTACGTCTCTATAATTTTAAGACTGCATTTATGGGCCCAAGTCAGCCTTCTGTAAAAGGGATGACGAAGTTATCATGGACATGGAGTGCACTGATTACTCCCTTTCCTTTTCATGCCGACATAGGATACCGGATACACCTCATCAAACCCTCACCCCCAAAATCACAAATGCCACAAATCTCAACCAAAGATAGCACGTGCAGTCTGTACAGTTGACACGCCATGTTCATAACCAAAAACTTTTTTATTTGTTGCGCACCTTTTTGTATACTCTGAAGTCTGTGCATGGTCAGCTAAGGGATACGAGCCTCCCCAACTTGAAATTACCAAATTGAAGATCTTTTTATCTACCGGTCTGCATAGAAGCCAATTCTGTAGCACACCCGGCATACGCAAGCATGAAAAAATAAAGCGTTGTTGTTATTAATTCGTGTCGTTTTCCACCTGCATATGAGGGACGTTTAAAGCAATATGTTTCTGTTGTAGTCCGACTGGTCATGGATATTAGGATACTATGCGTGTATATAACTTTATATGATGAGTACCAGGAATAACCTCCTAAATGAGGCCGTAAACAAATTCCCCGCCCAAAAACAATTAAGGGACACGCGACAAACCTCTAATCGGACAACAGCGTGCACTGTTTTAATAACACCACATGTCTCCGATGAGCAGATTATGACGTCGACGCGCTAAACCGGCATGTTGCCGCTGGGCCTCCGTACTGGGATACAGCGTGTACATCCTCCTCATTACGACCGTTATACGCGCCGCTAAACGCACTCTTTCAGGGAGCACGCGACCGTTATTCGATCAGTTAATTCTAGCTTATACCGGCGTCTTGTTTATGCGAACCTATCATCACATGAACCTGTATATAAAGGTTTCTTGCTTCGACTGACAATCTAGTGATTTCCGATTGCCTGATGCTCATTTGCATCCTGACTCTGCAGCAGGAGATTACAATCAAACAAACGCACCACTGCATTATTTACTCGGTTCGACATGTTTTATTGACATCGCCACTCCGTACGTCATTTTTTCTTTTGATCTGTCAACAGGAAGAATTTGTTCGCACCGGCATGGATCACCAGCTCATCAATGTGCGGAACACACATAATACAACGCGTGCCGGGATTAGCTAAGCGTCCCTTTGTTGACACAAGACGACCTGAACTGTGCCACTTCTGTGTAGCAGCGTGTGACGTCGCGTTTCCCTCCTAGACAAACGGTTTTTGTTACGCTGTACAGAATACCGTATAGTAACAACGCCTAAAGAAATTCCCGCACGCATCGGCGCCGGGATTTTTCTGTATTATCTTATTGGTTTCGATTTATTCGTCCTAATGTCACCGCTTATATTTCTGGCTAACTAATCCCGCCCCGATGCGTGGATATCCCGGATGTTGACTGGATATAAACCGCCTTTAAAACGCAAAACGGGAAACTGCGTTCGCGTTTATTTTGTTTGTTTTTCCTAGCGCGAATAGTTTTAACCGCTTTAACATGAATTCATCAAATGTACTTAACGCATCAATTAAATCCATTAATTCGCTGGCTGGATTTGGATATGCCATGATCCCAGTTGCAATTACAGGGACGCTCGGGAGTGTTTTCAGCACGGTGTACATTCTTCACAAGCTGCTCTTCACGCGGAAAAAATTATTACTGAATTTACGATCGTATGACCTCATGTTCTGCAACATGTCCCTGGCTTCGTTATTCTTCTCCGCGTTTTATCTACCCGTTGCGGCGTTCTCCACCATCGTCGGACCGCAGAGTATCATAGCTAGTAGAGAGTACCACAGTTTCTGCGTCTTCACCGCATTCTCCTATTTTTCCTTAACCACCACCTGCGCGTTTACCCACAGCGCCATCGCCGCCAACCGTCTCTTCGTCGTGGTGTTTCCCCATCAACGGAACCTCCAATCTCCCGTGTGCGCTGCAATGCTGATCCTGATCTCCTGGATAATCCCGGCCGTGACCTTTATCTTCCCGTTTTTTAAGGTCTTCGGCGAGTACGGCTTTGCGCCGTCCAGCCGTTGCGGCTTTGTCAACGTTAATTATACGTACCAGGCAATCTATAAAGCGATTAGCGGCTTTGTGCCGTTGGCCATTATGGTTATATGCTACGGATTGGTGGCGTATTTTGAGATCTCCTCACGGAAGCGTCTGGCTCCCGGCAACAACAAGCGGAAATCGGTGGGATCGGGACGGGATGTCCGGTTGCGGCGGGAAGCGCGTGCTACCCGTACGGCGCTGCTCACGTGCGCGGCCTTTGCGCTGGGTTACCTACCGAATGCCATTGTCGGGGTGGCGGCCAGTATTAAGATGATCCAGTCGTCCAACGGACAGCTGGCGTCGCTGTGGATGTGGATTGGTGAGTGTTTTTTCCCAATTCATAAATAATGCACTGCAATGATTTTTGCGATGGTTTTGTTTAAAAAATGGGTATCAGCCACTCTAGCCGTCGGCTACCTAAACAGTGACAGCTGACGGAAGTTAACATTTTCCTTTTCAAAAAACATTTGGAATTTGTCGTTATTGTTTTTATTGTATTTCGATGTACTCTGTAGCCTATACTTCGTTACGGAGTCCACCTTCTTAACAGTAATATGGTTTAGATTATGCAATTACTGTACCGCTATAAAGAATCATTTTGTGTGCACTGAAGCGAAGTACAGTAGTTTGAGTAGCACCTATTTCTTTGAAAAATTGTAAGCAAATGCTTTCCAATTAATATTAATGTGAAAAACGCCGAAGTGTATATCTACTACTCAAGCATTGGTTAATTTTGGCTTATTTTCTTACAATAAGTAAGTAAAGTATCTCTCACAGTTATCCATTTTAGTCAATTTTCTCGAAAATTAACAACGATCAAGATCACGATTGAGGCGTATCTGTAGCTGTAACCGCATGCCGGCCTGTAAGAACATTTTTTATCAATACGCTTTACAATCTTGGTCTGAATTTTTTTTTGCATTTTTTTTGCTGCGGCTGCTGCAAAGTAATAATTTTAAGTCAGTTAGCAAAATATCTCAACCGCGGTAAAAGCGTAGTTACTCTCGAAATTAATGCATGTTTTGCGGGGAAGATTCCTCATGATACAGCTTATTACGGCTAATAATGCTGACGTTTCTAGCTTTTCATAATGTTGCACGCAATTTCTCGTGTTTACATAACAATGCGTCACGACTCATCGATAGTGTTGATGTAATAATCTGTTTAATTTTTCACTTGTTTCTTGATTGTATGCTAAATTACGTTAGAGATGTATCTGCTGTAGAACAAGTGTCGACGCGTTTAATTAAGTGAAAATGCCAGGTAAACAAATATATTGCGCATGTGGCTGTTTACTTTCCCCGCATTAAGGATCGGTGACCCGAGCGTAATGTAATACCGTACCGCCCATTCAACGGATGTACAAGTACTCACCTTAATAATGCTCCTGTCGATTATGAAACGGCGCATGCTTTGACGAGTTGACGTTGATTAAAATTTTTAGAAAACGCAGATGTGCTCTGCGAATTAGAGCATGCACACTACCCTGGTGACAGATTGCAAACTGGCCCATTTTTTGGCCAAAATGAAAGATTAAACCAAGATTATAATTATCAATCTTTGCCTACGCTTTGAGGAGCGTTTCTCGTGGTATAATCTGCTATGCAGCGCGAATTAGCACTGGTAGTAAATTTCACTGGATGTCAACAGGATAAAATGATATAAGGAAAACGCTAGTTGACCTTTTCACCAGTTAAGCATGCATGGTTATCATGCGCGCGTAGATGTAGATTTAGTGGAGTGTACATAAAATTTACGAGATTGAAGGTTGCCTGTATTGTGGAGATATTGTAGCAGCTGCAAGTGTTCAAAACTTCAAATGCTTGAAATTTTGCAGGATGCAGCATCAATCCGGGCATTTATATTTTTCTGAATTCGGAGTTACGGCGGAAAATTTTGAGCGTTTTCGGATGGAAGAGCCAGACCGTATCCAGTTCGCAAGAGCAAGACGGATCCATCTTAGCGCGCTCTTCTATGCGGCGGGTGACCTTTCCTCATGTATCCGCAGTCAGCAGCAAAGAAGTAGAACGATAAAAGCTGTTCTTGAATGCGACGGATGAATCATGTTGCATTTTACGCCGAAATACGGTGCAATACAGGAAAACTTTCTTTTGACAGTATTAAGTACAGAATTGTCTATATTGCGGGTATTATCTTTTTCCTGTATTTAATTCTCGTCGCTAAAATTAACATGTTTCATCATTCACATAATTTTCTGCCTAAGAGCGAAAACCGCCATCGGCTTGTGGTTACTCACGTGAGCACGCATGCAAACTGGCACGTGGGTTTAAGATTTTATCGCGTGACCTTTTGCTTCCGTCACCTGTTGCGGTTGTAGAAATTGATAATATCTACTTAAACTGCGACCGCGAACTCCTGGAAGCATAATACATTCTGCTCGTTAGTTAAAGCACACAGTATTCGGAAAATACGATACATACTTCATAAAATTAATGCTGTACTAAATAAATGAAACATTAAGTGTTAGATAGAATACTATGGTATAGGTCACTAAAAATAATAACTAGTATACTAAAATACGACGTGGTCTGTTATCTGTAAGGGAATCCAGTGCAGTTCGGATTTCGTAATGATCTAAGCACGTGCCAAAAGCCGGCCGAGGGATGTAAATCGCCCATACACATCTCTCTAATTTTACGGCAGTGTTACTTCGAATGCGGTTGTTTAATTACATTTTTAATCCAAAATATTTCGCGCAAAATCCTAACCAAACATCTACAGTACACGTTTCATCAGCCGTGCCATGAAAACAAATTATATCACAACATTATTGTTGACTGCTACTGTAGTTATTTTCCATGAGCCTTATCACACATCATATTTCTTTAATGAAATTCCAAGGGAGGAAATTCGCTTCTACGGTTTAGTACTTTGGTCAGGATCCAGCACGACCTTTGCACAGCAATTTGTAGTTAATGATAAATCCCCTGGTCACTGTCAAATCTTGAGAAAACAAGACGAGCACCAGCCACAATGTCATCAGTACGTAATGTCATCTTCCTCGGGAACAAAACAGATCCACTTATCGTATTTAATGGGACCGGGTATATCACACCGCTTCGGTATGGGCTCGCTGGAATAATCGTAGAGTTCGGGGGAATCTAGTATTAACGTTCCTGTACCGATTAAGCATGCCGCGGCGAACATCCAGAGAAACAGCCGATCCAATACCATGGCAATGTATTTCCAGTCTTTGACAATCTACATGAAAGGTCGTCAGTATATAATGCGCAATGACTAGCGCGCCGCAGACGAATGCTGTACTGTATGAACTATGAAGTAATCTAGAAAAGTTTAAGCGTGATGATCTAAACGAAAGGTCATCAGCATTTCTTGAGTATTACTAAACCGCGAGCTTTTTATAAAATAAGAGGGGATGTCAGTAGCACACCTAGATAATCCCCTGTATTGCTGCCGTCAGCCACCTGGAGTGTGACGTTACGGCAATACATATGGCTAAATCTGGCGCGGTACAAAAGCACCATGTATAGCCACAACGTCATCCTCCAGCCGGCTGACGGCAGCAAGTACAGGGGTTATCTAGGTGCGCTACTGATATCCCCTCGTATATAAAAGTTAACGGCCTAAGGGAAAAGTCACCAGTAGGCTGCACGAATTACTCAGCTGCCAAATTTGTTTCGAGATTTATTAAAGAATGAATAAGCATAATCATCTTATCGACACGTCGTTTGAATTTATCGCGTATTGCAAACTTCTACATCATTCATTTCCTGACCTAATAAAAAAACTATATAAAAGGAAGGCATTAAACAAAACGTTATCAGTTCTACGAAGCATCATAAATATTTTGCAAATTAATCTAAAGTTTTTTGCACATATGTAGCTGAAACGAAAGTGTTTTCTAGTCGAAATTGTGTGTGATTCAGTTTTTAGAAGACATCACACGTATTCACCGTACATATCTGTACATGTACATATACTTACGTTGGCAAAATTATGCGTTTCGCGGACATGTTCCACGAGGAAATTAATTCCGTCGATGGCTTTCCGTGCATCCCGATTCAGTTCGATATTATCTTTGCGCCGGGGACTGGCGAATCCCAGCAGACCCGGCTGTTGCAGGAGAAACCGGCGCTGTCGTTCCCGCTCGTAATCGCGTTCCGCCGCCGTCTCGTGCTCGGTGTCCTCTCCGTCTTTCATCGTCGGCCGTTCAATTAATAAGAGTTTCGGAAGGTAGTCAATGAAGATGGCCCTTATCACCGGGTTGATATTGTGCGTGGCCGGATTGCGAAACTGGAAAGTGCCGAAGATGATTGTAGTAGCTTAACAATCTGGCTACTACGAGTACATTCCACATACATTAAGCGCTTTATTTCGTTACAATCGCAACAGCTTAATCTGCTTCGTTAGATGCGCAGTATAATTTGGTAGCACCATGTGCACCTACGTGTATATTGATGACAATGATGGTGAAAACAATACTGCATGTCACCATAACCATGGTAAACAGGAGATACCGTCCCATTAATGGCACCTGTATCAACAAATTTTTATATAAAAATCCTGCCCTTAATTTTACTGGAAATGAGAAGAGCCAGTTAGACATTACACATACCGCTAGAGATGTCGGCGGAATGATCTGCAAAGCACAAATAAAAACAATTACTATGGTTTAAACCAAGACCAGCACAGGCCAAATAAGTTATTTTATCTGCGCAAATAAATTAAATATATCAAGAAGCGGAAATACTATTAACAAATGCTACTGTTAAGCACAGCGTAAACTTTTTAATGAACAGCGCCCTTTTCTGAAATGCCGCCTGCATGTACTATGTACCTATGTACATTTATACGCAGTTAGCAATATTTATTTATCAAATTTCATGTATCGTTTTTATCACAAGAATTTTAAGGCCGCCTTGAGTCGATACTCGATAGGCACGTAATCAAAATATAGTCGTACAGTTTGATCTAAAATATTACACTAAAATTCAAAAAAGTATAGATTAAAAGTGAAAAGTTTTATACGGATGTCGTTTCCTAGCGTATGAATCGAATGTTATGTGATAATATTATTTGAAACGCATAACAAAAGTTTTTTTACCTCGGCTAGTAGGAGCACGAACACCGTCAGCGACAGAAGAATGGAAATGCACAGCGTCACTTTTTCGCCGCTATCACACGGCAGATAAAAGACGAACACCGTCAGAAAAGAAATCAACACGCACGGAATCATCAGGTTCACTGCAATAATATAGGAGTGATAACTTTATTTTATATCGAATTTTTATCTCATCTACATTTACCGATATCTTAAATTTTTTATTTGAACGTATTTTGTGAGCAATGCTCGCCTTTAAATTATTGCGAATAAAGTAAGTCTTAAATTATGCTGTATCATAGCATTATTGTATTACTTATATTTAATTACAGTAATACAGGATGCGGATACGTACACTTTTTACGTACACTTGTCACTTATTAATTCCGTAATTTGCTCCGCTTTTGCATTTCGTGTTCATTATTTATATCTTTTTTGTGCGTATCATGGCAAAAACAATTACATATCGTACAAACTTCGTATAAATTTATTAATTTTTAATTCACTACATACCGGTGTAAAATAAAGGCTTTCGTCGGATGATAAACTCAAACTTGATGTCGACGTAAGGTCCATAGGAATAAACGACCCGGTCGCGCCATGCCTGGGTCTGCATAACATCCCATTCGATACTCCGCTTAAATCTGCTCACAAAAAGAGTGGACATCACTCAGGATCCTTCAGCTTTATGCAGTATCAACATTAATAGAAAATAAATGCATAGAAATATACTCGGATAAATCCATGCCGTATTGAATTCTTAGCGCATCACCAACATAATCCCGTTCCGGTTCCAAATCCACCAGCGTCTGATCGTACGTCCACGAACCAAACTGCCGAAAGATGCAGGAGAAAGGTCATCATGTATGCACGCGTATAACTACTTCAGTTTACTTATTTATTATTTTTATTGTTTTAAATATTTATTCAAATGTCAGTATTATGGCATCTAGCGATTATCTACATATTTATTTAATATTAATTTATATTACTTGTGTATATTATTTATAGAAGTATGTATAAAGTACTTTTATAAATGGTTTACAGTTATAAGCGTACCTTTAAAGTACAGTTCTGTTTATCCTGCAAAAGATAAACACACCAATCAGCTTTGATTTTTAAAGAGCTGCGCAAGTCGGGTAAACCGCCGTACACTCGTTCAGCGCTTTACGTAGTATCAAGAAGTGGCTGCACATTTACCACTACAGCACGAGGGAAGAGCGCCTTTTAAGACAATTCCCCGAGTGGCTCCCATGGGACTCTTTAAGTTCACGATTGATTAGGTTTACTGATGACATTAAGGGGGAGAAATCAATGGTAATCTGGTCAAAGTAATAGCTCCCGTTTGTACACACCACACAGTTATGTACGGGGATGTGGACTCGTTTACCAAACATAACATAACTCACATAAGGAAAATAGCGGACGTCAATCTGACAGTAGCTCTTGTAGATGACAGGCGGTTCCCATTCGATATGCCCGGTATAGTTCACCTTCACTTTGCTGACCAGAGTGATTTGGTAATTTCCATCCGCACTATAACATTAATGTCGATATCATTATTTCAAAATACACAGGTAAATAAAATAAATAACAAGTCTATATGTATTGTACTCTGTACTTTTCAGCAAAAGCTACATAATATACAGATAGAACTAAATAAAACTAAATAAATAAAAGTTTAAATACACTGGCGAGAAGCACTTAGCAGCATGTTTTTAATAACAACAAAATCATTTTACATCATTTATTGCGTAAAAGAATATTTCCACTTAATAAGAAGTTTACTGCCGAAAATATTTGCAGTATTCGCACATTTGTGATTGTGAATTTGTGGCTACATCACATGTACAGGCATTTATAGGCATCGTTGCACCGCAGGCCAATATATGAAATTTTAATGATAGTAGTTTTAATCATTAATAATTATATTGTAAATGCCAAAATTGTACGGAGTTTACGGTATGAAACTGACCGCGGTTCACGTAATATAATTAACCCTGTACTATCCTGTTGTGCCACGGCTTGCATAATAGTATATCCCTCCGGATATAAGCTGCTTACAACAACGTACTTGTTATACAACACCAGATCCGGTAACCAAATCTGATCCCCCGGGATGTCCAGTCGGGTGATGCCGCCGAATTCCTCCGGATTCCACATCAGCTTGTAGTCTTGCCATGTCTGCGGCACATGTTAATGACTTAATACACTGCATACTCGTATACGAAGTATGTCATGACACTGACACATCCCGCCAACTGCGCCCTGTATAATAATTATAGAAGATTCTAATTTTGGAAACTGGAGCTATCAAATTATTGTCAGTTTGTACGGCGCCGGTGTCACATTTTTTTGCGAAACGCTTTGTAATATGAATGATAAAACTGTACTGTATGACAAATCTCATAATAGATCACGTACTCAAATGCGGCGTTGCTATTGAAAAAAAGATAAACTGTTCATACAACTTCGAGCTTGTTGCAAAGGGAAAAGCATTTGGCAGAAACAAACAAGCAAGTACATTACTTCTGCAGAACACTTAAGCTTGTACGTACTTCCTGGTTTCCAGAAACACCATGAAAGTGAATATTTAGAAGAATACGTTATAAGTTACAGATAAGGAAATTCAAACAATTTACGTTATTTATGTTAAGTGACAAACAGTGCTGCTTATAAATTAACATCAACTGTTTTTGTTTTCACTCTAGGGTAGAGCTCAAAAACAAGTTGTCATGCACTGTCCACATACAATACACTGCGTGTTACCTTAAGTGTTCGCAAAAAGCGATAAACAAAATTTAAGTACAATAAGTCATGTATAGATATTAACTGCAGTGCCAGTACCTGTCTTGCGATGACGCTCGTGGTAATAACTTGGTTAACCTCATCCTGATAAAAAGCACAACATCCATTTTATACGCGCGTAACACAATTACCTCGCCAACCCGCTTTACAAGAGTACAGATACAACAGAATCCCTACCACGCCGATCAACTGCATCAGTTTCAAACTCAATCGCAGCTTCAATGGGTTCCTCGTCTCGTTGACCGGGCGGACAAACTTATTATAATCCCGCATTAAAAACGTAAATAACCGCTCCGCATCGGGACTGGCCTCCACCGTATAACCGGCAAAGATCGGCAGCAACCACAAGATAACGGCCACCACACCCAACTCCATAATTACTGCACGCTGATCAACGTAATAAAATTCCCAACCATAAATCAGTAATAGTATTATATAAATAACATCTGCGAAATAGAAATACGCGTACAGTCGTACTATTGTAATTATGTACTAATATATCCAGCACATTAATAATGATCAATATACCAGGATTTCTAGATACATAAAGTATTCTGTTGGGAATTAAAGGGGGCAATAGCACAGCACGCGCTACACGACCGTATTAACGCAAATTAAGCCACATCAGCGACCGGCTCGCAATATATGGGTCGCAGTTTCGAGGGCTTCCCATTCTCCTGGGCGCGCGCGGCCACCGGAAGCTAAACAGCGCCCGTCGTTATAATAGCCGGCAGCGCCAGCTGCGCAGTTCAAGAGAGAGGCCGGAGAGTGATGCGGCTGCGGTGGGCGGTTGCGCCAGATCAATCATTTCCCATCGCGCAATTACTGTGCACGGCAAACACACGCCTATACAATGTAGGACTAAATGGTCGCATAGCCCCATACCCAGCATTCTGTACGCAAGCGGTGCAGTGCACTTGTACGAAACGGATATTTTGAACTCAGTCGTACAGTGCACTGCGCTGCGTTCGTACTGAATGTGGAGATGTTGGGTATGCGACCATTTTGTCCTAAGCTGTACACACAAATGTATACATGTACTGCATAAAATGTTTTTGGACACGGGATGTCCGCGCGGGTACAATACACGCTGAAATCTCGTACAAACGGTGGTGGAGTTAATCGTGCTGGAATGGCGGATGTCTTCCGGGGGTGGATGAACGATTGCTAAGTGGGAGATTATGTTGCCGGGGAATTACGGGCTGCACTACATCTCTACATTGGGCTAATATATTAAAGTTTCATATATGCAGTGTGCGTGCTTTCTGCGGTTGACGGATGCCAAATCTCCGGCAAGTCTCCGGCCGCGCCACTTTGACCTATTTTTATCCGTAATGGCCGTGTTTCATCCGCTGCATTCTTTTAACCGATTGCCCGGGTATTTTTAACTGACCCATAATGAATATCTTGCGGATGGCAGCGTACTGATTGTGATCGTAACGAAAATTAATACTTATCCGCATCGCTGTACTGTGGTCACCTTTATATCTATATACCGGCAAATTGCACGATGTACGGCATCGTAGAGGATGTTAATTAAAAGATTTTATTACGATTTTATTTATTTGAAAACGCTATTTAATTTTGATTTTTATTACAGTATTTGTTATTGTGCAGAGTATCGTGTAAAATTTCATGTACAGTACGTGCTATACATGAACTTGTACACGATATGAAAAGAAGCCTAAAAAATCTAACTGTAAGAATAACCGAAAAAGTACGCAAGCACAATTACGATAAGATTTAATATTCATCTACAATACAATAACACACAGCATGCACAATGAAGTACAGTAAATATTTAACTGTTCATTCAGCAGACATCGTTTGCCCGGAGCAGTTTAGAGCAAGGAAAAACAGTAAATACCACGTCTGAATCGATACAAAGTACAAACCATAACTAGCTGCGAAATACATAATATCTATATTAATTTTTATTGAATCTTACGTCGTACTGTACATACAATATGTAACTTACATTATTAATATTGCTATAAATGCGATACGTATACCAGCCCAAAATATTTGACGCAATATACTGCTGAAGCCTACTGAGTTGTGATTAAATATAAGTATAAGTAGACGTTTGTCGTCTTGTTTCCATTTTTGTATCAAATAATGGATGGTGTTTTCCAAGAGAAGGAATACGTTGTGACCAGAAGTGCGCAGATTTGTTGTGTGGTACTGACTGCGCTTTGTTGCGCAGCTTGATTAATGTACACTTTACGGTACCGCCGAAATGCCAGAATTATGTACATAATTGTTTTTACGTTACTAATTATCGTTCGAAATTTTTAGACATAGTTATACGGAAATTATTTGACACGTTTACATACACGAAATGGTTGTCGAGATGATACTGTAATATTACAGTATATTATTTCCACGAGTAATTTTAAAACTAGGATATTCCACATATTTGGTAACGTATTTGTATAACGCTTCGAACCGCATGCGAAATTACCATGTAACGGCGGATTACGGGAATACAGTAAGTAGATCAGTTACGTGTAGGGATTACATGGTATTAATGGAATGAAAAGCATCCCTTTCAAAAAGGATCTTGTCATGGGAAATCAACTAATAACGGTGGATTACATTGATTTCTTTTATACCGACCCCATACATATCGTGCTGGAAATGTTGTTTAAGTAGGCAGGATGACTGGCGCGGCAACAAAACACAGTTCGTAAAACTTGAATGAAAAACGCGGAGGCCGGAGGAGTGCCGGAGCGATCGCGACGGCCGGGTAAATTGTTTGCGCTGTTTTTGCTGTTAGTGCTTTATGAATGGGAAGTGCATTTCTGCGCTGCGCAAACCGCCACAGTGTATTCGACTGACATAATCAGGCCCTGGATCGAACACAACGGAAACAGCTGGAAAGATTTCAGCGCTGTGCAACACTGCAGTCCGGACAAACAAAGCAAAAACCGGTCGTGAATCGGCACTTTTCGCGGTAGCACGTACGTACACGACCGCGCATGTGCATCGACCGATTTTAAACATGTACGTCTGCGCTTCTGCTGATGGTGAGTTCTTCACCGGTGCAATAAACTTGTACGTACACGCCGGCTCTGCTGCACCGGCGCGAACCGGTTTACCCTCCTTCCCAGCCAATCGCGCCAACCAGCCCCGCCTTTTCAGCGCACAGCCGGCTGTTATCGATCGCGTGCCTAGGCAACTGCGCCGCACAGCACACACACACATACCGAACTGGTTTCAATAAAGCATGCAGACAGCAGCCATCATTCAGCGCATTTCTTCGTTCTCCTTCCTTCTCTCTTTCTCCTCCATTTGCCCTTGAACTTTTTCTCCGCTCTACTCTCCGTGGAACCCTACCCAACCATGCCGTGCGGACACAACAAGAAACCCGTCATCCTGGTGCTGGGCTGCACCGGCACCAACGGCAGCCAGATCGTGGCGAATCTCGAGAAATTCGCCGACGACGTGACGGTGCGTTACTCCTCCCGCCGTCAGGATCAAGTGGACAAATGGAAGAAGGAGAAGAAGGACGCCGTCCTCCTGGATCTGGATGAGCCCCGCACGTTCGGGCTGGCGTTGAACGGGGTGGATCGCGTCATGCTGATCACCGGCTACACCGTGGCGATGTTGCAGCAGTCAAAGACACTGATCGACGCAGCGTACAAGGCCGGTGTGCAGCATGTCGTGCATCTGGGCATCTTCGCCGACTGGGACACCACGGATCCGCATTACTGCTGGCATCAGCTGATCGAGGCCTACCTCAAGGCCAGCGGCATGAAGTGGACCAACCTGCACAACAACGTCTTCATGGAGAACATGTTCACCTTCATCCACAAGGGCACCGTCAACGACTTCTTCGACGGGGAACGCGTGGGATGGATCTCCGCCGAGGACATCGCCAAGACGGCCGCCACCGTCCTGCGTGAGGGACCGTGCAAGCACCATGGAAAGGACTACTGGTAGGAATATTTTCACATTTATTTTTAATTTTTTTTCCCGGAATTTTATTGCGAGTTTTAGTTATTTTGTAGTATTTTTGAAATTTTCCATGAATTTTCGCTAATTGTTTTTATTTCTTCCTTGAACTTTTTCGCGAGATATTTTCTTGCCGATTATAAATTATTTTGAACTTGTCCCTTGTATTTTTTGAAGTTATTATTTTTTCCTTAAATTTTCGTAGTTAATTTATTGCATTTTTTTCGAGTTCGCCTGAAGCGTTTTAGTATATTTTTTAATTTTTGTGGAAATATTAAATCCATTTATCATATTTATGAATGATACTTATCAGGAATTACAGCGAGTATGGCGCGATTTATTCAATGTTTTTCTGTGATTTAAATTTGAATTATGCACATGCAAGTCAGGAAGTGAAAATTTATTCGTATTATCCAAAGATAAATTTTACCACGTAATGTGATGGCGATGACCGCGTGCGATAAGCGTTTCCCGGTAGACCGAGCTGAGAGCGTCGTCCTTCTGTTTTCAAGGGCAACCACATACAGTAAAAGCCGGTAGAGAGAAAATTTGTTTTGACTGTGGCATTCGGGGAATTCTTTGCAGTATTAAATTATCAATGTTATTCTTAATAAAACCGGCTTTCCGTTTGCCGGAAGCACGCAACATAGCGTGACCAGATCATCGGGGAATTTAATAGAGCTTCGACGAGATCATAAAATCCGCTATCGTGAGCGCCGAGTCGCAGACTACCTTTTGATATTGATTAATTTGATAGCATTGAAAGCTAATTCAAATAATATGGAGAATATCAATTGTTCAAATCGGTAAAATGATGATGAAATAAATTATCAGAATAATGAATGTAAGGAAAGAGTTTTTAATGAAATTATTTCACTGCGAAGATGAATGCATTTGGGTTTTCTGTACGAACAAATGATTTCAAAAATTTGTTGGTACATTGTAAACAATTGCTGGAAGTCACGTGAATGTGATCTTATTTCGTATTTATTTTTTTTTAATTTGGCTTTTAGCGTGCCAGAGTTCAGATTTCAGCTTGTTAATTTCTAATCTTTAATCCCCGAGTTTTTTTTTGTAGTTTTAATTCATTGACAGCTTTTCTGATTCATTAATTCATTCCTCGATTTTCATTCGTTTCCGCATGACTATTTATTGCCAGTCTAAATCAGTGATTGCTTTTTAACTTGTTGGTTTTCATCGCTTTGATTGGCCATTTTTTGATAATTTTCAGTCATTAATTTAATCTTGTGATTTTCAGTCTTTTTTCGGCTTCTTATTTACATGCAGTCTAATTTAATTATGGTTCCTAGTTCGTTGATCCCCAGTATTTTTCCTGATTTTTTATTTCCATATTTTAATTCAGTTCTATTTAATTTTTATTTTGTACAATTTTATTTCTGGTAAATTTAGTTTTAATTTTATTTAAATTTTTTACAGTGACTATTTATTGATTAATTGTATTTTTCCTGAACAGGCTGAGCGAGGAGACGATGAACCTGAAGCAGGTGACGGAGATCATCTCGCAGGTGACCGGCAAGCAGGTGCAGTACGCGCAGAAGACCGCGGCCGATTTCAACGAGATGATGAAGTACTCGCAGATGGAGCAGTGGTACGCCAAGGGATTGTACGAGTTCTTCATCCAGGTGAAGGACGGCCGTATGGGCTTGTGCTCGGCGGTGCGCAACGACGTGCCCGTCGTCACCGGGGAGAACGCGCTGACCATCAAGGAGTGGGCCACCAAGAACAAGGAGGCCCTGCTGAAGACCCTCCAGTAAACGGAATAAAGCGCACGGTCAGGCGGCAATTTGGGCGGAATATTTCTCGCGTTAATGATTTCATGGTGTTGCTAATATAACGCTGCTATGTATCGTGATGGGTAGTTTTTATTTTGATAATCCGATGGTTGTGGCTTGGGGCTTGTTCGCTGCGGGAGAGAAATCACTGTGAATTGTGTAGTGGGCTTTGCGTTTATACGGTTAATCCGTGCCATGGATTTTTGCGGATGTTTATCACAGCTTAATTTTGTTTGCTGATGTTTTTTCTTTCGTCTTCTTTAACCGGCGTCACGGATTCTCGGTGTGCAAGAGGAACGGTTAATTAATAAAATGTTATAGGCTAATAAATTTGTTACGTTTTACGAAATTTGCTGGAGAAGAAAATAATTATTGCCATTTAATTAAGCCTAATCCAAGGAAATAAATATTGCGAAAAATATTATAGGGTAGTAAAATTGCTTAGTCATTTTTTACGAAATTTGTTGGTGAAGAAAATAATTAAGTCTGTTTCCAGTTGAATTTAACTTAGTGAGTTTTAAGGTTGTCGCATCGGATCGTTAAAAGAATGCAAAAATTGCCGGTAATTTACCCATAAAATAAATAGGAAAATAAACAATATCGCTCACAACAGTCTGCACATTTATACCGGGGATTTTTCAAGCAAATCTCCGTTGTAATGTTTTCAACTAATTTCTGCTTTTTCTATGCAAGGTATTAGTAAGAAAAATTAACACAATGTACGGGAAGTATTGCAAGGCAGTTCTCTACCGTTGTTCTGCAAAACTTCCTTTTGCGCCGTACGCACAAGAAATATCCCGTTCATTTTATTAATTTACCACACAGAGATTCTGTATAATTTATTACGATTTCCGGTCCATTTTCTCGTCCGCGTTAAGTATTCTCATGTCGTTTCTGTAGTACAGTCTAGTACGTCTGACTGCTTCTTGGCACCATATATGATTGTTGAAGTCCAGTATATTTATTTAAATTAATTTTTAAAATTCAAGTGTGTTCTTTATTTATGCATATTAATCTTAACAAACGATTTCAAAGTTTTGAATCCTGTACACTGTATTATAGAAGTATGTTTTTATCTCAAGTTTTTAAGCGGCACTGCACTCGCGGCTTGCAGTTGGAAAACGCGCTGCAGTAATAAGACAGACGCGACAGCTGCAGTATTAACGAAATTTAAAACGAAGGAAACTAGAACTACGGAAAAAAAGAAAGATTTTAGCGTGTTTTATTCACGTTGAATTTAACTGAAATTCATTTTATTTACCTGACTAGAAAATTAAATGAAATTCCATAATAATTACATTCATTGCGTTCCGAAAATGTAGACTGAATGGCGCACAGGTACAGACACAGAAATACCCTTTGGATTACGCATAATGTGGCGATACTGCATAGTTTCCTGCAAAGCGATGCGACCGGTACAGATATCGCAACAGATTTGACTGCCTTTATCAAGCCGACGAAGAATTTTTAGTTGACTTTATCCAGTGTCGCGCAGAATAATGCCGTATCAGCAGACGAAAGGGAAGCCGCTTATCGGCTGGAAGAGTAGAAAATTGCTGATTATGTCCGCCTGTGTGTTTATTGGAATAACTTGGCAAATTAAACAAATTCACCTGATTGCCTATCCGATTTTGCATAGTAAACTGCCCCGTCATTTCCGCTTAATTAAGTAATCCATCATAGGATTTTAAGCGCAAATGCAGAGTCTATACATACGTAAACTTACGTAAATACGTACATATGTGTGGTACACATTGAGCATTGCTGGTGTCTCCGTAATAATACATAATAATTGCACAGTCGTCAATTTTAAACTGACCATCGAACTGGGCAGTCTGACGAAGAATATTCCCGGAGATTCATGGGAAGTATATTCCCGGAGAGCGTTATTTCAAAGCGTTAAATTATGACATCAGAATCCTGACTCGCTACGGGCGACATAAGCAGTACATGTGTATTTAAGTCTGTTACGTTAATAACAATTAAAAATGCAATACATAATTATGTGAAATGATTATGTAATAGTACTATTACAATTTACATATTCATTTTTTCTGCATAAATTACCGACTTTATCCCTGATGCTACAGTTCTCCTTGTTTGATCAATATCTTCCTAAATAAAAGTAGAAGTATCGGAAAAAAAACCTGTACCCTAGAAATAGTTTTAGCTTACCTACAAAGCATTAACTTTTAAGTAGTACGAGTACATATAAAAATTAATTACTTTTAATTACCGACAAATTTTCATGTATGCTATACACATTGCACAATACGTATTATATAATTGTATGTACGTTCACCATTAACTACAAGCCAATGCAGCAAATGTGAAGCTACGTAGACTGTCCAGAAATACACAAAATAGCAACAATACATTATACAAAATTAACTGAAGTACTACGTAGTGCATTGTAAAACATAATCAGTACGAGTACTAGTGCTTGCTCTACAAACTGGCATTATTTGTTTCTACATTAGGTTCCTAAGAACATTATACGTGAAGGTTGTTAGACGAAATATACTATATACAGCGCATGCCAGCATTGCCATGTACAATAGTGCAATGTACATTGTACAGGTAAAATACAGCTTTATACAAGTCTAAAACACGACGTTAATAATTGTTGTATATAATAAGCACGAAAATGTACCGACAGAATTCCGAGCGGGAAAAATTTGATCACGTTAACTTCAAACAAAGCGCATAAATGTGTGACAAAATACCGCATACAGTAGGAATAAGCAAGCCGCATTTCTTAAATAAACTGTAAACTATATTATAGTTTACCTAAAGAGTCCACCACAAATTTGAACTAACTATGACGAGGACTTTGCCACGGTCGCTTTTCGAGTATATAAGATCGCGTATGTAATTTAAGAAAAGGTTCTACCATGTCGTGGTTACCAAAATATTGATTTTAGAAACTTTGTAACTGTAATCAACATAGTCTGGTCCACCTTCAGACCAAAGTTCGGTTAAATCAAATTGCAACTTAAAAAGTTATAAATTTTTTTGTGATAGTTGCTGCTATTGTTTTGGCGGACTGACGATCTTTCTGCTCTGCTGCCGCCTGTGGTCAAAGCGCACAGCCCACAGGCGAATGAATGACCATAACTGGCAATAGAAGAAAAAGGGAAAAGGCGTCTAGAATAACAATTGAATGGCAGCTGTAATAGGAAGCAGACCAAAAGCATGTATACACAGTGAGGACTGAGGACACCAAGCGATAACAAGTGCCGCGAGACAAAGTGATAGTGGCATAACACTGTTATGTGAGCGCCAGTGGTCATTCTCCGCTCATATAACTGTGGCGGCACTGCAGGCGCAAAAGTGAAGCATTCCGCAAAAGTGTAGAACAAAGAAAGTTCTTCGCTGAATACTGAGCAATTTGACAAATTTAATCCGCAAAATCTATAACTAATTTAGAAAACCTAAGAAAATTATCAACTTTGATCAGTATGTAAAAAAAACATTTGTTAAAAACTTTGTGGAGGGTTTTTCTAGATTATTGTTTCCCAGATCCGTAAATAAAAGCAAAGGTGTCATCGGGTGTCAAAAAATGTAAATTTTAAACGCATTTTAAACTTTATTAGAAAAAACTCTTCACAAAGTTTTTCATATTCCAGCGTATACTAGTATACGCTGCATCTGCGTTAAAAATAATTTTTTTGAAATCAATGAAATTTTTTATAACGGTTCAAAAAATTATTTCACTGGAATGTGTAGTATAATCATTTTGCTTGTTATTAATTGCATCGGGTTTGCTACTAGCGCTTCGCGCATTGCGCGCAAGCGATTCCGCGGCTCCGATAGCGAACACGATTGAACAGCTCGTTAAATATGGTTTTTGATATGAAAATACCGTACAGGTAACTACAGAATATTAAGGTAACTTTATAACGTACGTGATTACTTAATAAAATCAATAACCACTTTATGCACATTTTTAATAAAGGCTTTGATAGTAACATTTGAAATCTTTTTATATTGGTTAGTCCGTAATAATTCCACCAGGGAAAGTGGCAATACTGTTTAACGGCGCGCCTACAGCAAATTACAATTATATTATGCCCCAAGGTCAACAAACATTTTTTGCTGGTCTCGCAACACAGCGGCATCAGAATGCAGCACTTACTTGACTATTTTGATGGGCTGATAAAAAGTGGAGAACCGCGTAGTCTGAAAGAGAAAATCTCGGGTGTGGCATGCAAAAGCTAAGTTTATAAACCAAGTACATGTTTTACTAAATTATACCGTTGCTACCAGCATCATTCATTACTCATGCAGTCAACATCTGTACACCGCGCTACGGCCTGATGAGTTTAATGGAAGCACGAGTTTCACAACAACCACATGTTCTTATGGAGCATTTGTTTATCATCATTAACCGGGCGCTGATTATCCTGTATAATTTTTTATGATTTAATATGACCGTTTTTACCCTCCTCCTGTTATTACTGCGGCTGGATTATTGGGTGGACGCCGGGTGTAGTCATCTGCCGTCGGGAGCGTGTTTCGTGGATTGTACACGCACCGACACCAATGTGTATATTGTCGTTTGTGAGGCGGTGGACGGGAACCAGTTGCAGACGGATTTGGATCTCTTTGCCGGGCTGAATGTCTCCTTTCATCTGCATCTGTGGAATGCGCCGGGGATCGAAAGGCTGGGTGGAACGAGTTTCCTGACCGTGGAACGGCTGATGATTGAAATGCAGATGCAGAATGTGGAGAATCTGCAAATGTTCCCGGAAGTGAAGGCGCTCAAGGCATTGAAGCAAATCACCATACAAAATGCACCGAAACTGCTGCATTTCGCGCTGGAGCTCGTCCCACCGAGTGGTAATAAAAAACATGGTGTCTGTGCTGTCAACATTAGCCGACCGCTTAGCTCCCTTTTTAAGTTAACATTCATTACTTTATTATAGTAGTAAACGCTTTTAGAAATTTATCAAAGGTTTTTAGGTTTAACGAAAGCAAAAGGTTTAGAAATTATAATAAGCAAAATGTTTCACGCATAAAAATCTACCCGCAACGAATTTCTAAAACCTAAGAACCGCAAGATAAATAATTTCGTTCCAGAAATAAACAAATCGACAGAGAAATCCTGAAGTCTGAAATTGACAAGATTTTTCCCGGCATTCAAAATAAGACAAGCCAGAATAAGAACAAAAGTTGAGCCTTTAAAGGCGAAAGTTCATCGAGTCCTAGCGATTTTTTTGAAAGAAATTATCCATTATTGTTATTAGGATATAAAAAACACCAACAGCCTGTAATAAGGATCGTCATTGAAAGTACAAACTGAGTACTAAAAAAGACGAGAATTATAACAAAAACACTTCTTCAATAATGCTATCCTGCTCAGGGATTGTACTCATAACACATATCGCGTTTCCCCGTTGCATTTGGATAGATAACCGCTGTCTAAGAAACTCTTTCGCTCGTTTCTGGCCTGTGGCTGTGGCGATACCGTTCCCGACCTTGTATAAAAAACAAACTACGTGAAATTTAGAAAATTTTTTCTTGAGCCCAAAACAAGGCGCAGGACTTTAAACGCCCCAAAATCTTAAGATTTGTTGAAATGAAAGGAGCGCGAGGACAGTACCAGTACCTCTCCGTACGGCTGTAAGAGGACGGTTAAGCACCCAGTGCTAAAACTTTAACTCGTAGTGCATTAATTTTGTTACAAAAACATATTTCTTGTTTGTAGTGGAACGCATCGATCTGCATCAGACCGGTATCGCAGAGTTCTACGCCGATTACTGTCTGGCGAACCAGTTCCCCAACATGAAGCGTTTCCGTCTTTCTGGCCAGACATTTCGGCTGTTAGACCGCTACTTTACCGCCTTCCCCAATCTTGAGATCATCGAAGTGCTCGACTGTCACATTGACGTCGGGCACCTGACCACTAATCCAATGCCGTTTCTTACGATCAAACCGCTAAAACGGCTGCTCATCTCCAACAACACCTTCCACTCACCCGACCTCAATTTCTATAATGCCATCTTCCACCACATTGTCAGCGGTCTGATAGTGGACGAAAACAGCGACATTGAGATCTCGGGCAACGCGTTTCCTATTGGGAAACAGGGCCTGAAGAACTTTGACCGGCTGGCCAAGGTCCGCCGTCTGTCGTTGCGCGGCAGCCATTTTGAGAACTACAATACTCTGGAGAACCTGTTTGTTAACTTCCGGAATTTGGTGGACCTGGATCTCGGCTTTACGAATCTGCCGGTGTTTAAATCCGGGATCTTCCGCGGACTACCGAAATTGGAGACCCTGAAGATCGACGGGAATAACATCCGAGACACCGAGGACCGGGAGCTGTTCGAGGGTTTAGCCGCCAACAATTTCTCCAACCTGGATGTCTCCGACAATCAGTTGGATGGGCAGATTAAAGGGTATGAGAACTGGGCGAAGAACCTACTGTCGTTTGATTTAGCCGGGAACGGAATCTCCAAGTCCTTGTTTGTGAATCGCGGCAAGTACTTTGCGAAACTGCGCCGCGTTAGCCAGGCGCGGAATCGACGGACCCAGGTTGCTTCAGCGGATTATCAAGTTATGAAAGAGCTGGAGGTTCTGGATTTCGGCTGTAATGAGTTTCGGAACATTACCAAGGGCTTCTTCAATAAGTTACCGGCGTCGCTCAAGACATACAACTTGTCCTTTTGCCAGCGGCAGGAATCCAATCGCGTGATTGTAGCGGAGGATGCGTTTACAGAGTTCCCACCAATTCAGGAGCTGTACATTGATGGAGCGTTCCTCCGGGCCAATATCTTCAAAAAGCTTCAGGTTGGCTAATAAACTAGCACCTGGAATTCTCATTGCGAGTGCCCTGTGGCCCTTAAAGTTCGAAGGCAGTATTTACATGTTTGAGACAAAAGCAGGACATTTATATTAGAGGCATAATAATTAGACAAATATTTGTTACAAATGTAAAAGAAACGATCCTGCTAGAGCATTTCATCTGGGATCTGTTATTATTCAATATTCAGCGCTTCGAGGGAACTTGTAACTGTGTATATCGCAAAAGGTTATAAGGTCACCAGTGCCGCTGTTACTGCGCTCATCAGAGTCGAGATAACTCCGATCACCGTTTTTTACACATTCGAATCGCATCGTGCGTGGGAACGAAGAAATAGTAGCCTGGGCCCTGGTGCACCGTCAGCGGTCCAACCCGAAAGCATCGAATTTATGGGCGATGCTGTCACAAAACCACAAAACACCCAACTGAAATCGACCGATTCTGCGGTTGTGCCATGCAGGCCCATGCTCATAGCAACGCTGAAAATAATCATAACAGATAGTCGCCAAAAAACTTCGGCAATTATGTATACGTCTGTTGAAGAGAACCCAATTAAAGTGTTTGCATAGGCTGGGCGGTTGCACTACCCGCAACAGGAATTTAATTAGCAGCAACTTTTGATGTTAACTTCAATTACAGAAAATGTCAGCCAAGAGCGCGCAGGCTCTGAAGACCCTCCACTTAGCGCGCAACAAAATCGCCTACCTTCACGGCCGCGGCAAGTACTTCACCCCTTTCACCGAACTGGAGTATCTGGATCTCCACGACAACCGTCTCCAGTCCACCGGCGCAGAGGCCTTCTCTCCTTTGAAACGCCTGCGACAGTTGAATCTGGCCAATAACGGCTTGTTCTCCATTGGTACCAAGGACTTCATCGGACTGGACAGCCTGGAAGACCTGAACCTCTCCGGCAACCGTCTGCTCTTAATTTCGCCGGGTTCCTTCGATATGCTACCCCACCTGCACGCTCTCTTCCTGCACGACAACAATCTCCCGGAGACGGTTGTGCCCAGCGATGTCTTTGGCGATGGAAAAGGTCGTAATCTGACGCACTTAAGCATTGGTAATCTGGCACTGCGCTGTCTTGATCCGTCGTTGTTCACCTTTTTCCGCAATCTGAAATGGATCTACCTGAACGATTCGATTCCGCTCTTCGTCGACATGGATCCGCAACTGAATGTCGCTCAGCAACTGCAAAACATCCGCCTGCATCCCTGGGCGGGACTGCAGATGTGTGATGACGCTGATGATTACGATGAACCGACGGATTTGGAGGAATCGTTTGTGCGGGTGTCGGTTAGTGATCCCAAGCAGGCGGTCTATCAGGATTTATACCTCCATTTTAACGATTGCTTCTATCCGCAATCGCGGAATATAAAAGAGAAAGTACGAGACACACTTTGTGTCAACTGAGCTCAAGAATTTGAGTACTACGTAACCAGTTATATTTAAAACATTTCTGGAATACAGCAGTGTATGTATAAGTGAATTCTTGGCAGTTGTGATATGGCAATCTCGGAAAAGAAATTATTTATTAAACGCCGGCGCATAAAGTGTGCGTATGTATTTTGTAGTGAGCGAAAGAAGGTCCAATTCACATTTTCTTCAAACATCTTTGCAAACCTCCCTTTGCCCGCATTTCGAATCGATTGAGTTTATAATTTATTATTCTCCATTTTAAATACTTGCCATTTTATGAAACTGCCATGTCTAGAGATTGAGTGAAATATAATGTATTACATAATATATACTCGTATCTTCGGCCTCCATAATTTGTACTGTCATATTGGTTGGTTCAAGATCTTGGGCAGTTCCCAGTTGCACGCAGATGACCAAAGCAATTAATAATTGTTAATGAGGCAACATTTTGGCGTCGGAAAAAGTTTTGCAGCCTGTCTGCACATCACAAATTTAGCATGGCAAAGTAGCAGTTTATGAACAGCATATTACACAGCAGTCGAGCTAATGACATGAATTAGCAATTATCTGTTACTTGATTGCATGTAGGTACAGACACGGAGTGCATGATATTCGTACAACACAGTTCACAGCTTTCTCGGCACAACAAAAGTTAGTCACATGTCGACAAAATGCTTGAAAGTGAAATATGCCCCAAGATCAGGTGTTGTCCCTGGAATACATGTACTCGTACTGAGAAACCAGATACACTGGCGATAATTTTCCTGTCAGTTAAATTTTCTGTTTCGACGTTCAAATTTATGCGCTGTGGAGAGGAGAACAAAGCATAACACACTGTGCATTTAGTAACTTAATTAAAAATTGCCTTAACGGCCCGGCTGCCGATTCAGTCGCAACATTGCTCCAAGGCACACCATATGGCATTGTGCAATACTCGAGCGACCACGCTTTCCACGCTACCATTAACCATATTAAAAAAAAGCAATGCAATTCTGTCTGTAAAACGGTAATTTATAGCGCTTGTACTCACTTTGTATTCCTTATAAACGCTTAAGTGAACGATTAACGGTTTCATGATTCATTTACTACCCATTCTGTGCGTTTTTTCATTTATCATTCAGTGCGTTTACGGTGTCTGTACACATCTGCCGTCAGGACTATGCTTCGTCGACTGTACACAGGATACCTACATCGTCGTCTGCGAAGGCGTCGACGGCAACCAACTGCAGGCGGATCTGCAGATCTTCGCCGGCCTGAACCGTACCTTCACCCTGCACATCTGGAATGCTCCGGCCATCCAGCGTCTGGGTGGGATCACCTTCCTGGATGTACGGACACTACTGGTCGAACTGCAGATGCAGAATCTGGAGAATTTGGAAATGTTCCCGGAAGTGTTGATGGTGACGGTACTAAAGAGGATCACCATCCAGAATACACCGAAGATGAAGAATTTCCCGTTGGAACTTCTACCTGTCAGCGGTATGTCAAGCGCAATTAATGTTAATGTCAAGAGCAAAGTACACTGTGCTCCAGACGCTTCGTTTCTAAACGCATATTACGCAGACAAGCGGTTCTTTGTTCATACCTATTGCTGGCGATTTGTGTGCATTGGATATTTTCCTGTTGCACACTGTTTGCTGAATTTATTTTTAAATTTTTAACAGCGGACCGACTGGTTTGCACCTTTTCTCGGTCCTACGTTGTACAGTACATGTATACTGTATAGCAGTCCACTGTAGAAAAAACTGCAGCGAGCCCAGTTTTTGTTGGTCCTTTTGCAGTTGAAAGAATCGATTTGCACCGAACCGGCATTGAAGATTTTCAATCGGATTACAATTTGCAAGGAACCTTCCCGAACATGAAGCATTTCCGTGTCCGGGACCAAAACGTCGGTCTCCTGGATCAGTATTTCCTAGCCTTTCCCAACATCGAATCAATTGAAATCTTCAATAATGAGGTGCACATTGGACGGTTGGACCATCGACCATTGCCGTTTGTGACAGTCAAACCGCTGAAACGCCTTCTGGTCCGTAACAACACCTTCATCACAGCCAATCCCAACTTCTACTATACCGTCTTTCATGACATCATCACCAGTCTGACCGTAGACGAGGGAAGCGATGTCGAAATCTCACATAACGGATTCCCGATTGGAAAACAAGCATTGACGAATTTCAACCGGTTGTCACCGGTGAAACGATTATCACTGCGCGGCAGCCACTTTGAGAGCTACAGTGCACTGGAGAACTTGTTTATTAACTTCACCAATCTTCAGTACTTGGATTTTGGGTTGACGAATCTACCCATATTTCGCTTGGGAATTTTCCGCGGTTTACCAAACCTGGAGATCTTGAAGCTGGACGGGAATAACATCCGGGATATTGAGTATAAGGATTTCTTTCAGAATTTAACCGCTAAAAATTTATCTTGGCTGGATTTGTCGGATAATCAATTAACGACCAACCCGTTTGGCTACCAAAGCTGGGCCCGAAATTTGGTACGTTATGAACTGTCTGGTAACGAGATCTCCAAACCACTTTTTGCCGGACGCACGCAGTACTTTTCTAAGCTGCGCATCGAAGTTCAGTCGCACAACCGGCGTACCACCCTGAATTCGACCGTCTACAAGGAGATGCCAAACCTGCAGGTCATCGATTTAAGCTGCAATAACTACATGAATATTACCAAGATTTTCTTCAGTGGAATATCGCCAAACTTGAAGATGTTAAATATGTCGTTCTGCCCGCGTAAGGAAAGCCAACGCGTACAAATTGCCAAGGATGCTTTCAGCGAGTGGCCTACCATCCGCGAGCTGTATCTGAACCGAGCGTTTCTGCGGTCGAATTTCTTCCAAAAACTCCAGGTAAAGCAGTAGGCAATGTAAAGCATGTTTGTTGCGAAACCAGTCTCGGAAAGTGGGCGAGGTTTGATACGAGGGTTAAAAAAAAACCCTCGTATCAAACTTTGTCGTATAAAACTTTGGCCATTTCGGATTTTTTATTGTTGTACAGAAACCGAATAGATTTACTTAATTTTTAACAGCGCTTGACCTCTTCCAGTGACATTTTAGATATTTCTACAGTGCTCATGAAATAAAAGAAGGTTCCACGCGTTGCAGAAAATGCCGGCTGCAAGTGCAAAGGCCTTGCGAGTTCTGCATCTGGCCCACAACAAAATCGCCTACCTTCATGGAACCAACCATTTCATTCCGTTTACAGAGCTGGAATACCTGGACCTCGAATACAACCGCCTACAATCCACCGGCCCAAAAGCTTTCTCTCCTTTAAAAGGCCTTCGCAGGTTGAACCTCGCTAACAACGGTCTGTTTTCCATTGGCTCGCTAGACTTTGCCGGCCTGGAGAACCTAGAAGATCTCGACCTTTCCGCGAATAAGCTCCTTTTACTGCAGACCGGTGCATTCGATATGCTGCCGAAACTGCGAGCGCTATTTCTCCATGACAATAGCCTCCCGGAAGTCCACATTCCCATGACTATCTTCGGGCCGGGAAAAGGCGGCAATCTGACTCATGTCAGTGTCCGGGAGCTGTCGTTGCGATGCCTGAATCCGATGATTTTCACCAAATTCTCCCAGCTGAAATGGGTGTACTTGAACGATTCGATTCCACTGTTTGCCAGTATGGACCCGGTGCTGGATGTGCAGGAGCAGTTGCAGCGAATGGCACTGCACCCCTGGGCGGATCTGCGATTATGTGAAGAAAGCCCCAATCCGGAAGAACTCAGTGATTTACAGACTTCCTTTATCCGGGTGCAAGTGGCGGATAATGATCAAGCGGTGTATCAAGATTTGTTTCTTCATTTTAGTAATTGCTACCAAAGGTCACCGAGGAATATCAAACAGAAAGTCGAAGATACGTTGTGCCATAAATAATCACATGCTGATGTTTTCGTGTACAGATAAGGGTTACAAATTCGAGCAAGTCCAGTAAAATAAGTAATTAAAGGTTTAATCTAAGAATCAGGTTGACACACAAACTGCAAAATAAAGAGAAGGATCAGATTGCGCTGGCGTTATCAGCAAAGGTTCATCCGGTTTAATTGCGCGTTCGGTCTCCAGCAGAATATTAAAGTTTCAAGCATTTGCTAGGCATACAAGCGCGAAAACGTATCGAAAAGTACTTTAAATCTGCTTGCAATAATGATTGTTGGTGCCGTGTATATACTGATTTATATGTATTCCACACTGAATTAGTTGATAATATTCTGAGCAGAGTAAGGATAAACTGAAACTCCGCCTTTTTCTATGTATAATATTGCTGGTTGTGGCACCGTGTGGCAGCGATGTTCTCCAGTGTTCGAGAACAATCCATTACGCATTTTTGACACATCGAAATCGGAAACTTCGATAAGGCAAAGATGCGAAATCGATACAGGTTCCAGGTCAGAATAACACTTTCGAAGGATCAGGCAATCCGGATTTGGTTCAATCCGAAACTACTGTGTTACCGTTTCGTGAGAAGGACACTTATACCAATTTTGATTACTGCAGTAAGCTGACACTTAAAGTGTCGACGTAGTCATTACTGCCGGCATTCGGGATGCTCTGGATGTTGGTGCCATAGTGCAGGACCGTTGAGAAAGGTCAACCTGTTTTTCATCGGACCATACTGAAGTGCTCCGTTTGCTATCGAAAAAGTGGAAAAACAAAGAGTGATATTTAAAATTGCCTAAATTTTGTAGCGATATATGCTGCTAGATAAATTATTGTAATATGCACTAGACTTACCTTGCTGACCACTCCTTACTTCTTCCCGATAGATCATACATGGCAAAGGTTATCTATGGGCATAATCATGAACAGCATTAAATAAAAGAACTGCCCATATCATACGACGGTGTTTGTTAACATTTTAGGTCGATCGGGCAAAATTTCTGGAACATCGGCTGGTGCTTAGAGTTTTCTAAACTTGTTGTACTTAATGCAGATTTTAGGAGAGTCTTTGACGTAAATTATAAATTATAAAAGGAAGATGTAACCGGAAATTGATGGACAGTTTCCTTTATCGATCCGCGCAGTGTTTCCGCCCTTATAAATCACCGATTAACTGTGCAATAATCACCATGTCAACAGAACATTATACTATTGGCTGTAGTACTTATGCATTTCGCCACTTAACAACTGCCACCAAAAATGAAATAATAAGCTTCCGTGAATGCAAAATTGCTTATTGCGCAGTCACTGCGTGGTGGCTCTGCCGGGAAGCTTGACTGCCTGATCATAACATGATCAACATTCTGTGAACACCACGTGTTTCAAGTGTTTTCCTGCTTACACTACCGCTTATTCATGTTAGCTTGGCTTCCGGTTTGGGAATTACACACACTGCAATCTGCAAGTTCAGCTTCTGGAAACTCTGCATTCGTCTAAAAAATCGTGTAGTGCTTTCCTGTTTTCCCTGTATTGAAGAGAAGTGATTCCTCGTATTGCCGTTAGTGGCAGCAACAACATTTGCGCCGCAGTAAGCGACTTATTTGAATATTTTAGGTTTTACAGGTGCAACCACGAAGTACCTCATACCGGAAACCGAGCCAGTTTGTGCTTTTCTACCGTTCTCAATCTACATTAACTCGATCGGAATTATCGTATCAAGTTTCTTCCTCGATATATTCTGAATGTTCTGAAATCAAATGCCGCGCCATGTCTCATGCGGAAGGTAGGTGGTTCGCATGCTGGTTGTCGTTGCTGGATCGCTGTCCACCTATTTCACTGTTGACCACATTCGGAAAGTATCCAAGTCTCTCACTGCACGGCTTTGCCCCGTGCAGTGAACAGTTGGATTATTTCACGAATTTCACCAATATCAGTCCTCATCAACACGGTTCCTTACGATAGAAGTACGCGTAATCACTGAACCCTTTGTTGATTTGTTTGCAGGCCGTATTTCTTCTTCGTCATGAGCACGTCAGATCGGACTGCGAGTCTCTCTCGGGTCTGAGATGTTCGTGGCGGAGATTAAATACGGTTGAGTTCGGGACTAGCAAACTAGAACGATAGTGGAAACCGAGATGCATCGTATCCGTTATGTTTCAGCTGTAAGCATTAAGAAGAGGCCCACGCTCAAGCTCTGACTCTGACCGCTCAAACTCTGACTCTGACCGCTCAAACTCTGACTCTGACCACTTAAGGTCTGACTCTGACAGTCCAAACCTAAGAAAACCTAAGAAACCTAAGAGACATAAGGAAAACCTAAGAAACCTAAGAAAAACCTAAGAAACCCATGAAACTTCAGAAAAACCTAAGAAAAACCAAAGAAAACCTAAGAAAAACCTAAGAAACCTAAGAAAACCTAAGAAACCTAAGAGACATAACAAAAACCTAAGAAACCTAAGAAAAACCTAAGAAACCTAAAAAACCTAAGAAGCCTAAAAAAACCTAAGAAACCTAAGAAAAACCCTAAGAAACCTAAGAAAACCTAAGAAACCTTCAGAATCAGGGTCAGACTTTTAGTAGTCAGAGTCAGACTTTGAGCGGTCAGAGTCAGACTTTGAGTAGTCAGAATCAGAGTCAGAGTTTGAGTCTGGGCTTTAAGAAGACGTATGTACTCTAGAGACCGTTAATGTACTGCGATGGATCATACGAGGTAACCAGTGTCAAGATAAAGCCTGAGTCAAGCTAAGGGCTATATTAATAATGGACAGAAACATCTCCTACCGGTACCGGTATGATGACACCGGCGATTCCGCCGGAGTCAGCAACATTTCGGTTTCGAAATTCCTTTAATAGGCTTTATAAGTGCAAAAGTAGCACCAAGCGGCACATACCGGAACCTTCTAGAGTAAGGAAAAATAATTAACTGGACCGAAATTATCGCACCAACGGTTTTCTTCGATTTCGACCTTTTCGGCTGCCCTCCACGACCTTTACGTACATCAAGTGACTTGACAAACGTCATCGTTGCCGAGGGCAGCCGATGCGACAGACTTACCCCAAGTCATCACGGACTCGCGGCAAGATTGTCAACACAACGTGCGACTGGAGTCTTTTACCTATACTGCTGAAGGACAGACCAACGAAGCATATACAGTATCTGCCTGCGTTTGGCGTGGGGCGGTTTGTGGATGACATTGATCCTTGTGCCGCAACGCGTTCGCGAGGGCGGCAAATTGAGATGTCCGTCCTGCCACTGGTTAAGATGCGAAGGACACAAGCCAGGCCAGGCCAGTTGCAGCACTGAGCGCCTACCGATCTGTTGTGATGATCAACGAAACCATAACATGATGTTTGTTGATGGAAGAGGGGTTCGTGAACAGGTCCCCGGTACTTACGGTTAACACTTTTTCGCCAAGGAGGCATTTGTCGTAAAAATGTTTACGGTAAATGCCCGCAAATTCTTGCAGCTGGAGGGTCAGTGTCTTTCAGGTTGATTAGGGATTCTGAAATGACACCCCTTTAAAACCACTAGTGGACGCGAACTCTCTGCTGATGGTCGTTTTATTCAGATACGGTTTGTGCAAAGCTAGTATTTGTACACGTACTGTAAAGGATTATGAGCAGATTCGATGTGCGATATCATCTGATTTAATATGCTCATGGCGCAGGTCTGAATATTCGACCTTCGCCATGAGCACATATCAAATCGGATTGTGACTCCCAAAGTGGATATGACGTTTTATTGTCAAACCTAAGGCACCGTTTACTACAACCGGCACCGGAAAACGAAATACTGTCCCAGCTGCGGTATTAGAACCAACGGCCCAATGCATAGTGCACACCATGGCAACTCGCAGTAATTAGGCAAAAAAGTCAATCTAATACGATTTTATTTTGGCGAATAAATTCTTGCGAAATGAGCTTTCCGGTCGACATAATTGCATTTTCGGTACCGTAAAGTTGTACATAAGATGTGGTAGCTAATTTCAGGAAATTCTGTTACAGTATAACGTCCGAAAATGGATTGTGTGTTCTCGAAACATACCCGTAGGAAAAGTTTTATTGGGCAACAAGGTACCTGCTGCGCGATATTTTTCCAACCGGCTTTACGTGCACACTGTACAATATCTACATACAGTACGCTACTGGTTGTATTAAATAGCAGAAATTTTCTGTTACGTACAATAATCATTTCGCAACTAGTTAGCTTGCGCTTTGCTAGACGACGCAATGTTCCACGAGAAGGTCAACAGACCTGGACGCCGAGATACCATACGATAATCATTGCCTTTACATATCAGATCAGATTCAAAGTACCAATCTGATCGAAAGTGTTCCTGTCGGAGGCATGAGAACGTCGTACTAAGCTGGTACCGGAAACGAAATATGCAATAACTGTTTTAAAGTAACATTTTATTTCTCAATATGTACAAGGCGAGCTTCGCTCAACAAATATAATCAAATGAAGAATTTGTCCCAATTAACGTGGGAAGGGACTGTGTAATAATGGCATGTACACTCCATGCTGACTTGGAATACGCAATAAGTAAGACAATTTCCTGAAATTAAGTAATAACTAGGACATACGCACCACTTACAACTACCGGCGTTGTGATTAAGCCGACTTAAGTGATCATTACCAGATACGCAAAGTTTTGTTCGCTCAAATGAATTCTTTGAACTTTCGAAATGGACCGTGCCTCAAAAATGGGGATTGTTAATTTTCTAGCCCAACACGTACTACGAGCTATTTAAACAGTCTTACGTATACGTACACATATACAATAATATTATTCTTGTTTATTGAATGTACTCGTATGATGTATGTTTTACAAACACTAAAAATTTTATATTACTGCACATACAGATATATAGGTGTAGTATAGGTACTTTGTGAAATACCAAAATAATAAGAGTAGTATACAGGTACATTTGGCGTCTCATAGATAATCACAATACCTTCGCCGGTATCCTTTTAGTAGAGCTTGTGATTTGATATAAAGACATGACTACATTTAACCACATGATAATTCTTTTGGAACAAATTTCGATTGCATGTTAAAGCCAAATGCGTATACTACTGTATGACATATCTGGCTTTAACACCGCCAGGTCCGCTTTATACTGGATGAGCACTGCAGTTGTTACAATTAATTACAAATATCGATGTTATTAATTTTAACATAGAGACTTCTACTGCACATTGCTTGTACAGTACTTACTTTTTACTCGGCGTATTGTACACACGGCATGGCACACAAGCGCGATCTGCACATGCTGGACTCGTGGGAACGCGTACAAATGGTCCCTGGACATAGTAAGAATGGCTGGGCTTGCTATCTGTGCCTATTCCGATTATGTCAATACTACAGTCATGCAGAATTAACACACTGTGTCAATACCGGCATGTTATCCACAAGATTAAAGTTATTTTAGTCTGTCTCGTTATCGTACATACTCGAATCACAATATGTATTGAAGTAACTTAATACAGGTTTTCCATCAAACCGTATGTACGGGGTTCTAGCGTATAATTATGGTGAAATCTGTTTGTTGTGATTAAAGCCAATGGTACATAAGTACTTAGGCACTAATCGTAACATGTAATGATCCGCCAAATGATGTATTAAAGTATCTGTAAGACATGTGCACGTATAATAAATATTATATTATATCTATATTCTACGGTATCACGCATAATAAAAATTTTATTTAATTATTACGGTTTACGCATGTACGAGCGCACTACATACAATCATAAGCATTTATTGTATTCATTGTATATTATTACAGTACTTATTTTCGTAAGACAGGCCCAAACAACCGCATGCTTTGTGCTTGTGATTGTAGTTACTTTGTACTGTCACTATTGCATAATAATGCTGCTTTAAAATTATTTTTAATACTTAATATTATTTTGCACATCCAGTACGTACGAGAAGTATTGTACGTACGTACAATTTTACTGGATGCGAGTGCTACTGGCTCGTACGGTACGAGCCAGTTAAGCACTGACAGCCCACACACAGAGCCAAGTGCTACGTATGTGCTGATCGATTGATTAATAACAAGCCAGCATTTCCTTTGCGCTTCAGTTTTTCGCTTTTGCTGATTTTTCCTTCACAGTCAGATAATTATTCTACTGCACCCGTGCATCGTCAAGCCATTTTCCTTTTCAAAGACACATTATCCAGCGGCAAGTTTCAAGGAAAGAGTTCTTCCAATCACATTTCCATCATCCACCATGTCGACCAGCCCAACGCCATCTACTTCTATCGTTTTCTACGACATTGCCATGCGTCCTCCCGTGGAGACCAGCTGCCTCGCACCCAACCCCTGGAAATCCCGACTGGCACTCAACTTCAAAGCTGTCCCCTACACCACCTCCTGGGTGCCTATGCCCGACATTCCCAACGTCCGTAAGAGCCTCAACGTGCCAGCCTGTCGCAAATTCGCCAATGGCGCCGATTACTATACCCTGCCGATCATCCATGATCGCGCCACTAATACTTTGGTCGGGGACTCCTTCGACATCGCGGTCTACCTGCAGAAGACGTATCCCAACGCGGGCGCCGGGGATCTGTTCCCCCCGCAGACGCTGGACTACGCCTACTCGCCGGCTCATGCACCTCTGGTCCCGTTAACCGAGTGTCGCGACGGATTCCCGGAATACGCTAAATTCAATGTGAACGTGGACGCGGCCTTCACCGCGCACATCCAATTGGCGATGCATGGTATGAGTGAACTATTCGATCCAGCGACGGCTGAGATCAGTAAGGCGGAATTCGTCCGCCGTGCGGGTTTGTCGAAGTTTGAGGATTTTGCCTTGGTGGGGGAGAAGCGCGAAAAGACGAAGGAGTCGCTGAAGAATATGTTGGGTGGTCTGGGCAAGCTGTTCGAGAAGGACACTAGTGGGCCGTTTCTACTCGGGACCAAGGCTAACTACGCGGATTTGATCGTCGGTGGGTGGCTGCGGACATTTTCTGTAACGCTGCCGAAGAGTGAATGGGAGGAGCTGCGAAGTTGGAATGGAGGTGTTTTTGGACGACTGCATGATGCACTGGAGGTGTATGCGCAGGTGAAATAGGAAGTTGCGGCTGGGTTGCAAGATACTGAACAACGAACTGTTCGTGCTCGCTCAAATGGTTCCTACATAAATATTGTCTGTTAAACCGATTGGTGGCGGGACAAAATTAATATAAGGCTAAAAATATTATGTAATGTTTCTGACTGTTTTGTATGTTCCTTATCGTTCATGTTTCCGTACGTACATCCCGATCAGATTTGTGATTGCTATGGTTGTCTGGTCAGCCTCAGACTGGCCCTCAGTAAACGTGACTAGAGAACTTTATCGAATTATGGGTGAAATAAGATCGCTAAATGGAGGTAATCGTCGCTCCGTACTTGCAAAAACGACTGTCTTTATTTTGTGGTCTACACGTAGCCATTTCGAAGACTTTCTATTGCTTGCATCATCAGTTGTATAACTTGAATGTAATTCGGAAATCGTACAGTAATATGTGCTATCATAAATTTATGAACTGCAGCTCTCTCCGAGATAAAAATTTAGATTATGATAAGAGCTCGCATACTCCATTGGATTCTGGATGAACCCCTTCAGTACATTACCTGTAATGTTTTTATGTACTTGCTGTGTGCATGATTTGATGTACGAAGCTGGCAATTAATTTCAAGCATTAAAAATCATTGACGGGCGCAAAGCAAAATTAAATGCGCCCGAAAATCGGGGCGTTGCCATTTCAGATAAGTACGTCGAAGATTTTAAATTGATTATTTATGCAATCTTTGTTTGATTGGGCAACTCTTGGTAAAGTTAAAATTTATAAAAATTCCAGAACACGATTGTACACTCGTAACGTCCGTGTTTCATGAAAGTACAACAGAGTACGTAGCATTAATTTTACAAGCATCGTCCCGTTGGAAATTCGCATTTTCGTAATTTTTGTGAACGTTTTTTTCCCGGCAAACTCACTCACTCCTGCAGTGCAATGCTAACCCGGTGTTACAGGTGTTGTGTTTCTAGTTGTTTTTTCATAATGGCATTCATGTGCGTAGTACGTACAGTACTTCTGCTTCGTAATGCTCGTAATAATGTTATCGTGTTTTCACTACAAGAAGTCAGTGATATACATAATATGTACGCCACCAAAATTGCTAACTTTCACGCAGCTTATCGCTAGTGCTCTCCTTCGTTTAAGTTAATTGCATGTGGATGCTATTATTATCATATTTGTTCTTTAATAATAACTTATGATTATGCTATTTATGATTAGATTATGATTTGATTAGATTATGATTTGATTTCTAGAAATAGTAAAGTTTTATTTGCTATTATTACCATACTCCAGTATTTATCATCATAATAACATCAAAATTCGACACTTATTTATCAACAGTTTTACATGTCAGGTGCAAACGTATGGTACACTCACTATACTGCAACCTGACGCACAATGTACGAGTATACGCCGGTGCAGAAATGCGGTTTGCACGAGCTTGACGCGTGGCCCTGGCGGCGAGATGAACATCTGGTCCCTGGATTTATAAAATATATTGTACAGACCTGTTATCACTACACTTGTGGATTTTGTTAAGTGAATCGAACAAACGAAGCTTTGTCAATACCGGCGTGCTATCATTCTGCTGAGCAGCCTTAAGCAGCTATAGTTAGTTAGTTAGTTAGTCAACAGCGTCTTTGACTATCCAACTCGTACAGAGAGTGATAAGCGTACGGAAATGCACTACATTAGTCGTATTTAATCGCGTGCCACTGCAACAGCGTAAATGCAAGTTCCGCTGCTCCCTTAACATTTTCTTCCAGTTGAAGACTTCTTGATCCTACGCAAAAAAATGTCGCACCACCCGTGCAAAAAGCCCGTCATCCTGGTCATTGGCTCAACCGGAACCAACGGCCGACTGATCGTGGAGAAACTGGAAAAACATTCCGCAGACGTCACCGTGCGCTATTCATCACGTCGACAAGAACAAGTCGATCAATGGAAGAAGGAGAAGAAAGATGCTGTGATCTTGGACTTAGACAATCCATTGACCTTTGGATTGGCGCTGCACGGCGTGGATAGATTGATCTTAATTACGGGTTATACGGTAGCCATGTTGACGCAGAGCAAGACACTGATCGATGCGGCATATAAAGCCGGCGTCCAGCATGTGGTGCACCTGGGCATCTTCGCCGATTGGGACACCACGGACCCGCATTTTGTTTGGCATTTCATGATCGAGACCTACCTGAAGGCCAGCGGGTTGAAGTGGACCAATTTGCATCCGAATATGTTTATGGAGAACGTCTTTGCACCGAATTTCCTCGATAAAGGCGCGATGAACGACTTTTTCGACGGGAGAAAGGTGGGATGGGTGGCAGCGGAGGATATCGCTAAGGTGGCGGCGACCGTTTTGCGGGAGGGACCGTGCAAACACCACGGAAAGGATTACTGGTAAATGCTTAACTCGATATTAAATAAACTTTTATTAAACAAATTTATAAATGAATTAAAAACAAATTCATCAATAGAAGTACAACTATGCTGCTCGTGAATTTGTAAACATAAGACTTATTATCAGTGAAATAAAAAACTGTATGAGTTAGAGAACGTAGTATGTTATAAAACAAAATATTTCGTCAATAAGATCAATAAATAGGTATTTCAAAATCAAATACAAATTATACAATTATAAATAAATAATCCACGAACGTATTGTTTACGTGGATTGTATATTGCTTAAATACTGCAAGTAAATATGTATTACAAATTAAACAGCTAAATATGTTTAATTTTGAAAATGTTTATTTTAACAAAACTTTTATATGCGGAATTTACTTACGAACATTTTTGTAGGATGAGCACGGATTCGTTGACCATGGCGGAAGCCGGTAAAATCATTTCGGAAGTCACCGGGAAGCCGATCGGCGTGGCCAAGAAAACGGAGCAGGACTTTGTGAACTATGTAGCCACGTCGCCGGTGTGGAATGAAAAGTGGTACGCTGAAGGCGTCCGTCATTTTATCATCCAGATTAAGGACGGCCGTCTGGGAGTAACCTCGGCTGTCCGGGATGACGTCCCGTTTGTGACCGGCGAACCGTCCTTGCACTTCCGTGAATGGGCCACTGGATACAAAGACGCGCTTACCAAGGCTGTCAGTCAGTGATTCAGTTTGGGTGCAAAAAGTGCTACTGTGGGAGTAAAATGATGAACAAAAAAGAAAATGCTTATTAATTTTTCTTGCGAAGAAACGTATCGCGCAATGGTATCAAAACATTGATATCTGCTGCGGCAGCTAATTTGTAACAAACTATTGCTGTGTAAACTGCTGTCGTTTGTTTCTGTCGGGCACACAGTCATTAAACAGTTTGTTGTCGAATACTACCGTATTACGAGCGAGTTATTTGACAACGTACAAATAATTGTAAAAAAGGTTTTGCTAATTAAACCGTAGCCATCGCTTCTTGTAGCTTGCTGTACTTATGTACATTATAAAGCTGCAAAAATCAGAAACTAAATTAGTCGCATACTTAACCGGTATGCAGAAGTTCAAGCTGAAAGCAATATCAGCATTTTATCCCAAAAAAGAAAATAATAATGATTTTTTTAGCACAAGCCAGTCAAAACAGAGTAATTAATGTAGTGAAAAAAATCACATTACAAGAAATAATTACTTTCTCGAGTTGTAACATGATGACGATTTCTCTAATGACCAGAATCTCCATGCACTTAATTCCGGTTGAACTCGATAACGTACTGCGTCGCTGCCTGATCATCTTTACAGGAAATGATTGAAGCGCGTTAGACCTGCTTGTTTTAATCGCTTTCTCGCTTTCTGAAGAAGTTGCACCTGAGTTCTGTTTACTAAAGTACAGACTCTGTCGTTCGCTTGCGTATGAACGAGAATAAGTTCATCAACGCCAGGAAATAAGCCGAATCAATGAGTCCCAAAAGGCGATGTGTATTATCCAGGTCGGAGAGGTCGTGTACCGTATATATCTGTATAGCTATTATAGGGGGAAAAAGTAAACGGGTTCCACCGTTCGCCTGTACTGCTGCCGTCACCCGCCTGGAATGTGACGTTACGGCAATACATATGGCTAAATCTGGCGCGGTACATAAGCGCCATGTTCAGCCACAACGTCGCACTCCAATCGGGTGACGGCCGCAATACAGGGGAACGGTGGAACACGTTTACTTTTTCCCCCTATATTATCTCCAGCTTCCTGCTACTGATAGGCAGCAGAATGATGAATGGTACGAATATCGCCCCATCTGATCTTCTAAGTATACTGTGCAGATTCTTTGGAAACCATCTGTAACTGCTGTAACTCGTTACCACCAGAAAAGACTCTCGAGTGGTGAGCCGCAAGACTTCCGGTAGCGACTGATACATGATGGGAAGTAAAAAAAGGAGACTAATTTGATTTACCTTTACAAGATGGCGTTTCTATGACAAGCTAACTTCGAAGTTGGGCTGCGTTTCTAAACAGCAGAATGTGCTGCTTTGGTGTTATTACGGACAACAACAAAAAAACATACCATACAGCAGTGCTTTCTTTGTAGCGCTAAAATAAACATGTCTAGTTATACTTGTTTATGTTACGGAGCGTGCGTAAGCAGGACATCCAGGATTTATGAAAAATCCGTCAAAAAATCAGTTTCAGCCTCCGATCAATGATCTCTGGAGTGCGTGTCGATGAAAAAATGCTTGCCCAGTCTAGTTCAGTCAAAGATCATGCCTTTGACTAAATATTAACGCCATCAGAGCCTGCATTTTCTTGCGGTACCATACAACACATTGGTAGAGGATATGGAAACTCAGACAGAAATACACCGGGTCAAGGACGGCTTGCAGCGCAAACAACACCGCCACTGCATTCCGGAATTGCTGTAATTTCGACAATGGAATATAAAAAATCAACTGGTTATAAATCAGACTAGGAACCCAGCAGACAGTAATACTAATGCTAAACAACGTCAGCACCACGAATGAGCGCGATCTCATGGGGATTCGGCGTCGCTCAGCGGTATCCGTGACTTTTGCTGTTGGCTGCATAGGAATAATTTCATTGGAACTTCTCTCCGTCTGTGTAGAAAGCTTTCTACTGTAAATTCTTTTCCACAGTATAAACGGATAGCAGAGAGGAATAAACGCCTTCGGTACATCCGCCACCAGGATGCGAGTTACAGTTAACATCACGGCACTCCCGTGGTTTGGCTGATTCAGCCAGCATCCTTCGCGCATTTTAGATGAGTAATGCACGGCGTTGATGATTACTCCGGGGAGGATTAGGGCGTTAGACATAAGCCACCATTCCCATACACAACATCCAGGCAGTTTTGTTAGTATGCCGTTCCTTGTATGATACCGGGAAGAACAGCGCCCACGCCCGGGTCAGCGTAATCAGCAGGTGTGTGTTGATAACGATACTGGCAATGATGAAGAGACAGTAGATGTGCAAAACACAGCTGCGGACCCACCAGGATGGGTGCGAGGTGGAGATCAGGAGAGTTGCCCAGTCCAGTGCGGCGAACAAGACATTTGCTACAAATAGCACGAGAATGTATACGTTGAACGCGGTGTGTAGGCTTTTCTCTTTGAGGAGGATTATAAGAACAGCCGTATTAGTAAGAATCGTGACAATGGTTGGTGCGATTACAGAAGTGGACAGGGAGCTGTAAGTATTTGCTTGGCTGGATGAATTATGGTGATGCAGAAACGATGAATTGTGCAAAAGAACGTGGTGATGGGATTCGTTGTGGACGGCCATTAAAGGCAGATAATTTGCAGAAAGCGTATGAATCGTGATGTACCCTGTGCGAATAAAGAGTAGGCCGATATACCAAATCCTTTTGCGCAAACTAGAGCGTTTGTGACTTAGGAATTAGGATATATGGGAATGAAATATTCACTGCTTTGTGACGCGTTCAGCTTATTAAACTTATCACGCATGCTCTCATACGGGTTAATGTGGTTCTCTACGAAGGCGGATTGTGTAATTCATGGATAAATCGATCAGGGGAAGCAAATCCGCCAATTACCGAAGGTGACAGATAGGCAACTTTCCAAAGTATGATCGACCGAGTCCTGGTTATTCAACTTGAGTACATCAGGTGGTTAGTGACCGTTATGCTACCGACTGGCACGGGGTCCTACTGAGTAGGATCCACGTCACCCACCTATAAATCACCTCTGCGGGGAAACCAACGACGCCAGTTTATTTAAGTACCTCTTTTCTGCTTCATGGTGCATGAAACGATTTGCCGCAAATTCGCTGCCAACGAGATAGTAGCCTGTCGTCGTCGTATTTGCTGCTCGGGCATCACATGTCTGAATAACTGCAGTAGTTTCACATTTGCAATCGCCTTATAGAGGAGAAAAAAGGATTCATAACTGCCGAAAAATTTCGAATGAATACAAACATGAAGTACTCTAACAGGAAGTAAACGATTCAGTTGTGGCCAACGTGTCTTTAAAAATGTTAGAAAATATGGCTACGATTCGAATGTTTTTTCAAATCAATCTTAACGGCATTACTGTAATGCTGGCTGCAACAAATTAGTTTTATGTATTTTACGACCGCCACAGCGAAGCGATGTACGGGTTCCTGTTTGTGACTTTGGGATAAGCAAAAAATCTATTTTGCGTGCTGCGGCTTGCGAAAGTCGAAGACAAACCGTTAGTAGACAGGAACGGATCGGTCTGCGATTTTTTGTTGCTTATTATTGTTTGTACTTTGTAGTGTTCATCTGAAGTCTGAACTATAACCAAAGATAATGGCTAAGTGGCTATTAAAAATTTGAAAGTCCAGTTGCATTTTGTCGACTGTTGACTTGAACTACCGAATGGTACTACAACCCGGAATCGACGCGATTCTGGCTACCGCTGCTACCTGTCCCGGCTGGAGCAAAGAGTACTTCGAAGTTTCGTTCGCTATTCCCAACTGTGACATCGTGCATTTTTTCGCTTATTAGAGAACGTAAAGCCGTATGGAAACGTTAAAAACGCGAAAACAGTCGGCTTCTGTTGAACCACATCAAATGCCCTGCATTTGGCAGGCTAGCCTCTTCCGGCGTCAGATCCGGCTCTTCCGGCGTGAGGTTAATTACAACTGTATATAACAAGGACAAGAATGTAAGCCGAGGGGCCATGGCGGTGTTAGCGGTCTTTTCGCAATATTTTGTAATGGTACTTTTGGTGTGATAATCAATGTGTAGCGGAAAAGGTTTCTCTAATGTTGGTTTCTATATGCTGACAGTGCAGCTGACTTGCGTGATGCAGAGATATAAATAAAAGGAAGGAAAAATGTGCCATGGTGTGATGAACCCCTTCGCACTAGCTGGACAACACCAGCATCGCAGACTGGATGCAATAGCAATAAAGGCTCACGATTATGGTTTCCAGCTTCTGTTGTACACGGAACATCCACCTGGTTTCGTGATTGGCTCGAAATGGGGACTGCATGACGCAAGTTAAACAGCCCGCCTGTTTATGTATTATTGTGCTCGCTTAAATTAGAAGGTGTGCCGTTGTGGAAGTGACAAGCAGTGTGCCAGTGACTAAAATGTTTTTATTTACATGGTACAGTATATCGTGGCAGAAATTTTGTATACGAGATAGGCCTCGTGAATGTGCTTTGAGAGAAGAAACTAACCAATTTTCATCAGTTATTTATGTGCTTGATACGAGTATACTTGGTAGGATTTTTAATGCCACTACATCTTTCTTCATGAGTGGTGCATTTTCCAAATTAAATGTAGTTTAAAATATTTGTAGCGAGCTTGTAGTTTAACAAAAAAATCATGCCCTTGCCAGTTTGCGAAATCTGCCTTCCCCTTTACAGATACAAAGGAAGGAAACGCAGCGCCGGAAATTGTAAGCTGCCACCAGCTGGTGCTGGTATCGGCATGTGGTCTAGAGGTAAGTACCGATCAAGACCGGAGGCACGTGATTCGTATTCTTAAAATAATCTTTGTGTGTGTCGGTTTAGGCGTAGTGCACGCAGTGTACAGTAGTACTCGTAATTTGTACATCACTACATCATCGTTACATGTAAGAATATTAACAGTTATTTATAGAAGCACGTATTAATTTTACTGTAGAAACAATTTTCCATGCAAAAATTTTTCGCTGCGTTATTCGGTATAGTCAGTGCCACTGTATGCATGAATGCTTACTGCATGTTTTATTGGTTGCCAGCAGGCCCAGCACTAAATTACAGCAAAACGAGGGAAAGATCCGAATATATACTACATACAGACAGATGGCGGTTTAGTGAGTAATTCCAAGAGCAGTAAAATAAAATTACACTGAATGATTAATGCTAAAGGGTATCTGGTCCAGTTATTATTATTTTTCGGATTGTCTTAACCAGGGCGAGTAACTTGAAAACATTTTCTTTGCAGCTTTGTAACGATTCGAGATGGGCTTGCATAATACAGAATTAATGAATATGTGGCTTGCACTTGACAAGGTCTGCGAAATTACACGGCTTTAAGTTAACACTTATTTTTCAATATGCACATGAACGAGCACCACTCAGTATTCACAATTAGATAAAGAATCTGCGAAACTACACGGCTGAGTTAGATGCAGTATCTCGATAAAGCGAAGAACTCTTCAGGCATCACAGAAAAATTTGAAAACCTGAAGAAAAGCTTAATCACAATTGTTTGCGTTGGACTAGTTGGATAGTCACAGCAGGAGCGCTTGGGCTATGTACATAGTCCTTTAGCATTAAAGGTCACGCAGGCAGTTATGCAGCTGGTGCGGCGGAAGGTCTACAGTTGTCAACCATCATCCCGTCAAGCCTTGCATCGTTCGGCGGATGGTCGCTGACAGACACGGTGGACCTGAAAAAGGCCGTGCTTGTTGAAATCTCCTTGAAAATATACTTGCACTTTTAAAGTAAAGTTAGCGAAAGCGGGGTTCGCCTCAGGGAATTCGATTTTTGATTGTAAATTCGGCTCTTTTCTTACCGATTAGGTTTCCTTTGTTGCTTTTCGGGTTCGAACGCAAACCTTTCTTTAACAGAGAAATCCTTGGTCGATCCGGGATAGTTCTCACTACACGCCAGGTTGTCCGACACACTGGTTTCCGTGAAGTGGGCACGTGATCGCTCCTGATTAGCGCTTGAGTATGCCGAGATATATTGCGAAAGCCAAAGCTTACAGGTTTAAACAAACTGCTGTTGGAGAAGTTTGGCGGACAAGTGACACACTACCTGAGGATTGTTTTTCGGTAGCTGTTCATGCCATAACGACAAATCCTCACGCAAATGTTTGGAAAAATTATATTGATACGTTTCGGTGCTCAAATGAGAGAAAGCCATGATGTGCAGTTGTCGGTAGGGAAAGGATACTGAAAAGTATTGTAGGTTAGTTACTCAATGCTTTCTCGTTTGAACTATTATTATTCAACAAGTCGTAAAAAATTCCAGTGACCGCGCTATTCAAAGAATAGATCCATTTGCAGAAACAGTAGAAGTGTTTCTCTTCTTATAAAGCTTTCTGTGAATAATCCGGCGGAAGGGTTGCATATAATCGCCGGGAGAAACGTCTGGCAGCACCCTACAATTGCTGTTGTTGAGACAAATTTGGAAGGGTATCTTTAAAACCATGCGCCGTCAGAAGTGTGGTGGCTAAACGGCCATGGACAAGATTTATGCGCTTTATCTCACGAAAAAAAGTGCTTACCTCGTTTAAGAAGTGCAATTAGGAACTGCAGTAGCCGGATTTGTTGGATTAAAGATTGGTAGATTAATGGTAAATGGCGGACTGGCTCGGGTATGCTGTTAATCGCCGTGGCTCTCTACGAAAGTAGTTAATCTGGTAAGGGGAGCACAAGTCGTCAATATTCATGGCCGAACATTCACCTCGATTCCTATCATTTGGCTTTCACCATAAATTATTTGCACTACCAAATTCTGTAATATAAATTCAGCGGATTTACCATTTCGTGTGCGATTATATATCAAGCACGTTTCATGCGCATGTTAATAATCTTCTAAACTGACTAAACACAAAATTTCTTGCTTGGCTATTTGCTAATAAACGACCACTTGCGTTTTGTTGATTTTTGTTTTAGCATTTCAAGATTTTAAATGTGAAGCTAACCGATGTTTATTCAGTTCTGAATTACGTACGTACAGAGTACATGACTTTTGCCGCTACCGACAGTAATTTTAGGAAATCCTTCCAACTAGTTGTTAGAAACCCTTGCTACTTGCTACTACTGCCGATTAATTAGTAGTTATTAGCGCAATTATTAGAAGCACTCGCAATAACAAAAATTCCCCTCGTTTATAGTACAATAGTTCTCAACCGCTATGTAGTCAAAACTTCACGTATGCTTTACTCTGTTCCTTATTTAAGAAACAGTTGCGCCTCAGCAGATGCGGTGTGTGACTGTGAGTGTCAAGATGTGTTTTTGGTTGCAAAGACCAGTTAAAATATTATACGAGTACTAGTAGGCGTTCCAAGTCCAACTGATTTATAATCAAAAAGACTAAAAAAGTTATGAAAAGCGTACTGTAACAGCTGTTAAGTGTTAACTGAAAATTACAAATTGCAGGCAGCACAGGATTATAAAAACAGCCGGTCAGATTTTAAAAGATATTTGCCGGTCCGGTTTTCAGTATTTCAAAAAATTGTTGAACACCAAAACATAGTACTTTGTAATTATTCTAAGCGAGTAGTTCAAAAGGCATTTGAAAGTTCAGGCCGATGACTCTGCTCTCTGACGGAAACCGTTCCCTGGAAATACGCATGTTTATAGGCGATTGTTTTGTTTGCCAGTCCGCCCTTTATATACAATATTCTGTAGCAGAAAAGTAGCGTTTTCTGGCGCCAAAGAAATACAACAGCTTCTGTGCCAAAGAGTTCACATAATTCACACCCAAGCGGCGCGTTAACTGAAACCTTGACGTTAACTGAAGTCGCATTCCAATGTTAGTTTGCTATCTTTCTTTATTATTTTACGGTAGTGCATAATTTATGAATGTTTCCGTGACTTTCATTCATTTTACAAAGAAGTCCACTGTCCACCGCTAATCAGGGTTTCATGATGCTTTTGACTGCAGTACATATTCCAGTAGTATTCAGATAGAAGATGCGAAAAGTCAGTCCCGTATTGACACTGATCCATCGCTACACGTTACATGAAAACATCCAACACTGAATGAAAGAAGAATTGACAACAACGGTTGTAAATGTCATCGTAGCCTTTGACAACAGAATAACAACGGACCGCACAGCATCTGTAGCTGGCGCCCACGATGTAAATTTAATCACGGAAAAGGCTGCAATGGACGCCGATCTGTTATAGCTGATTAAACTGTAGCTAGAAAATCGCTGTAGCTAGCTTACCTTTTGTAGCGTAAGCGCATGTTAGCAACCGCAACCACTGCTAACCTTTGGTTTTCCTAATCTCACGGACTGAGCGACAAACTAAAAATAATCAAGATCGCGTCGGCGGATTGGTAGGTCGACATTCTTTTACAGGTAATGTGCACTGAATTTTTCATTTTTCCAGTTTACCGCTTTTCGTATTGGCACGCTTACGCATTATCTAGAGTGCAGCTGCCTAAATGCTTAATTTCCAATGGGAAAATATCGAAAGACCATTGGATGTTTGTTAGACCGTAATCGGGTATGGGCTTATCACGAGATCCTGACGGAAGCCCTGCTGGTGCTGTGGGTTGGACTGCAAATTGCACTGAAATTTGGAACGCGTTTCTTCCCCGAATGGGAGAACACGCGCGTGGATCCTGACGCATGGACCCCTTTGGACAAATACCTGGGATGGTTTGGATATGTGAGTGTGCCGGCCGAATTAATCGTGATTTATATGGCTAAGGTTTGGCCAAAAGGAAATAATTTGGTTGCACACCGCACACGTAAAGCCCCTTACGAAGCAGCCGGTATTTGAGGCCAAAGCGGTTAATCAAGTTCAGATCATGGTGTAGGTGTTACAGCCAGCGAAATATAATAACAGCCATATTTTAATACATCTTTTCCACTTTTCCCCATGCAAATTACTATGTTTCTAAAAAAAGGTTGGTATGTGTTTTTATGAAGATTTCAGCGTGAAATTAGTATAGGAAAATTCCAGCATACGACCACGGAGAAATCACACAAATTGTTAATGTACTGGGTTTCCCGTTTGCAGGGAAGGTCGTAATGAAAAAGGAAAATACACAGGGTGTCAGGAGATTATGACCAGTAATGCGAACTAGCGCTCAGCTAATATTAGTTTGTTGAGAGCTATTACTAACTGTGATTACTCGTATTTCCTAATGGTCAAACTAAGACATATATACAAATCTGTATATATCATCCGCTTTAAAAGCGGATGACATTAAATTTTATACCTTTAGATCGTCAGAATAAGAATATTAACCATCGCTAATCGTAATTAGATAGACTGACTACTTCCGGTCCTTCCATTTTTTTTTTTGTTACCACCAAATGGCAACCAAGTTGAACCAACATAACTTTAAGAACTTTTTAGTCACCTTAAAAACCGGCTAGAGAATCACAAAAGAGACCGTCTTGAAAAGCAATACACCGTACACCACAAGCCTTATGGTTAGATCGGGAAGGTTATCGATTATTTCAAAGCATTCGACTAAGAAATCATTAATGCTGGGATCCGTTAGCGCTGTCAATAGATGCCGTTGGTAAACCGTAAATTAAATGTTATCTTCTGACAGCGTACGGACGAATGCCTATGGGACGATATCGTATCGGGATGGATGCCACCCAGCGTCGACGCCATAACAAGCGGCGATTCGACGCCGGTGTCGGCGGTTAGCGGCAGCCGTGGCCACTTCGGCTATGTGGCAACTTTCCTCACTGTGTGCACCACCGTCGTTCTCTGCGTATCAGTGGGATGCTCGCTGTTCGTTAACCGGAACTGGACATTTCCGCTCTGGACACAACATTTTCGCTGCTGCCAACACTTGCCGGCCGTTCTCGATCGCGACCCGTGGAAACTGACGGACCGAAGCCCCGTCCTACTGGCCCTGGCCGGCGTGATGTTCGCAGTTTTTCTTGTTGTCTGCTTTCAGATCTGGTTGTTTTATGGGTACTGCCGGTGCTGATTATGAGCGGAGGTGTTTGGATAGCGACACAGAGATTCGGTCCCGAGGCAGCGTTCCCGTGTTGCATACTCTGGGTGTGCGTGCTGAATGTCTACTGCACGGGTAGAATCTGGGGATGGTGGATGGAGGAAACCTATTTCACCTATATAAACAATATGTTCAGATTGGGAGAAAACACAAACAAAATTATACGTAGCACGGTAGCAGTACAATACGTTGATTATGCCATTATGGCGTAGGTGCCATGCATGACATCACAACTAATACGAGTATAATGGTTTTAGAGAAGAAAAAATTTGCCGGGAGTTATTCGTGTTTTTAATTTTTTTTAGACGAGTATTTGGTGCGGCTTTAGTTGTGGAATCTTCAGAGGTCAAATTAGTTCCACTTCCAGCACACTTCCTCAAAACCTACCCTAAAACTCCGAAGGAGGAAAGGCTCACGGCGCGAAAAACGCTTGGTTACGGTGTACCCGTACTGAAGTGGGGTCTGTTGGGCATCTGTTGTTTCACTGTGGCGATGAATGTGAGAGACATGAGAAGTGAGATTAGGACGGTCACCGAAGGGACGGTACACTTGGATTCACAATACCACGGATACCGGCTGTTCCCAAGATAGAACGGTAAGATAACCTCATTTTTAATTTGTCACGATGTGAGCTCTTTATTCGGCTGCAACTAAATCAGAATGCAACACCGCAACACCTCCAAATACGTACAACACGCAAAAGATACAATAAACAGTATAACAGTGTAACACAATTTTGCATGCATCACATCCTTCTTCGTTAAAGACAAGGTTCACACCAAATTTTTACCTTCGAATTTTTAATTAAGATTATAAGGTAGATACTGTATATGTATGTCTATACTGTATATGTATGTCTATGTAGATACTGTATGATTAAGACTATACTGTATATGTATGTCTTTACCATAGACAAAAGTTTGCATATGTGTAATATTTTCCCTGACCAATATGTTTGTACTCAAAAGCTCACAAGCACTCTGGCAAATTATTAGACAGCTATTGAAATGCGTACAAACCGTAAGAGCACTGTTTTGGGCGGTTGAAAATCACTTCACGTGCCTGACACAAACGCAAGGTCACAAACAAATGCTGCTTTGCAATTGTTTCGTCCAATCAAACATATTCGTAAATCGTACGGTGTACCGATCACTCCGTAGTTAACAGGTACTTTTATAAAAATTCCATGACCTTTTTCATTGCTACACAACAGGGTATGCGATATCTGGACGCCATACTGTCGTATTGGATAGATGTGGGACATCCGCAATGGAACACGACCCAACCCGCCCTATTATCTCAGATCGCCACCTTGTTTTCTCCGACAGTGTACAAGTTCATCCTCATGTGGACCGAGACACTAGCCTACATGCCTTTGTTGCCCAATGTTTTTCTCCTAATCTGGTACATCCTTCGGAAGTATCGCCGCTCCTGTGCTGCAGAAAATCGTGGCAGGTTTGTAGCATCGGTGTCTCGTAAGAAATTTCAGGAAAGGTTCGCGGTAAAATTGTTGCAAACCTACCACAGCGTGCTATAGCGCGATGGTGATGATGTAACTTGTTGTTTTACTTCAGGATTACATTTATGGGTTTCTTCGATGAGGATGATTCTGCCGACGAGAAAGATCCTGTGGAAAAACTGGAGGAAGCGGCGGCAGACGGTACCACCGACAGCACTCATCCAGACTCACAGACTGAATCCGATACGGTTATTCAAACGGGGAACGCACTGGACGGTCCTCTGCGGTATTTTGCCTGTATCTGTCCATGGTTGGCCAGCTTCGTCGCGTTCATCACGATTTTAATCCGGCGAGTCGTGTGCTGGTCCAATCTTCCGTACCCGGCTGTACAGCTCCTTGTTCCCGAAGCGCTGCAGCTGTGGGCGTTGTTACTGCTGCTGAGCGGATTCGTAGCATGGACTGCGTGGAAGTTCGTTCGAGACGTTCGTCAGTTTTGAATGGAACAGCAGGCTCCGCTTCTACAGGTGGAGAACGACTATCCCTGGGAAGCGGATCTGCGGATTTGTTGCCGCGGAGCGTTGAATAATTTTATTATTCCCAGAAGGAAATGTGATCCCTTTTACAAATAAATATATGAAGGCAGCTCGTGGAATTTAATGGTATGCCAAAAACGTCTAAAGCGCTTTACCTGAACTGCTTTACTGGTTTGTAGCATGATTTGACCCTGTTTAAAAATCTCTCACTCCTTCGTGTCTGTACAGTATACAAGAAATTCATTTGAACCTTTGCTCGTGATTAATGTGTATGTTCCATGGTTCGAATTCGTACCCTGATTATTCATTGACTTGAACACATATAGTTATTGTGCATATAGTACGTTTAATAAATCCCCTAAGTTTAAAGTTTTCCACACTTTATTTAACACGGATTTATTAGTTTGCCAGATAAAACATCCGTATATAATGAGAAAATCGCTGGAATTTGTCGCAGTAGGTACAGAGTATGTACATACATTTCAGATATGCATGACAATAGTTAATCCTTTGGTAGCTGCCGTGATCGCTTACTGCACATATTAAATACAATTGCCACTGTAATCAGTGTAGCAGATGCACAATTAACAATGCTTAGCATGTTGCTGCAGGATAATCTTTTTTAATCGAACGGTTATTCGCGGACCGAATACAATGACCAATCTCAAAGTGCATCTGACGAAATTTAAATTGTTTGATGGAATAAAACCAACTCATCGAATCACTGCTTTCGTTCATTAAAATCTGCCAAATGTTTCCGGGAACGCGAACAGTGTCTATCCGCGATCGTTTAACTCTTGCCGGACGTAAAACTCAAACGACCATCATCGTAATGCTCAATACACTGCCGAAGCCACAGCAACCAAAACGGACATATTGCCTTTTTGGCGTCGTACATATTTTCCGTATCAGAAGCAAATTTCAGCTGCTGATTAGCAGATTCAGTCCCACTAAAGAGCACAAAGAAGTTGGAATCCGTGAAGTTGAAAAAATAAGACTATTCAAATATTCTGCGGCAGTTTTCGCTTCCTCTACCAGCGCTTGCGTCAGAGTAAGTTCCGCCCCACTAAGAATTGTCGACACTGACTGTGGCTGATGTCTCTCCTAGAATACTAGCTACAAAATTTCAAAGTTTCAGCAGAAAAGTACGTGCTTACTTACCATTACTGCTTATTGAAATCACTTTGCGCGGTACATATACTTTTTACCGTGCGTGTGATTACGGTTTACAAGTACCATCGCGCAGCGAATATACACCAAAGTTAACTTAATTATAACGTTGTGAATTTCAAAAAGTCCGTTGGCTGCTGTTCCTTGCCGAGCAGAAGAATGGCTGAGAAAGTGTTACCAATCTCTCCAGCCTGTCTCCATCCCACAACATGGCTCTTTGAGATCCCAGTTGAACAATTCGCGAAAACGCGCGAGCACCCTACGACAACGTACACCGGCACCGTGAAGCTGGATTCGCCGCATATCCACAAGTACTGTGGTATTTTGCCAACATTCTGGAAAGTGTTCGTGCACACCTATCAGTCCACGTCCACCACCGGATACAAGGTGGAGCCAACTTGTGAGAAACAACTTCTTGCCAGCGAGAAAACTTTGCGTGTTGAATGTGCCATTAGTGCGTCCGGGTTCGTAATTAATTTCTTTTGCATGTATATAGTTTGTCGTTTTCGTGCTCCACTATAAGTACACCGATACAACTTAGTGCGAAAAGTACATGTAGAATATGATGTGAACTATGTTACTTTGCCTGCTGTTCTGTAATTCAATTTGTGTTATGTCAGACAGCTCACTTACTGTAGTGTTTATAATTTCTGTAAACAGCGAACCCGACTGTATTTTCGCCGTTTTACGGTGGAAATTCTAGATGCACTACTATTCTCAAACAAATACCTCACAATATAAGGCCAATCATAGCGTTACTCAAGGAGTTACTCTCGGACTGATCACGGGGTACTCATAGGGTTATTCAAGGGGTCAACCCTTTAAGTAACGCTAAGGGCCAATACTGTATACGTGGACCTTGTACATATTGCAATAATACATGTACCTAATTGATAGTACTGGTCGTGCCTGTGCTTGCCGATTTATGTTCGATAATTTAAAATGTGATGTTTCTGACTACGCAGTTTGCACTTCGGGGATTCCCACGATGTTATCATCAGCCCGGAAGGATGGGCCAGTCAGTCGGCAACGGGAATGGCAACTTCGGGGATTCCTTTGGACCAGTTGTACGATATACACTACCGCTCCAACTACTGCGTAATACGTCACGGCACCGTTATTTATGTGAGACTGGCATTCTACACTCACGATCCTCACCGAGCATACGAGGGCTCTTGCTGGAAGGATCTGGAACAAAAATTCGGCATTCTACTGGAGAGTGGACGACTATCGGACTGTCAACTGGTCGCGCGCGATGGAAAAGGATTTGCCGTGCATCGGGCTGTTCTAGCTGCTAACTCGTCGGTGTTTGCTGCCATGTTCGAGCACGACATGAAGGAGAAATCATCAGGACAGTGTTCCATTAAAGATGTCGATGGCGGCGTTCTGGATGCACTTGTCAAGTTTGCCTACACGGGCACTCTGCCGCAGCTGCCTGCAACGAGTCTTCCGGAATTGTATGACGCAGCGGACAAATATGATATGGATGTTCTCCGGGCTCATTGTGAGATGGTAATGATCGGGGCAATCGATGTGAATACTGCGCTGCGCTACCTCCTTTTTGCGAAAGAACGTGGATTGCAGCAGCTGAAGAAAAAAGCCGCAAAGTTTGTCTACGAGCACAGTGACGATATTTAAGCGCTTTGAGTTGGTAATGGGAAACGGTTCAGTGTGTCTTAGCATCCTTTTTGACCTCTAAGTTTAGCCTGAGCGGGTTACTGCTTTTACATTTCCGTTTTTATCACAATTAATGAAATTATTGTGTAAAATCTCGCTAAGTTCTTATTGATTTATTGATGGAAGTGGTTACAGTGTTTCTTTATAGTTGCGGCATATTATTCAAACATAAAGCCTTTTTTCTATTTTCGAGGACAAGACGATGGTAACGCTATTATCACAGGCGTTAATTCTGCATAGCATTAGAAATTAGCGATTGCATCGCTAACTTAGGTTAATGCAGTCAAGAGAAACGCTGGCCTTCTAGAAAGTTCCTGATTATCTGCCTAGCTATCACCCCCGCCAGTGATTGGCTGACCTCTTGCCGGACGCCATCTTGCCTTCGTTCTTCGCGCTGTTTGTGCATTAAAATATCGCTGGTTATAGCAGAGTTGCATTCTGAGCTCGGTTTTGTCAAGTTGGCGTTTCATTTCATGTTGCTAAATGCTTTGTTTTGTATTTCTGCTCTGTTGTCCACTGCGGTATTTGTGAGTGACCTTTGGTGTGTTTTTCTTTGCCCACCATCCCACCCTTTAGCAACTGAATTTTGATTAAAGGCACAACCCATCTCACTGCTCTCTCCCGCCACGGAACCGCACCGGAAGGAAACGCAGCAAGCATTCGCATCCTCATATACACCCTGGCCACGAATCAGGGTTCCTGGAGCGAGCACGCACCAAGTGCATTATGCATCCCAAAACTTTGCATTCTCTTACCAACAAGCATTCCTTCCGGTGGTCGAGCATGTTCCGCAGCTACCTTTTAGTCGAGCATTGGGTTGGCCAATGTCCCAACACTTTGTTAGCGTTTCTCGAGACATTAGCATTAATGACAATGTTAAACTTCTGCCCGTGATAAAACCCTAACATACGCTGCGCAGACGCACGCTAACGAAAACGAATAATCGTTTATTAAACTGGGTGACAGCTGTAACTTTCTTACAGCTCCGCGACTCTCTATGTACTAAAACGCAGCATAGTCTACATAGAACAAGAGAACAACTGGAATATTCCGAATGGACATTGGCTACAATAACAAGATGCGATCGGTTAAAGACAGGCAGAAGTGCAACAAAATAGAGTAATCAATCATTCTCAGTGATACTATCATGAACAACACAGAGAAACGTCTTTAACATAAACAAGCCACAATACACAGGCAATACTCCACTAGTCGCACACGCCGTAAATGGTCCATTCACACAGGCACCGCACATGTCCGATCCACACGCTGGTCCAAAGTACAGTCCAGGATGCTGGAATCGTAACACCCGGGTGGCCATAAAATCAGGCTAGTCACCAGCTAGTATGTCAAAGTGATTTCGATCACGTTTTCAAGGCAGCGAACAGTATTAAGAATCATTATTACTTTCACTGGAAACGGTCGGTTCTAAAAGACGTAACAAATCACGAGTTCTATAATAATAAATCTCGTCCAATTCGGTGGTTAGTGGCTGGGATATATTGCGAGTGTACATGCCTGATCGACAAAATTATTTCTTGTTGTTTTATTAGACTACGAGGATGCACGCAGTCAAACCGACAGTAAATTTTTTCAGCGAGACCAACCGACAACCGTGCACATGAGTGCAAGCGACTGCCAACCATCCACGGATGGCTGTCACCTGTACCACGCATACAGTGCAAACGACACCTCCCTTCCACGGGTGGCCGTTATGTGAAAAAATAATCCACTTGTGAGCGTGGTTGTCGGTTGGTCTCGCTGAAAAAATTTACTGTCGGTTCGACTGCGCGCATCCTCGTACCAAAGCCAAGATGGCCTCATTGGTTCTTCTTCCGGTGGTTGCTGTAGCTAAAGAGATCGGTAAAACCATAGCACTGGAAAATTCGGAGTGAAAAAACTGAATGAATCGCTGGATAAAACCGACCCAGAAACGAAAGACGCCAGAGAAGCTGCCGCTTGGTATATCTGCTGACGTTCGATCAGAAAGTAGAGCTGCGAGACATCGAACGACGCCTGGAAGATGCAGTCAGCGAAGCCAAAAACCTAATCCAAAGCGACATCAGCAGAATCCATGCTCTGATAAACTACGGAGATATTGAGGTCACTCTGCATTTCCTGTGGGAAGCGATGGAAGAGATGTCATCGGCCAAGGAAACCACCCGCTCACAGCGACGTGAAGAGTTTTTTGAAGTGTACCATCAAAACAATCCGAAAAAGCTGCTGAGCATTTTGTTGTATCATGTCACCGGAAGCGAAGTGACCGGACAGTTTCTGACCGCCGTCATAGACAGTTGTGACTATCAGATATTTTTAAAATGGTGTGACGGCATTGCGCTGGATGTTATGAAAATGTTGGTCTGCATGGTAATCTATCATAATGCCAAAACGGAAGTAAACGAGAATTATTCAAAAGAGAAAATTCTTGTTAATGTTGCCGAAGAAGACATCGAAATCGCAGGCGAGAAGGCTCATAAAATTTTGGTTGCTTTGGAGAAAGCCAAACTTTTCTCTAATTTGAAGTTCGTTTACGGAGCGGAGTCAGATTTGACCAAAATCGTCGATCAGCTTTTCCTTGACGTCTGTGAGAAACAATCGAAGCAACAACAACAACTTCTTTCGCGATGATGAAATTAACCGGGCCCGCCTCCTCGCACAGTCGACACCGGAAGCCGGCATATGGTTAAATGCCTTGCCCTCGGCACACATCGGCAACCTCATGGACGATGACACCGTGAAGATATCAGTCGGCCTGAGACTGGGGGTGAATATCTATGAAGCACGTTCATGTTCTTAGTGCCACAAGCCCGTTGATGTGTATGGCCACCACGGGTTGTCCTGCGCATTCTCAGCCGGAAGACATCCACGCCACGGCGGCCTGAACAGTATTTTGTGCAGATCGTTAGTATCAGCCGGCATCCCTGCAAAATTGGAGCCGCGAGGTACATCCCACACATCGGACCGTCGCCCAGATGGCTGCACCACGTTTGCGTGGCAGCGAGGTATGTGTTTGGCGTGGGACGTGACCTGCGTGGATACAGTAGAAGCACAGCAATAATACTATGTTGCCGTTTGAACCAGCAAAAGCTACTCTAAGTGGACACAGCGACGGTCAAAGGTTTGTAATTCGAAGGATTTCCATGTTGTGAGCTTAAACACCTTGATACTGTTCGGAATCACTAGAAAAACAATGTACAGATACAGCCAATGTACAGAGTACAGAGTGCATCATTGATCCACTACCAATGAATTATCCATGCGAAAAGGATGGGACAGTCAAAAATATGCAAAGAGGCATTTTAATTATGCAAGCGCTTAGCCGTGCTGTGCACAACATGTTGGCGTGTGGGCCAGTTGCGAACTCAGTTCAACAAGATTAAAATCCCGTTACGTTCAGATTTACATTCACCCACGCAGCGCGACCAGCAGGGATTTAAACTTTGCAACAATTAACAAGGTACCATGGTATACCATGGTCGAAGTTTTATCGCCACAAAGGTCATCACAGCACTTCACAGTGCATTTCGTTATGATTTTTGATAAATTTGATTTCTAAATAAAGCAGCACCAGTTCTAGCGTTGCAGTTACGCTTGCCGACACCAGACCACCGACTCGGTGGCCTGGTGCCGATGAGTACACAGTGCCTAGTTATTTAAGCACGGTGTCCGTTCGTGCGCGATATGGGTTCATTAAGATTCAAAAGCAAACTTTCTGAGGTTTGCTTAGTCGACTTGTGGATCTGTCAAGCTTTTCAAATGGTTGCAACCTGCCACAAAGACCGAAACTGTCTCAATTAAAGGGCTCGAGATTTCGTTAAGTACTTCAAAACTTAAACGCAATACCTCTTCTCTTCCTACCGGTTACTCTTTGATGAGCACCTGTTCTCGATATGTTGCGGAAGGTTACAATTCGCAAGCACACAAAATGTCATCCTGCAGCTTGATTGATTTAGGACCGCTTTGCAGCAGCTTTTTCTGCATCATCGTCCAGTCCTCATAGAAAATATTGAGAAAATTACTTTCCAGCATATTATTTCTCCGCTGAGAGAGAGAGTGCCGACGTCAACGCGGGAAGAGTAATTGAAAATAAGTTTAGCCAAGCGTGGGTTTCTTGAGCCGAACTACTCAACGAGCCGCAGAGACCTCTGCACCTACAGCAAAATACGTATCTGTTGTCCAAAGAATGACTAGACTCGCAGAATACTGTTTTGATAATCAATTTCTTCTATAATAAAGCATCTTACTACCTGTAAAAAGCCTTCTGGAAAGAGTGCATGCCACGGGGCTTGCTGGCAAATTGGCAATATCTTTCAATCGCTGTTATTATGACAAATTTGTAAACGACTTTGGGTAGTACGTTTTCGTACGCACGAGAACTGGTTGGGGTCTTTTAAACTGTTTAGCTTTTATTTTGTTTTTCAAGAATCCGTTGACGTATCAAAGCAAAATTAAATTTTAATCGCCCGCTGCAGCGGGTTTATGCCATTCTGCTCGGCACGTCAGAACGCCTGAAATGAGAAATCCGCACCACCATTATTTTGAATATAGCGAATTCTGCTAGCAGTGTAATAGTAAGCAATTAAATTAATGTACGAAACCGCTTTCGAAACTGTGTACGAAACCCTGTTAGCCGGTGGCAGTTGGCCAGGGCAAGAAAGGCTGATACAATACATACTGAAAAAGTCCAAGCACTATACTTCGCTAAGCAAAAATAATGGTATGCATACTGTCCAGTGACATTATCGAAATGAACAACAGCGTAGAATATTGCGTGGAAGAATACACATGTACAGTGACCGACTTTAGAAATTGTAAAAAAGTATTTCGCAGTGGAAAATTTTAGATGAAACTACATAATTAGGAATTCCAGAGCAGCAGCATATGAAATCGACAACCGGATACGGATTTTCCTGGTACTTTTTTTAATGCAGATTGTGCGCTCCTTCGTCAAGTGCGTGAGCATTTCAACCAGGAGCGATGCGACCGGTAAAGGAAGTGGATAAGCCCTCCGTACAGCCAGACCGTGTAGCAGCTAAGCAGCAACAGGACGACCACCAGTTGATATCGTTCCGGACAAAAACATTCCACCAGCGGCAAAACGGTAAACAACCAGAAGCACATCCGGCTCAAAGCGCTCAGCAGAAGGCGCTGGATTTCGGCCCACAATGCACACACGCAAAAGTCCCCGGGGGTTTTCCGCTGATCCTTGCACAGTTGCATATCCTTAGATACCTTCCACTGACCCATCGGTGGTTCACTGCAGTGGACAACAGAAGTTTGTCATCATTGGCAGGCATCTTCTACCTATGCTCAGTTTAAAATGTACAAGCCATGGAAAAAAAACAATTATTGACCAGTCCTTGGAAAAATTAATAATGAAACCTGCGGACAGGCAAGCGGACAAGCGCATGAATCGCTAGCACTGGGTTATAGCTCTTGATTCGGCGATTCATTAAACTGACCTTTTGCTAACGTTCGTGGCGGTTGTTGACCACCCAGTAAACATGCTGGTGCAGCCTCCAACCAGCATATTGTACAAGGCACACAAGACGAAAATGCCGATGAGGATGTATGGCAAAGCCACCGTGACCAGTATCGAGCCTGTCCACGCCAAGAACAGCCGATTCACGGCTGGGGAGAAGGTCGAGTTGAACAGATCCAGAAGGGTGGCACTGTCGGTGTTCCAGCGCGGATATCCCAAATCGATCCAATATGACAGCATCGCCGTGATGTCACCCATACCCTGCAAAATTCGAATAATTTCTGAACAACTGCGCAAGAACATCCGGAAATAACCGCATATTAATGTGTGTTTGGAAAAAATCGGAAACACGGATTTGAGTCACCGGATAAGCTGCAACTTAATACGCACTGATGGTAACGACTGTGTCCGCCTTTTGTACATGTTGCGGTCCTGACTAAAGGTAAGCACTATAAATCGCTCCTACGGTTTTCGTAGAGTACGTGAATCTGGAGAACGGCATACCGTGGCGTAATTATAGCAGCATTTGGTGCAGTTTTTATATGTCCAGTAACTCCAGTTGCCGGCTTCCGGTGCTGTGAGAGCATGCAGTGCGCGCGCTGTTTGGGGGAAGCGGCTTGACAGAATGTAGGTAAAGCCGGTTAAGACAGTACATTCGAAGAGAAACATCCAGGCTTTTCTGACAAATCGGATCATATACGGCAACGGTTCCATGCCGTTGGAAACGCGTAGTGTGGGTTTCTGCGATTCCGACAATTTGGGCAGTTTATCCATCACAGAGGAAGTTGAACCGCATAACTTTCTGAAAAACCGTGTGCTGCGAAAGTCACAGCGTACAAATAATAATATGTAAGCTCTTACAGCTAATAAATAGATCGCTGATACTTTCCCATCTCACATAATCTTAACAAAGTTAACTATAATGTGATATAATAAAAGCCAAATGTGACACAGGAAGCAGTTACTGGTCGTTGTTAATATTAAAGTGACGTAATAAGTTAGTACTGGCCCGTGTTGGACAGTTTATAAACTATTTCTATGTTGTCCGCCTATTTTGCGTTGCTGCATAAGCTTGCATTTTACGGTGCTGCATTTGCAGGCGCCTCTTGGTTCTCAAACTTTCTACCGGTCTTATGAACAATATTGTTAGTTAATTTTTCCGCATAATTAGTTAATTTCTCCCGCACAATTATACACGAAAACTGAACGTTGTTAAGAAATTAACTGAGTAAGAAAAAGCTGTCTTCGGCTAACATTAATCTTTTTTAAACAGTAAACACTATTTTTCACAACCAATATTATGTAGAAGCATAACCGCAAATTGCATTTTGAAAAAGTAGTACACTGACTTTATCGGCAGGGCTCGGACAGCCGGGATGAAACCCACCTTCTAAAACGGCTCATCCTTGTCCAGTACGTTTCAGTCGTCCACACTCCCCAAATTCTTCCGACACAATGGATACCGATGGCAAAAACCCCGACCACAACGCACGGAAAGATGGCCTGAACACCTACCACACTACTGATCACCGCCAGCATCATTCCCGCCACAGCTACCAGCGGCAGCACACAACCAACGAGCCACACCCAAGGGACACCGAGATACATGATCAGAAACGCGATGTAAGGTCGCCATGGCATGTCTGGATTGACACAGTGCTCGAGACTGTCCATGGTGCGATAGTTCGGATTGAAACCGACGGCCGTCGTAACGCGCCGGCAGTATGACAGGTGACCCGTCCACGGGGCCGAAGTCCAGAACACGTTGACCAGCAGGGACAAAAGAAAGGGAGACCGCCAATACCGCCGTTATGCCCAGCACCGCCACTGTTCCGATGAAGCCCAACGCTGAGTGGCTGGTCGAGGAAACTGTGGCGTTGAAGACCGGGGTGGTGGACAGCGGTAGCCACGGTGATACAATGTCATCCCACTTGCAGCCGTTCATTTTCTGCATACCAAGAAAAACTCTAACCTGAGTTATAAAGCAACCATTTAGTAAGCAGAGAAAAACGTGTTGCGGAAATGTTATTTTGTCATTCCCGGAAGGTAAAAGAAAAGCACTGCGCGTACGAAGAAATGAACATAATAAAGCGCCTGTTCTGCTGATTCCGTAAAGTACAGAGTTTTTACAAAATTATACACACGGCCGTCTTCTGTTATTTTCCCTTTAGCAAACTCTCCGAAGTCTCTCCGAAAACTCTCCAGTTATGTGGTTTGTAGACAGCGGTCTGGATGCCGTTTGTTCACGGATCATCCGGTTAGCAAAACATGGAAAATCAACGGGAACAAAAAGTTTAAGCGTATTACTATCGTGCAAAAAAAACAAAGGTTTTAATTCGAATATGTAGGAAATTTTGCTGTTAGAAGCACAACATTCAAGGCGAAATTATAAAAACTTATTTCAAAAGTTGGAAAAAAGTCAGAAATATTGATTTCGTTATGAGTATTAACAGGCAATTTCAAGACAACTGAATGTGCACGATGATGCGCTTAAACTTTTTTTCCTTTCTTAATTAAACTTTTATGTACTTTTTGCCATATCTTACCAGCCGGCTGATGTGCGTACAAGCAGTTTTCATACCAAAATGTGCAGAACTCATTAGGCTGTAAAATTACACAGAAAGATATAAAAAGTTTTAAGTTCGCGACAGCGAGGGTCAATGTATTTATACGAAATCGCCACCAGGTGTTGGGGCATTCATCCGATTAATTAGAAGTTAACATTCCGATTGAGCGATAGGTACAAAATTATTAATGTTTAACGCTAACTAGCACCAGCACACGCTAATTATGTATGTAAACAGAATTACTTACGTAACCGGAGAACACTTGTAGGATTTCATCCAAACCGGATGGGTGGTCGGGATCTACTCGCGTGTCTTGCCACTCAGGGAAAATGCGTGTGCCAAACTTCAGCGATAGATGACATCCCAAAAAGAGCACAAACATGGCTTCTGTCATGATTTCCTGGTAGGCCCACGCCCGGTCGCGATGCAAGGAACTGAAGATGGTTTTCTGAATTCTGTACATGACGGTGAATTTTTAAGCAAAATCAGACAGAAAGCGGGAGAAAATGAATTCGCTTGATCAGGATTTCTGTTCCTGCACCATCTACAATTTAACCGAAGAAACCCGCAACTGTACCTTGGACTTGGAGAAGCAATTTTGAACTACATAAACCGACTCAAAGGCAGAGTTTTCGGTAAATGTGGCACCCGGCCGTCTTTGTAGCCACAGAATCGCAGTAAAAAACTGTGCGATACGCACACCGTGTGCATGCATGAATATTCATCAGTACTTTATTACTAGTATTAGCATTATTGGGCCGTTATGGACAGTTTTAATCATTTGAAATGATTGAAATCACTGTTTTATTTTTAGCCTTTTTGCGGGGGTATGTAGATTTGTTTTCAGCGGGAGCAGTCGACTGGAATCGGTATGGCAATTACTGCTTTGCAAAACAAACAATTCTGCCCCACAGCTGTATTCCTGGGAACAAGGATCCGATAAGAGTAATGGCGTATTTACCAGCGAATAACAAACCCGCAGCATGCCTTCCCTTTTTGTAGATTATGACTCTCAGTTAATATCACGCCGGTATTTGTGTGTATGAGAATTTCAGCTAATTTTTAACTGCTGCACAAAAACACGCTGGCAAATAAAAATGCAAAAATAAACCCATTTACAAAATTCTCTTCTATCTATTTGGCCAACGTTCGCTTTGTTTTACAACAAAACGAGGTAACGAAACGTTCTGTCGTGTGGAACTGGCAAAAACTTGGAAATTTTGTAAAATTAAAAAGATGGGGTTGGAAATTTTACTTGTTGCTCTGGTACCGTAGTAACGCGTAGAAAGAGCAGACCGGCGATGTTTGCACCGAGTTTAACTTCCGGATACCGTCACCACAAACAATAAAGGCTGATTGTGGCGCGTCTAAGTAATCCCGTTACTAAGTGGTCCGCAGGAGTATAATTTTGGTTTCTGTATTATCGAGTTTGGTACATGTTTCTGCCGGGGCGCCAAACTCACGATAATATAGCTTTCGTCCCAGAAAAATTTATTTCGTTCGCCTACTATTGCTAATGTTACCGCTTCCGAAGTCCACTGTGGACGCTGGAACACCGGCTGCTGGTACTCTCGTGATTGGCTGTGTGCGATGACTGTGGGTCAGCGGGAAGCCGACCGACCGGGGACCGGCTAAAGAGAGCGACCAGATCCCTGAGCAAACCGAATACCCCTTTATTGAGTTAACGCGAAATAACAACAGAAGAAAACAGTAGGGTGTGGCGGGTGGTAAAAGAACAAGATCACTCGCGCGCACACAACTGCCTGTTTTCTTTGTGACGTTTTTGTGGCAGATAATTAGTAAATCATTCTCAGTTTACCAGCTATTCAGAATGTGGAATTTACGTTGTCAAGCGACTTAGCCAGCGTTAGTCCAGTATACCATAAAGACCATCTGATAGCGGCGTACAAACAAAATGTATATACGGTTATCAAGACATATGTACAGTCCTTCGTCTTCTTATACATGCTTTTGCCTGCTTATTATTTACTGCTTTGTCTGTTGTGGTGCGCCGTTGTCAGCTGCTTTAGCGGAATGGTAGCGTACAGGGGATCCGCTGTCGGCGGACAGTTACTGGTATTTCTCGTGAGAATCTTAAAAAGGACGGTTTATTACGGCACATAATTCTTTAAACGGCTCATTTAACGGCGCACGCCGTCACAGATACCGCATCGTTTTACATAAAAGTGATAAAACAGTAAAATAACAGGGTGCGACTAATTGATAAAATATCGGAGGTGCATATTACGTGCTCTGGAAAACTGTGCGGTTGAAGTATGTGACACCATGTGAAAAGGATGAACGAATCATAGAACGACTTCGAGCCAAAATTAATCAGAAGTATTTGCGAAGTGTTTCAGAGGAGCAACGTTCCAAAAGGTCATCGGCATGTGCGTCGTGCAATATTCGTTGGCCCTGAAACCCGTAATCCGTAAATGCCCAAATGAAGTTATGTATTGTACAGCAAATCAGGTTTCCCCGGTTACTCAAAACATCAAGTTTTGTTAGGCTACCCAGTCACTAAGCAGTGGACTTGAGCTAAGGTAACGCGGACAATTACGCAGCAGGCGCAGCGCGAGGTCGTCCGAAGCTATCCGTCGTCATACCGTGAAACTTCACTTCGTTCGGTGGATAATCGCTAAAAGTCGAGGAAAACCTGAGAAAGGATCACGTTAACCACTCTTCAAAAGAAACGGTAATGCTGAGTGAACGCCACTAAAAAGACACTAGTATCGTGTGCATCAACAGATTGAGATTTCTTTATACATAATACAATTTCTTCTTACCGTCCGTCCTCAATTCGTAACTTTTTCGGAACGGATTCAACCTGAGCTTCGAAGAAGAAAGCGTTGTCCTCCTCGCAACAGCCTCCAAATAACATCAGGGTATCGAGTGCACAGTTTTTCGCTGTGTAGGCGCGCGTGCGATACTGATTACTGCTCGTGCAGCTCGATATCTGCTGCGAAAGGTCACAACTCCATGCAAACATATTGCCAAGAAAATTTCGCCTTAAAGCTCGCTTACCTGGGGATTGTTTCGCAGTAGCTGTGCATGCATCATCGTCATATCTTCATGGAAGCCACAAGGAAAATGGTAATTGTGCATGCTAGTCGTCAGTTGAGAGAACGCCATGATGTCGATGCGGAAAGAAATCGAAGGTAAGTTCACAGTTTACACCAAGTTTTCAACTTTCTGAACCGAGTGGCGAACACACTGCAGTCTATACAGTTTCGGTTTATTCCTCTGAACATGCACTGTGTGTTCAAAGGGTAAATCGATTCGCAGAATAATGTGTTGGTGATTTCTTCTTTATTATAGCTTTCTGTGAATACAAGGTTGCCAATAACTGCTGCGAGGAACATGTGACAGTACCCTACAGTCGCTATTAATAGGTCAAACTTGGAAGGTTATCGTCATTAACAGAGTAGTTCTTAATCGACTACAAAATAATCGACTAGATAGAAGATTTATGCACTGTAATTATCGCAAAATGAGCTCGACATGGCTTGATTTCGTCATTCAAAGAAATGTAATTAAAACTCACCACATGAGCCAATTAATGCACGATACAGTGCCGTATACGGGATATACGAGGACTGAGGAATGCACGGATGGGTAATACATATTTTGATGCGTGAAAATATTTTTTTAGTTAAAAGCGCATTATAAATGTCCTTTGAGAGTAATTCGTTTTAAAAACTATTTTCCCTTAAAAGAAGTGCTGTTCTTAACTTTGGTCATTATACGGCTGCGTCGGATTATTGCCCTATAAATCAAAGAACAGGAAGGGTAATTTTTTTTGCATAGAAATGGTTTTCGCGTTAAAAAAGCGCAGTTTTGAACTATGACGGATTAAAGCTCGACTGATTAATAGTGAACGAGTAATAAGTGCTGGTACGGTACTACTTGTTCTGGGTCTGGACGAGATTGTTTTACTACCTGACAGGCGAACTGAATCGTAAATTTCCATGGCCAGGCCACCCAAAAGATATTACGAGTTTTCGATGGACATTTTTTTGCTTATAATTCCTGCACCCCAAATTATGGCTGTCTATCTACATGTGCATCCATAGGTGGTGTTGGGCAGTCATGCGAGACTATAGATCCCAACGGCTACGCTTCATATTAACTTTAAAATCAGCAACAAATCATTTTATAAATCAGTAAATTCTGCTGTATGATTCCAGTCATGCAGTTTTATTATTATCTGTACGCGTGCGCGAAGAATCTTACCAGGGCTCGGTCACCACCTCCCCCCTCAGAAAAATCTCGTTTTTTGTTTGAAGACACAATAGGTATGGGGAACACTTAAAAAAATACTTTCATCGGCAATGGTCCAGTGGGCGTGGCCAAACACGAATTTAATGGTTGACATTGCTGCATGTATTGCCATTGCAGTATTGTTGTATTGCACATACGGTATTGCAGATTACACTGATAAATTTATTTTGCGAATTCTGTGGTGTTAACACTGTAGTTTTACTCCTTGATTTGATTTACTTCCTAACTCACTGTTTTGAAAAATTAAAATTGTCAGAGAACGCGCCAGTGGCGGCTGTACAGCCTGTACTGAAACCCGAACAGACCGTGTGCTGCAAATCCATGCATTTTAGAGCTTGATACGTGGCGAGACTCTTTAAAAATGTTTCTTTTTCAAAACAGTGAATGAGGAAGCAAAATCAGATCAAGGAGTAAAACTATTGTGGTAATGGATACCATAGAACTCGCAAAATAAATTTATCAATGTAATCTGTAGCACCATGATTATGTACAGCAATACGGCAGTGGCAATACGTGCAATAATGTCAACCATGGCAATACATGCAATAATGTCAACCATTAAATTCGTGTTTGGCCACGCCCACTGGACCATTGCCGATGAAAGTATTTTTTTAAGTGTTCCCCATACCTATCGTGTCTTCAAACAAAAGATGAGATTTTTCTGAGGGGGGAGGTGGTGACCGGGCCCTGGTTAGTGCTAACGTATACAAAGCGTATAATTAAAAGTACTTATAAAAACACCGAATTACTTAATCATCAGCAGCCATGCCGGCACATGATAAGGTTTGTCGCAGATGCTGATGCTCAAAACTTGCGTTTCTCATGTGCTTTAAAGCCGCTCTTTTTCACGTGCAGCATATGTATTAGAAAGCTGCAGTTTATACAGCTCTGTGGAATAAATTTCTTTCTGTTTTTATGCTAGGTCTGCATTTCCCACCGGTCCCCTTGTCCGATCCTGATTGGCCTTTCTTGTCACCGGCGGTCACTCGGCTTGGTTGACAAATGACAATCTAGCATATAAGCGAGTGTTGTACAGAACATCTATGAACATCTTGTGGACATCACTGAATGAACAACTGCAGATGTGTCTGAGTTGGTTCGTTAGTACAGTTAGTACGGTAGCCAGTTATCACTTTCCTACAGACCACTATTTAAAATCTTAAGAAATAGACATATGCCAATAAATTGGACATTGTCTGGGAAAGTTAATAAACTTAAAAACTGACGGTAACTGGACAGGACAAGCTTTGCTAAAAAACCTACAGATAAAAAAGTTGTCCTGGCTAAAGTTAGACGTGTATGTCCGAAACGCTCATCGCACTACGACAATACTACGTCGAAAAACCGTATCTGTAGCTATAAAAAACGCTGCCGAGATGGCAGAAACTGGATACGATATAAATCCTTTTAAAAAACAGAAATTAAGTCCAGCTTTGTCCTGTGCCATCATCAAGCGTGCAAGATTTACAGTACTCGTGTTTATCTCACCTTTTGCGATTATTACTGCTAAAATTTTGTAATGCATCCAATTTTAATAATTTTCTGTTAACACCGATCGGTATTCGTACAGTAACATTCACATTCATGCAGGTTGAATTAGGAGAGATCAGCAAGGCGGCGGTTTGTGGTAGCAAACGCATGCAGTAATATGCTAGTCTTCTGTCATGTACCGTGTAGCATAAGTATTAAATTTTACCAATACAGTGTACAATACAGTATTTGTTATGTACAATACAGTACACATTATACAGTACAGTATGTGTACATTACAGTACACATTATACAATACAGTCTGTCAGTAATTACAATTCAGTATACAATGGATACTAAAACATGCGCGCCGAAATTATACTGTACAACGTTACGTTACGACATTAAAGCGTTGGTCAAGTGAACAAAGGAAACTGAGTTTGCCGTTCTAATTCCGCATGCCTTGTTTCCGGTTTATATTAATTAAATGGATTAGTATTTTGTATGATAACGATTTCATTGATCAGGCAGCCTTGAAGCAGTACTCGAAGTAGCTATGATAAAGAAGTTCCTGCCTGTCTATTCTTTTCTGACTGTCGTTAATGCTAGAAAGATAACAATGTACAAGCTGAAGCCGCATGTGTCTCATTCGTATTACGTAAGAACCAGACACGAAGGCATTCTTGTTACACAAAAAATTTAATATGGATGAGAAAAAAATATTTATTTTGTGCAGACGGCATGTTGTAATATCGCAATGGAATCCAATATTTTCTGTTATACTATAATAGCACAATGTAAACAAAATGTGCTTATACCTGTAGTTTCCGCCAAAGAACCGGTAGCCGGCAAAACAAATCAGGAAGCGAAGCAACACAACCGGTTTTTTCTTACACTACAAAGCAATCGATGCTGCAAATTTAAGCAGTCGACCATATTTTTTTCTGAAAAATATTTGGAATTAGGCTTTTACAGACACACGCAGTATCTTTATACAAAATTTCAAACTAGTCACGAAACGGTCTCAACCATGTCACTGATCACCAATTTTCTGCTTATTTCGCTCCTCTGCTGTCTGATCGTATTTGCTGGTGGACCATCAAAATCTGGCGCTGATAAAGGAAGTAAACCGGAAATAGGTGTTAAAAATGCTTCGACATCGTTCCTATCACGCTCAAATCGGGCAAACAACTTAAGGCAGGATACAAAAATGTCGGCAAATGTTCCTGTGCAGATGCCAAAAAGGAGGCGGATGAGATTGCTAAACATAGTAAGACCGGAGAAATACGAAAATTGGACCTGTATTAAATAATAAATACCATAAAATAAATATTTGTGTTTCTGGACTTTGCTTATCAGTTTCTAGAAAGAAAGCATTTTTCAACATCATGTGACATTTATGCTGACTGATATTTACAATAAAATTTTATTTATTTGATGGCGCTGTTTTTTCCACATTTTTTTCTCGTATATACTGTAGTATATACCAGCAGCTTTTACTTACACGGTTTCGTGTTTATGCGGTGCTTTTCCCTCGATCCAATTTAAGTTAACATTCTTATTCTACAAATTCTGAAACAATTATCAACTTGAAGTATGTATACAAATTTAAAACCCTTTCGATAAGAGATGCAAGGTAGCCGCACGGTGCGGCAGTGTGGTATGGTTTTGTTTCCAAAATTTTTCATGCTTTCCGTTTTTTAGTTTTGTATTTATGATATAATTTTTCAGTTTACACCACGCCGCAACATCTGTGTTTTTTAGTTTCAGACCAGTTTAACCCTGCTTGCGACAAGTCGGGCGCCTTCAAAGCCCAACAGCTCATGATGGTCGGTGGTTTCTGTGTGGACACCAAGACAGGCGACCAAATTAGTGAACCGCAACGCGATCGCAACTTCAAGTGCTAAGAGTCCTGGCAATGCCCGGATTTTCGGTTACCAGGTTATTTCGTCAAGAGGGACCCGTAAATTTTTTCAAATGGAAGAACGCTGTCCCTAAAACACGTTTCAAATGAACAAACGATACACGATCTGAACGGAATATAATTTTTAATTTGAATCTCGACGTTTCCGGTTTTCCGTTTTCGACGTGCACGTTCCCTAAAAACTGCCAAAAAATATGTTTTTGTGCGCCACATTCATCGCACAGTCGTTGCAAGTTACTGAAATAACTCGAATTCCTATTGCTGGAAGTTGCAAATGACACTTATAATTACCTGCTTGGTCCTGGCGTCTATGACGAGTGCGAGTACCTTCGAAATTTCTCAATAGTACTTGTACATGTTGTAATATCGCCGTCGAATCCAGTATTTTCTGTTAATAACACAATGTAAAAAAACGTACTCATTCCTGTACTTTCCGTCAAACCACCGGTAGGCCGCAAAACAAATCGGAAACAATACAACCGGTTTTTTTCTTACACTACAAAGCAATCGCAATCGATGCTGCAAATTTAAGCCATTAAGCGATTAATTTAAACAATTTTAGTCTTAATTCCGGTTTCGTAGATCGTAAATGAACCTGCCGCTAAATTATAGTAGGGCCGGCTAAATCATGCAGTAATTCACCGCTGTATATAGTAATCAGGCTTACTGTTAATTTCTCGTAATTATGCCGTACTGTTGATTTGCTTACTATACCGGCATTCACCACTTCTTTGTGCTCTTTACAATTAAGCTGGCTACCATTTTGGATTTTTTTTTATTTTTTGTTCTTATGTTTTCTGTACTTTTTTTTATTCATCCATCTTCTTTTCTTTTCTCTCGGTTTTAATACTTTATTTTCGTTGTTCTCATTTTACTTATTTTCACGTACCCCGAGACGAATTCGGATTCGTATACAGAGTATATATACTGTACATGGATTTTATCTTTTTAGCGCCATTACGGTCTTCGCCGCGGGATCCCGCGGCAAATTGAGACCGTATTGTCGCTCGAAAAATGAGACGTGCCATTGCCACGTAGACAATAATCGTATTTCATACCCAAAATTCGGTGTAAGAGTTTAAAAAATGTAACTACTTAAGGAATCAATTAGCTACAGACCGGTCGCTTTTGGCAGATGCGGGTAATTAACCATCGAGTTCTTGGCACGAATGGGAGTTGGAAGATTCGACAAATAAAAAAAAAACACGGCCGAAAACGACGGCCATTAGCAGCTATAACAGGCGAATCGATCCGGTTGAGTAATTTTTTGGTGATTGTATATACAGATATGCGGTTTGCTTGGAGCGTTTTCGGTGATCATAAAAACAATCGCCGGTGGTCCAAGCGCAGCAGTATTCCTCTTTAATTTTTCCAATTTTTGTGGTGAAATCAGCGTTACTGGAGGTATCAGAAATGTCGCTCGCCGTTCAACTTATACTGCTGTCCGTCGTTTGCGCTGCTGTGGTTAGTGCCAAGCCTCCCAAGTCGGACTGCTTTTCGTTCGAGACGATTCGAGGAAAAGACGGCAAGTCCTTCCAAGGGGAAAAGAACGTTGGGAAGTGCACGTGCAAGCAGGCTCGTGATCAGGCCTTATCCCAGCACAGTAAGCGCGCTTCTTTCTTTTATAATTTTCCTGCAATGTATTAGTACCGTATATTCCATTCCCGCTATCTGGAAACTTACATAGAAGTAAATGTTTATGCAAAATCAGTAGATGTGAAGTACAATCCTATGCACATACATGATACATGTACAATGTACGACAAAAAGAAGTTGATGGCTGGTTTTTAAAATATATTGCGCAGACAAGCGCTTCTCTGTTCAGGCCCAGTGCAGGCGATGTGATGCGCGTTGTACAGTTTGTTCTGCCACCCATTTCTCGTGAATTGCGAAATAGAATCGCCCAACCAATATCTCAAAAGATCCAGAAAAAAATTACAAAATTTCTGATTCCAAACAAGTGGCAATTTATGGGAAACTGAACAAATTATCATTGCTTGTTTCTCTCATTTACTTAAGCATAGGCTGAAGGCCAAACAATTTTGCGCACAGTTTCTTTGCTGTGTCTACGAGAAGGCAGAATGGCTAGAATTTGTGTTATTTGCCATAAACAGCAACATGTTTAGTATCAAAAAGTTTTGAATTTTTTTCTACGCCTTTTGATATGCAATTTGTATAGTTGCATTCCAAAATTCACGGAGCGCGAGCGTTTGAAAGTAGCGTGCAACGAAAGAAGTAAGCGTCCAAGTGTTACTGGTGGCGTGTCGTTGCGAGGTTATTTTTGAACCGCGGACCGACCGATCGGTTCAACTTCTTTTTGTCGTCCATTGTACGTGCGCAATATCTGTACTTTTACATACAATAATTACGTACATTATTATTATAACTTGTTAGAAAAGTGAATATTTAAGATGTTATTTTGTTATCACGATGTGCTAACTGGTAAGTACAAGGTAATTATAAAGTTACATACAGATATACGGCTAAATGCAATTTATACCAAATGCGACGCTTATTTTAGTCGCCGATAAATGGGTGCCGGCTTGTGACGACACCGGGAAATTCCAGGCTAAACAGCAGGACATGGTGGGAGCTTTCTGTCTGGATGTCAATACCGGAAACCAGGTCGCTGAGAAAATTATCACCCGTCAGCAGTGGAAGGTCAAATGTCCATAGACGCATGTTGCTGCTATGACTGCATCATCAGTCTGCATGTAACATAAATCAGTGTACCGTACAACTTTTGCAAGAAATTGACATCCCAAAATATTATGTTGTTGCCATTCAATGCTAATGATGCATTAACACAGTGCACGTTTAAAAAAATGCCAACCTTTACGAACGATCCGGTAAATAAAAGCAATGCAACATCTGCGAGCTCGATTTGCCTTTACTTCACGATATTCGTGTTTATTAGTTTTAAGTCAAATTAATTCAGTAATTGATCTAGTAATATATTTTGCAAGGCAATAACAACAGAAGTAGCATGTATGTACTTGTACAATAGAAATATGAATGCAGTACAGTGTATGTATACATTATTGTACAGTACCTACGCAGTATAAACCAACTTGTACGCAGCAAACTTCGTATAAGCTGGATTTCCGGTCATGGTATCTAAAAAACGTACGCATGAGAACGGTTGTACGAAGTACAATCTTATGAAACAAGAATTTTGAAACTCCACTTGCCAGATAGCACTTTTGAAAAAAATCGATGTTCACCGTTTAGCCATTATAAAATTATAAACAAATTATATTAAATTTCCCAATAACTTGATACTATCATAATAATTATGAATTGTGCTTTTAGGGCTCTGACGTGGCCAAATAAATAAACAGCGGCAGATTACCGATTATTATTATTATTATCATCGTTATTATCGCAATACAGTAACCATAAACTACGCAGCGAACCAGGAGGAGGGTCCAAAACGACAAGCTGTACGGCCTATACGAACTAGATTATCACCAGGTATTGATTACAACCAAGCCAAACGTGACATCTACGAAAGGCCGCAAAATCGTGGTTTTCTGCGTACGTAATGCAGGATGCCGGTATAGCAAATAAAATGGAGACATAGGTACATTATACGACTTATTTCATACACAAATTGATTACAACAGCCGACAACATCCTGGAAAGCCGCAAAGTCGCCCGGTTTTCGTCCTGTTATTACAAGTGTTGCCGGTATAGCAAATAAGAAATACAGATACGAGCATAACACAGCACATGGTATTGTAATACAGTACACTGAGTGCAGTACGTACAAGTGTTGCCGGTATAGCAAATAAGAAATACGAGCATAACACAGCACATGCATTGTACAGTTGCTGGTACAGTGCAGTACGCAAATAAGTTGCCGGTATAGCAAATAAGAAATACGAGCATAACACGTTACATGCATATTGTAATACAGTACACTGAGTGCAGTACGTGCAAGTGTTGCCGGTATAGCAAATAAGAAAACATATTATAACACTTACGGCATTGTAATACAGCACTGAGTGCAGTACGTACAAGTGTTGCCGGTATAGCAAATAAGAAATACGAGCATAACACAGCACATGGTGTTGTAATACAAATAACAGAGTGCAGTACGCACGTGTTGTGCATGGTAAAATAAGAAAATAAATAACACTGGTATCAGTATACAGTACACAGTACAAGTGCACAAGTGTTGCCCATAGCAAGTAAGAAATACGAGCATAACACAGCACATGGTATTGTAATACAGTACACTGAGTGCAGTACTGTATCCGCTCGCACATCTTGAACCACAGAGTCCGTGTACGGGAAAAACACGCATTCAATATACACACTCTAACCGGGCAAAATGCACGACTACGAAATATTCCTCATTTGGTTTCAAGATGAACAGTTCTTCTTGTGAATTTGTTTATTAAATCAAGTCTTTTCATTTAAATGGCAACCTCTGGAAAAAAAAAGGTTCTGTAGCTGGAAGCTCGCATTGTTCGGTGGTTCATCGCCATCAAGAATGTTGACGCGGAACGTACCCTCCAGGGGCACCCAAAAACCACAACAAAATCTGTTTGTAACTCGTGCTTACGCCAAAGCTGTATGTTAATGGCTGCTTTCGAGCCTAAACATGATAAAAATTGTTAGAGCTCTAATTTTTTTCATTATTCAAGAAGTTCTCAGTCCAGATGTTGTAAGACATCAGAAATTTATCAAATCGCGAATCGCGCGTTTGGCCCGGTTAGAGTGTATATTGAATGCGCGTTTTTCCCACACACACTCTGTGGTCCAAGATGTGCGAGCGAATACAGTACGTAACTCAATCAGTCTCAATGCAAGCATAGAGTGACACGTTCGCGTGACATGATGCTGTCTTGTACAGTGTGGCTTACCACCGTGAAGAGCCTGGAGTCGACTGTACTAATAAGTACTGCACTGCGCAGCAATCAAATTTAATATTCAAAGCAGCTGCTGCGAGTATTTTGTAGGATTCTAATAGTAATATCTATATAAATAGCTTCTATTAGCATTCAGCTCGTTAAATGTTGTGTTTTGCCTTTTAGGACGTTCTCCCAGGCAACTGGTTATTCGCAAAATTTGCCATGGCTGAATCGGTAAGCCCGAATAGTATGCAATGGCAGTTGCATAGTGCATCCACTTCAATGACTTCATTGTATATTTTATATTAATTTTCTGAAGATACTTGTTGAATTTCTCTTTTGTTCGAAGCATCTTGTTTGATTTTAGAAACAAAACAGACTATAAAGGTCTCTATATATTATTATACACGTATGTAATTGCTCTACCCCAGCCTACCCCAGGTGTCATTTTTAGTTTTACTTCGGGATCTTGCAGTTGCTGCTCATGTAATCTACGGAAAACTTGTACTGTACATACTATTCTGACTTTGGCACGTATGTCGACTCGCTCGGGTGTACCTTATTCTGGAGACTTAAGCAAAATCGTCTAATCGAATTTTGCAGAGCGAAGGCCGTGTCCCTTGCGGACAGCACACCTGCATCCCGAAGTGCATGGAACCTTTAAAAATCCGTGATATAACACTGAAGAACCGCATTGTGGTGTCGCCCATGTGTCAATACTCGTCCGTCGACGGCTTCCCCAACGACTGGCATCTCGTGCATCTGGGCAGTCGGGCTATCGGCGGTGCCGGACTCCTGTTCTTCGAGGCCACGGCGGTGTGCCCGGAGGGACGCAACTCCCCGGGGGACCTCGGAATCTGGATGGACGAACATATTGAACCGCTGGCACGCATCGTCAAATTCGTTCAGGAGCAAAACTGCGTCGCCGGGATTCAGATCGGGCATGCCGGACGGAAAGCCTGCCATACGGCACCGTGGAAAGGGAACACCGTGATTCCGGTGGACCGAGGCGGGTGGGTTCCCGTCGCGCCCAGTGCGGTGCCGTTCAAACCCACCGAGGCACCGCCCCGCGAGATGAACCGCGAGGACATCCAGCAGACCGTGGAGTACTTCCGGGCGGCCGCGGAACGTGCCCTGAAAGCTGGGTTCCAGGTGTTGGAGATCCACGGAGCCCACGGGTACTTGATCAACGAGTTCCTGTCTCCTTTGAGCAACAAGCGGACGGATGAATACGGTGGGTGCTTCGAGAACCGGACCCGGTTCCTGCTGGAGATCACCGAAGCAATCCGCTCAGTCTGGCCGGACACGCTCCCGCTGTTCGTCCGGCTCTCGGCGACCGATTGGGCGGACGGTGGGTGGACGAAGGAAGACACCGTGGAGTTGGCGAAAGTGTTGAAAACCAAGGAGGTCGATCTGATTGATTTGACCACGAGCGGTATCGACCCCACTCCCAAGATCCCGCTGGGTCCGTTGTACCAGGTGCCCTTTGCAGAGGCGGTGAAGAAAAAAGCCGGGATGTTGAGCGGCGCTGTGGGGCTGATCAACACGCCCGAGGAAGTGGAGAGTGTGATCAAGGAGGGCCGGGCGGATCTCGTGTTCATGGCGCGCGGGTTCCTCCGGGATCCGTATTTTGCGCGGCGGGCCGCGGAGGCGCTGGGTTCCCCGATGGAATGGATGGGACAGTATCAGCGAGCGGGAACATTTAAGCCTCGACAGTATCACTAACAGTTTGGTCAAATAATTGCATTTCGCACAAAAATTTTAAATTTCCCCTGTTGCTTTTTTACTTTATTGCATAGTCAGTGGTTCTCAGTGGTCATGCAATATTTAGTGGTCAGGTTAATCGATTCACTGTGTGTGGAATGAATGAAGATTGTACTTTTTGTATGCATCCTGACCTCGCAACATTTCTTGTGATACGAGTATTTCTAGATTTTTCCTTATGTACACATTTTATTCTGTTGTTAATAAAAATGCGAGGAGAAATGTTTGTCAATGATAATGTTATCGTAGTTATTTTGAGTAAAATATGATTTATTATAATGTTTGTTCCTGTGTAAGGCGTCGCCAGTGGAGGCCGCTGAGGGTTTAACGATACTAACTGATTCAGATTTATTTTAATTTAGTTCGTGAATATTATTTTATCGGGCGTAAGGAGTGTAATATATTTTAGCGAGCGATTTAGATTCAGCCTTCAGGTAGTCTTGGTCCGTTTTTCAGGAAATGGTTTTTGTAACATCCTTCCGGATTCTCAGTTAATTTTTTTAAAACTGTATTCTCGTTAAATAACGAGCATGGTAAAGTACTGTAAGTACTGTATGTAGGTACTTTACTAAAGTATGTGCGTTTCTAATGGTTTTCTTACCGTATGTTCTGACGGCTACAGAAAACAATAAGACGACAACGAACACGGTATAGATGACAATAATAATGGTAAAATGTTACCGTATTTTCTTGCGGTAACCTGGTACCAAGTATAGGTGACAATAATAACGGTAAAATGGTGTTTCATCAATTTACCTGACCGGTCAGATAAAATTGATGAAATACCATTTTGCCATTATTATTGTCATCTATACTATTATTATATCTTATTGTATCTATTGTAGCCGTAAGAAAATACGGTAATAAAATCATTATATCTATAGGTGTACATACAGTCGATACATTACAGTACGGTCGGATACAGTACGGCCGGCCGGTACAGTACTGTATCGAATACAAGAATATATTTTTATTAATACATAATTACTAACGATAAATATAGTTGTATAGAATGGATTACACAAGGCAGGTAAAATGATTTATACGCAGTAATATACAAGTATGTACATGTAAGTACCGTTCTGGCTGCATGCACTGACGATGAGAAATACCCAGCATGTGGAATATAGATATGCGGCTATTGTTTCGATACTTTAACAGATTAATCCAACGTAAAATTATTACATTAGAATGTCCCGTTCTAACAAATTCCAATGCATAAAAGTACAGTAAAAATTTCACTTATTAAATTTACCCTAGTCGTCAGCTGGTATTTAACCATTCTCGGCTTGTATTATTCTAATATTTCACTGTCAGTGTCTAGTGTCTTCCCCCGTATTTCCGGTTGCAGTTTCAGTACAAGTGCATTTTTTATAACGAATAAGACAGTCATTTAATTAAATGCTGCACTATAGTACAGGCGGTACAGGTCTTCCTTCATACCTGTAGGCAGTTTACCGACAGGGCTGCTGTAGAAAACTCTCCGTAGACTCACTCGTACACGATGGTGCAGATTCAGTTGCGTAAACAGCTTAAAACACAGATGCCGGGTGCTAGAAACCGAAACACAACAGCCGGCGAATTACCTGGAAAATCGCAAAACCATCCGGTCTGTCTGTATTGTGCGTGTTTTGTACTGCCGGTATCATGCTCCATGCACATGGCCATGAAGAAAACAGTAGTTTACCGATCGATCGAACTATAGAATCTGCACCACACGGGCACAGTCAACATACAGTTCACTTAAAGACTGCACAGTCATAAAGATATTCCTTAGCCGCTGCCACTATTTTGCAAAATCTGACTGCCACAGTAAATCACTTCGGTTTTACGCCAGCCAAGACTTGATGCTTGTTTTAGTTTGGAGGTTTTGCATTCTTTCTCCTGTAATAAAGTATTCGCTCCTATTGTGAAATCTGAATAATCCAGAATCTTGCCATGGCGGAAACGGTAAGGCAAAATAAATAGAATCAGCTTATTTTCGCACAATTTTTTCCCTCTGTATATTGTTGGGTAAGTGACCGTAAGACTTCTGTATCTTCTTCCCGTTCGATGACTTTCCTCTTTCTGTATGAGCATAAACAGCATCGTGAAGCAGATCGTTCCGTTTTCAGTGATTTCGATCGTTCTGTTCTTGTTTCAAACGGTGCATTTAAGACAACTTAAATGGCTTCATAAAATTTTAGACCTGGAAGTCCTTGTTTTTCTTGTGTGTGAAGTTTTCATCTTGGAGGTTTTCGTGTAAGATAATTAGAAATAGCGTTTGTTAGGTTATGTTATCAAGATTCAGATCTATATTGCCACGAATGGGATACACCAGAGCCGGCAAACCAGAAAAGACTGACCAAAACCAATATTATATTCTGAAAGCCCGTAATCGAAAACCCGGCCAGATAGTATTCGTTTCTTTTAAAACCTCTCCCGCTTCGAGCGCCACAGCGGAAGAGTTTTGATTACCTTCACCAAATGTAACCAAATTATTATAATAATAATTATCATCGTGGTATTTTTAACCAGGCAATGTTGCCACGTAAACCAAATAAAATATAGTTAAAAAATGAAAGTATTTTCCACTAATTAAAATATCAGAATCAATTTAATTAGCAGACCGTTGGCGTTATTGCGACAAGAACGACTACATATCCAACGCTGTCATCGAGGACAATTTCTAAACAAGTGCCGGCCAAGCAGCGATAGACAGAACTATCGCCACTGTTCAGTGCACAAGCCCGTTAGTTGACCAAATTACAACTACATTCTAGTTAAAATAGCCCGCTAAGCCAGTGAGTGGCCGAACTGCCACTATGGATAGCTATGTGAGCGGTTGACCGAGCTGTCATTACTGTCCGATGACGAGTGACCGAGTGACCGAGCTGTCACTACTTTTCAGTGTAAAAAGCCCGTTAGGGAACGAGTAACGGAGTTACCACTACTATCCGGTCGGTAGGAGAGCGGGTGACCGCGCTGTCACTAATGTCCGGCGCAGAAAGTCCGTTAGCGCAGCGGGTGACCGAGCTACCAATGCTGTCCGGCGCAAAAAGCCCGTTCGGTAAAGGAGTGCTGAGCTGCCACTAGTGTCCGTGCACAGATCCCGGAAGTTGAGCGGGTGACCGAGCTGTTACTACTGTCCAGTGTACGAAACCCGTTAGGTGAGCGGGTGACCGAGCTACCACTGCTGTCCGGCGCAGAAAGCCCGGTAGGTGAGCAGGTGACCGAGCTGTCACTACTGTCCAGTGTACAAAGCCCGATAGGTGAGCGGGTGATCGAGCTAACACTGCTGTCCGGCGCAGAAAGCCCGGGAGGTGAGCAGGTGACCGAGCTGTTACTACTGTCCAGTGTACAAAACCCGTTAGGTGAGCGGGTGACCGAGCTACCACTGCTGTCCGGCGCAGAAAGCCCGGTAGGTGAGCAGGTGACCGAGCTGTCACTACTGTCCAGTGTACAAAGCCCGATAGGTGAGCGGGTGATCGAGCTAACACTGCTGTCCGGCGCAGAAAGCCCGGGAGGTGAGCAGGTGACCAAGTCCGCTAGGTCAGCGGGTGACCGGGCTACCACTGCTGTCCGGCGCACAAAAAGCCCGTTCTGTGATCGAGTGCTGAGCTGCCACTATTGTCCGTGCAGATCCCGGAAGGTAAGCGGGTGGCCGAGTTGTTACTACTTTCCAGTGTACAAAGTCCGTTAGGTGAGCGAGTGACCGAGCAACCACTACTGTCCGGCACAGAAAGCCCCACCAGTCCACCACTACAGTCCAGTTCACAGAGCCAAAAGATATGAATAAAAACGATTAAAATAACAATTCGAACAGACCAGTCGTAGACCTCAAGAAACGCGGAAGCGAAGCCGAGAGGAAACGAGTGACCGAGCTACCACTACTGTCAGTGTACAAAGTCCGTTAGTTGAGCGTGTGATCGAGCTAACACTGCTGTCCAGTGTGCAAAGCCCGTTAGGTGAGCGGGTGACCGAGCTACCACTGCTGTCAGTGTACAAAGTCCGTTAGTTGGGCGTGTGATCGAGCTAACACTGCTGTCCAGTGTGCAAAGCCCGTTAGGTGAGCGGGTGACCGAGCTACCACTGCTGTCCGGCGCAGAAAGCCCGGGTGGTGAGCGGGTGACCGAGCTGTCCTTATTGTACAGTGTACATGAGTGACCGAGCTACCACTACTGTCCGGAAAACGGAACCGGTTAGCTAAGCAAGTAATCGAGCCACCACTACTGACCGGACATACACCACTGGGCACACACCAACTTCCAGTGAAAAGAGCCAGTGAAGTGATGACTTACCGAACTAGTGATCCAGTGCACTATCACTGTTTCAAATTTCACACCTTATAGACTGATATCTCGGCTTTCTTTTCGGGTAGGGGATATCGTAAAATTATCTGTATGTACAGCGAAAGGGAATGCTTTCAAGGTTGAGAGAATCATGAACTGATTTTCATAGAAAATTCGTGTTTGCCCTATTGCATGTACCGATCATGTTTCGACGAATAGACTGATGTTAATCTAATAAATAATATTCATTCAAATTCAAATAAAATTGCCATGGACCACAAGAAACGCGGAGGCGAAGCCGAGGCTGTTTCTTGTATTACATAAACTGGTGGAGCTGCTTTACGCTGCAGGCAAATGAATTACATAGTTATTAGTATGTTTATTTTAATGTTATAGTTATGTTTATTATTATAATCTGTTCTGTACGTATCGCATACTGCAGATCGAGTAGGTTAACGGATCTACAGATAGCAAAAATTAAGGAGAGCGGTCTTTTATAAATTCGGTTATTTGTACTGTATCGAAATTTTGCAGGGCGAAGGTCGCGTCCCCTGCGGACAGCACACCTGCATCCCGAAATGCATGGAACCCCTGAAAATCCGCGACATCACCCTGAAGAACCGTATCGTCGTCTCGCCCATGTGCCAGTATTCAGCCAACGACGGGTTTCCCAACGACTGGCACCTGGTGCATCTGGGCAGCCGGGCCATCGGCGGCGCCGGACTTCTGTTCTTCGAGGCCACAGCGGTGTGTCCGGAAGGCCGCATCTCTCCGGAGGACCTCGGGATCTGGAAGGACGAACACATTGAGCCGCTGGTGCGCATCGTTAAATTCATCCGGGAACAGAACTGCGTTGCCGGGATCCAGATCGCCCATGCCGGACGGAAAGCCAGTCATTCCGCGCCGTGGAAAGGGGACACACTGATCCCGGTGGATCGTGGTGGATGGGTGCGTGTCGCGCCCAGTGCGGTGCCGTTCAAGCCCAGCGAACCAGCGCCCCGGGCGATGACCCGGGAGGACATTCAAAAGGCTGTGGAAATGTTCCGTGCCGCCGCGGAACGTGCGCTGAAAGCCGGGTTCCAGGTGCTGGAGATCCATGGCGCCCACGGATACTTGATCAACGAGTTTCTTTCTCCGTTGAGCAACAAGCGGACGGATGAATACGGTGGGTCTTTTGAGAACCGGATTCGACTTCTGCTGGAGGTCACCGAGGCGGTGCGGACTGTTTGGCCGGACACTTTGCCGTTGTTTGTCCGGCTCTCGGCCACCGACTGGGCGGACGACGGATGGACAAAGGAGGACACCGTGGAGTTGGCGAAAGTGTTGAAAACGAAGGAGGTGGATCTGATCGATGTGACCACTGGCGGCATTGACCCCAATCCCAAGATTCCGGTGGGTCCGTTGTATCAGGTGCCGTTCGCGGAGGCGGTAAAGAAGGAAGCTGAAATGATGACGGGCGCGGTGGGACTGATTAACACCCCCGAGGAGGTGGAGAGTGTGATCAAGGAGGGCCGAGCGGATCTAGTGTTCATGGCCCGCGGGTTTATTCGGGATCCGTATTTTGCGCGACGGGCCGCGGAGGTCCTGGGTTCGCCGATGGAATGGATGGGGCAATATCAGCGAACGGGGACATACATGCCTCGAAAGGACCGTCAGCATATCCTGTCCAAATAACTGAGAAACATGACATTTGCTGAGTTTATTAATCATTCACTGTTTAAGTTTAGAGCGGCACTGTATTTGCATTTGGAGTTAATTTATTTGGCTGAGCGCTTTGCTCTGGTGATGGGACGATTGAGGACAACACTACTCATATGCAGACTGTGGATAAACATATTTACCATTGTGCGCTATATTACAAGAAAACATGTCATTTCCCGCATCAACGAACTGCCTAACCAGTATGTACATAGCAATCAATCGCGACATTTGTCTGGATGTACGAAATAACCGAGATTAACAACCAACTGTGTATCATCAGACTGTATCCATACATATTAGCAGCATGCAACAGGCAATCTGTAAGTATAGTATGCATTTCAAAACCTATATTAATAATTTTATTGGTACATATATCGATCAGTGACTCGCTCGTGCAATTGATCAATGACTACGTACATGCTGAAATACGGACTTTTGGAACCGTAACGACAATGTGGCAAACTCCTAGAGTACTAGTTACAATAAAATGCCACAATTATTAATAAAAATTAATATCGTCGAGAAACAGATGTCACAATTATGATAATAAAATACCGTAGAAAATCGCAAGGCGGTTAGACGTAAACACACCCGCATGGTTATCTAGTACTAAATTAGGATGGCGACTGAAACTGAATGCATGTCGACGCGTCATTCCGTTGAAAAATCTTGAATGGATCTCTTGAAATGAAAGATAGTACGCGTACTACGCGGTAAAATTTAAACGGGACAGAGATTACCTTATTTATAACGGAACTAGCAAAATCCCAAGGCGAACCTTGTGACAAATAAAACCCTCTGCGAGTGCCACAAATATACAAGGAAATTTAATCACAGAAAGCTGATTTAAAGGTACCTACGTACTGCACAATCATACTGGATGGTATTCAGCCATTTAGGAATTTCGTATAATGGCCAAACCGTGAATATATACGATACATTTATAACACATATACATAAATTCTCTCATATTTTCTTTAATAACGCTATCTAGCAAATACTATTTTTAAATTTTTGTTTATAGCAGACTAAAATATTGTTCGTGCATATTTTGTATTGGATACCATGAACGTATCGCTTAATTATACCGTATCGAATTTGTCGGTGAAAGCCAAAACCAGTACGTTGACTGTTTGGTAATTCGTCTTGATAACTTGCACCGCGTTCCTAACGTCCTTATTATTAATTCTCCTAATTATTACCATCTTGTATCGCCAGCGGAAACCATCGGAATCTCGTGTCCAGATCACCACATGCTCATCGTCAGCCTGGCCATCACGGCGATAATCAATCCAGGCTTCATAATGCATTTCTGTTTTTCCTCGGTGACACTGTCCTTAACCAGCTGTCGAAACCTCTACGTCGCATTCATCGTTTTCTCTGGCAATGCACGTTGGGCGTCGTTTATCCTCGCCATCAACCGACTAGTCGCCATAGTTTTTCCCGATCACTGCTCAAAAATAAGCAAACACAGCGTGACCGCTGCGGCGATTCTTACTGGATGGGTTATTATGCTGGCGTGTGCGCTGCCGATGGTTGTCGGCAGCGGTTGGCACACGGAATTAGTTCTGCCGTGGCATATCTGCATGGTGCGTCCGACAACAGATATGAATATAAAGATCTTCGAAGTCCGCGTCATACTGGGCGTGTATGTCCCGACAGCTGGGACAATCTGCTGCTACCTGGGAATTTTATTATCCCAGCTCCGACAGAAGTTAATCGAACCGGGCAACAGTGACGAGGCTTATCGGAGAACACAGTTACGAAGAAAACGCCGAATTCTTCTTGGTAGGATATTGTTCGCCTCATCGTTGTGGCACTTAGCCTGCTATTTACCGCACATGATCGTATTGACGTTTTATTACCCTGTCTACGTGGTGAATACGCATCTGCAGCTGTGGTTAATGGGCAGTGTATGCCGCCGGCTATCTAGGAACCCAGGTAGGCAATCTTTTCCCCAACACAACGTGGGCTGGTTTTGCAAGGAACATCGTGTAATATTATTTTATATTTAGATTATGTTCTTCTAGATCGGAAAAAAATTTCGGATTGGATTGAAAAGATTTTTTCAAACTTTTCTCCGTCGGCGCAGCGCCGCAGTGACACCCGGCTAATTCAAATTACCACATTCGCATTATTCTACATATTTGATGGGTCGATAAAGACGATTAAAATGAACTTCAGCCGCGTGGCCTAGGCGCATACTGTATTTGATCGGGTACAGTTATCGAGTATTGTGCGCAAATTCTTTGACATAGACAAAATTTGCATGGATTCGAATCGAATCAACTTTGGCTCGGCTCTACAAACCAGCGCATGGTGTCCTCCCTTGCATTACCGAGCTTTCTTTGTCTACCGGACTTCCTTCAGGGTAGAACCCATAGCACGAATTATATTCTTGACTACTTTCATGGCGGCAAAGAGAACAATTTTCCGAACGAACGCAAGCCAAAATCACAAAAATTAAGTTAGTAGTAAGTATACAGATCTGGAGCAACTTGATTCTTAACTGATACGTGCCAGTGCTTCAACGATATTTCATGATAACTAAAACATATGCTTCGTAAGAAAGTAGAAACCAATAGAAGCCATTATTGTTATCGTGTTGTTTATGAGATTTCTTATTGCTTCTTCCTGGTTAGTTGCACTGTTTACAAATTCATGCAGGTATCTCCCTTATATCCGCTTGGCCTGCATGACAGCATTAGTATTAAGTAAAGGCAGGTTTCTGAAACGTACTTACTCTTTGATCACGTAGTTTTACTACATTATTGTGTGCGTACTATTGTGAAAGTAACGGAATTACAGGTCGATCGCACCAAGTGTGGGCAGTTGAGTAAAATAATTGGAAAAATAATTCTGTAAACATTTTTGTTGTTTACTTTCATCTTATTTAGTGCAAATTTTTATTGCGGATCCAGTGATGTCAAACCTGAAATCCGTTGATGCGTCCAGAACGAGTAGGGCGGGGCTTAATGGGAGAGGGTAGGGGTCAGTTTTTTAATGATTACAACCGCCCTTCTCAAAAATTCAGCATCTGATGTTTTTCTACAAACCTTTTTGTAAACCATGGAGTGGCTTTAAAGGAATTCGTTAAGGGGTGGCAAAAGATTCTGGAGCGCACAGTGCTCGGTAGCAAGCTCAAACAAAAGTGTCTCCCATAGACTTATATGTTAAAAGCTACCATCCGAAGAATGTGGTTGCGTAGAGCGCGGATCACCTTGGGTCAGATGTTATTGATTCAAAAGACGTGAGAAAAGGACCACTAGAAAACCACAATATTCTTTGATAGTTCTCACGCATCCAAAATTTTTAAAAAATTATTGACTGGACATGAATTTCTCCTATTAAGCAGTGCGAGTTTTGGGGCAAATTTGAAACTAAAAATTCCGCTTCCGTTCCCTGCGTATTAACTTCTGCCGCAGAAATATGACTAAAAAAGTTTCTCTAGAACACGAACTATCATAAAAAAATAAGAAAACGATTATGTGGTTCAACGGTAGCAAATGGGAATATTTTGTTACTGCCCACACTTGGTGCGATCGACCTGTATAAACTGAAGTTCCGGATTGTTCGATAAATTGTTCGATAAATAATCTTCTGAGACATTTTATACATACAGTACTTAGTATGTTGGCTGCATTGGCCTGATAATCTTGCCACGTGAAACACACAAGCCGTTATCGTATCTGTGGAATTTGATTGTATAAAGTGCAATACTTGTAGTGATAACAAGTACGCTTCATTCATTGTATCAATTAGTAATAGTTAACTCGTAAATGCATCGATTAACGATTACGAATACAACGTACTAACGATTACGGTTATAGAACAAATTCTCCCGCAAAATTCAAAATATTTCCACAGGAGACTGCTTGCATTGCAGCGAAGTGATTGCTATATTGCTCATATGTAACTGTGCTGTTTCAAGTCGCGCGTTTTCTCTTTATACTTTGCTGAGAATTCTCAAGAACTGATCGATATATCACCTACAGAATCCGCTTATACATGTTCTATCTTGAACATCCTGGTAATTAATGCACCTGTACATAAGCAGAGACCGCCGTGTGCACGCCTGGAACGCGGTTGACGTACTGGTCGACGGTCGGTTGCGGCATGGCAGCGTCGTTAATACGGCGGAAAACGGCTTGTTGGTGAATTTGTTCTGTCCCTCACAAACAGAACTCTTCGTAGAGTTTGGAAAGATTTTTGACTGCTCAGACAAACTACTACAAAAATCCCAATATCGCCTTTCATGCAAGCCATATACTGGTTACAAAGCGGCAACGGAATGGAAATACCCGCTCCAATTAAACGGGAGGGGAAGTGCCCACGTGGAAGTACTGATGCGAGACGGTTCCAAGGGACCATGGACGTGGTACCCTGCCATTGTGTTAGTCACTGGCTTTTCGACCAATCAGTGTGATTATGCATTCGTGGAAGTACAACTGGAAGGATATACGTTGCAGGAACTGGTGCCACCTGCCCAAATCCGAAGTACATTGACACACGAACAACTTCAAGACAGGCTCATCCAACCAAATGATTTTGTCATCAGTACCTGGTGTCTTCCTGAAGATACACCCATACTGTGTGCTGCTTTTCAACGCGAACTAGAAATGCACCACAAGATAATGCCAATCAGCGTGGTACTAAAGGAAAACGAGTTGATCTTCCTGAAACGGCATAATACAGAGGAGCCGTTTCGGCCAATGGTAAGGCTAAAACTTGTTTTACTATGAGTGATGTTTGGATATTTCCTAAAATTTTCAAACTCGTAGATATGAATAGGTAACTATACGATTGGTTTGCGCAGGAGGAAGCGTTTCATTCGGCCAAATCTAAACTTGCATCCAATCAAGTCAGAATCAGCAAGCTTTCGCATGCAGAACAAATGTATCGCCGTATCTTGGCGAAACGGCCTACCTCAAAATGCCTGCGAACCGCGCTGCCGATCGCGGTTTTGAGAGACGTTTTTCAGTATTTGGATACCATCGATCGACAGCGCTGCCGACGGACTTGCCACTTATGGAATTCCCTTGTAAAATCGGCTGAATTATGCCTGGAAGTGCCCATATCTCTGACTAAACCATGTTTCGCCCGGTACCGACTGCATCCACGTCAATGGACGCACATGTACGCTATGTTAGCATGCTTCTTAAAGTTCGTAGGACCGACGACGAAAAGGATATGCATTGGCGATATTCCGTATTCCCGTCGAGATCTTGCAAGTGCTAGTATCAACTTTCTGGTTTATCACGAGATAGTCAAGGATATTCAGCAGGTCGTTTTCTATAACTGCCACATTCCTGTCGATGATTTCCACGTATACTGTGCTTTCCAACCACTGTGTCAGCAAGTTATATGGAGAAACTGTACAGTGTGTCTTCCGTGCCGCAGGATTGGTCCATTGAAGTCGTTTGTTGCCCATGTGGTAATAGATCTGGAATCGATTAGCCGGTCGCTACTATGGGATATATTTGAGGACCATCTGGATCGCACACAATTTCTGCCGCTTGAACGCATCGCCCAGTGGCTGACCGATATGTCGGCTAGTCGGCGCGGTAAATATGCCGGTCATAACAAGAATTCTATCATACAAGCACGGGAAGACATTAAAACGGTATGCACCTGTTTGTGTTGGTTTCGTAATGCTTCATCCAGTAACTAGCAAAGCCTCTCGCTAACTGCTTGAATATTTCCTGGTCAAGGCTGTTGCACGTTACTCCCTGGTTCGTAGCCGCTTCCGTAGACTTTACACAAACTATTTTTGCAAAATGCAGATATTCAGGTGCGTTCAATAACACTTGCGGTTAGGTGTTTAAGAAAAAATGTTCAAAGAGCGTATCAAAATTAAGTGCTTTAATTATAAATTATATCTGATGGGAGTTAATCTGCCCTTTTTGGCATGTATTTGTCAGCATGGTGTTTCTTTAGTGTACAAAACTGTTTTCTGACAGGTTATGAGAGACATCCTAAACGGCGACCCGCGTTCAGCGTTGCTCTACCAACAGTTACAACGAAGCAATTACAAACTGGGCAACACTGAACTGGGACAACTAAGCCGAATTTGCCTCTACGCTCTCAGTCTGCTGTGGCGGTCGAACAACGAGGGAAAACTCGTCTGGAAAAATCTGTGCTAGGCTATACTTCCGTCATAACTTGGGAAGAGTAAAATCAATTCCTTAATGGATTGCAGTTAAAGGGGCATATGGCCATATTCGTAAAAATCCGCGTAGAAACATAACGAACATAATTAACGTTTCTTAAAAAGAGCGTTTAGCGACTGACGCTGAGCTGGAAAATATATCTTTCGTATTCATTTGACCCAAGAATTAGTAGAACTATCAGAGTGACATTACTAATCATTTGGCATTACTCATATTAATTTTATGCAGACAGTATCCTAACACTGAATATCAAAACAGCCTGTATTGTACGAGAATTTTGGGCCGGCATTAATATTGTGAATGGATACGTTTTTCGCACAGTCCACATTAAGCACAGATCGAAACATCCCAACAGCGAAAACACGGTCTGATATAAAATTGCCAACGACATACACTTCTCCTTCCCGTTTTTCCGCGATCAAGTGTGGTTTCGCCTGCAGGAAATTACGAAACCATGCCAAGGAACAGTTGCAATGAAGTCGTGCAATTCGATTGACATCGCTGTCCGCAATTAAGTTGCCGCGGATCGATTTAGAATTATTGTCGGCTCTCTGCTTCAGCAAATAGCGAAGTTCTTCTTCCAGTCGCAAGCTCTGGAGATTCTTCAGATTCGTGAAGGTGTACGGTTCCATTTCTGCAATCGTCGCAGCAATGAACTGAACCATACGCAGCTGTTGCATATTTTCCAGATCCTTTTTCTTAATTATCAGTCCCCAACAGCTCTTCATTACTAATCGCACCAAATAAGGAAAACTCCCTACTGCATTAATTTTGGACGTAACAGTATGGGTAACACAATGATGGATCGTCAAAGCAATTAACTGCTGGCGGACTGGCTCGATGACGTCAGAGTGAACCGGATCCGTTGTATCGTTCTTTTCGTCCAGCTCTATGATCACCGCTCGATTGGGGCTAACTGTCTTAAGATGGTTGGTCATTGCGGCCAGAAACGTGCGATTATGCCACGAACAGGATAGCTCAATGAAGGTTCTGGACATTGGTTGCAGCAGGGAATCGTCATCGTCGGTTCGATTACATCCCCGGGCGGAGAAAGCAGGATTGCACAGGTAGCTAGTGGGTATTGCACCGTACGCCTGGCATTCGTCCAACGTCAAGGTGTCCGTGCGGAAAGGGAAAACAGGTGCATGCGATGCTGTGGTTGCGGAAGAGTGGGAAATATCCGCGGACTGTTGAGCACTGCAGTCGCTTTCCTGTTTAGCGCTTGCTGCAGGTAAGAATAAAATTTCTACTGAAATTTCGACTTCTAATGGACAACGGTAAATAACGAAGCTTGTTACTGCAGATATCTTACCTGCCGACGTCAAACGGTTCTGTAGGGCTCCAGAAATAGAGAGCAGGAAGATATAGTATAGCGCCATGTAACAACGGTTTTCAATAAACGTGTGCGTGGCAGGAGAGAATTAGAAATTCACCGTGTACTGTAAACGCCAACACGCGAAACAATTTTTCCGTTCTTGCAGTATTACAACAATTATTAAAGCTGTTAGACGACTCAAAAATTTTAAAGGAGTGTTATGCCTGCAGCGGTTCATCCGACTGCAAGCACGATAATAATATCATATCATACAAAATACTCCTATGCATCACTATTCACTGTATCAGTAGCATAGCTGTTTTGCGGCTTTGCAGTTCTCGCTATGCATTCATTTCTTAATAATCGTAGAGAATACATGAATTATCAAAATACCTAATTGAAACCGCGATAGTTATGAATATTGCAATTTATCTCTTCAACAACAGTTTAAACATTTATGTAATAAGACGGAGCGGATAGAAAAGGAATGCGATGCCGCGCAATATACGTATACTGTAGATATGTGAAAAGTTTTACTTGGGCACGGCAAGATTTACAAAGCGTTTTTTCGCGGTTCATATCGCACTGCCGGAAGCTAAAATGGATTTTTGTGTAACCCGCGCAATTTGGAAGTGGACACGATGGTCCGAACGTGGCTGTACCACTTAGTGGCCTTGCCGGTTCACTAGGGTCATATAATACTCGTGCATTTAAATTATTTAATTACCTCTTTATGAGACCATTTATTTCCAATCTTAATTCGGCAAATTGAAGTGCATTCTAGCGTCCGTTCGTGCATTGTCGTTGCAGAAGCGGAATTTCTTTTTGTAGAAGGGGAGCTATGCATTTAAATTGAATTTAAGTAAAAAGAGAATTTTTAATGCGATCGCTGAGCATCAGCCCATACCATTTATTTTGGTTATTTGGATACATACTCGTACATACAGATATATCTGCTCGTACAAGCATGAGTACTGCAGTCGTTCTTGCCTTTTGCGACCAATGCTCGCCCGGCACTTTGTATGCATCCCAACTCGGTTAAAACAGAAAGAAATATTTTTGTGTACTAGCACTTTATATTATAGCACGACGTGTTATATGAGAACTGAGGACCGGCATCTACGTTATGAATAGACACCTTTTTTGCACAGTCCACATTCAGAACAGACCCATAGATCCCATCTACGAAAACCGTGTCCGATATGAAATTCCCAACGATATAGTCCTCTCCTTTTCGTTTTTCCGCGGTTAGAAACGGCTTGGCTCGCAGAAAATTCCGGAACCATGCTAACGAACAGTTGCAGTGAAGGCTTGTGATTCGCTCAACATCTTCGTCTGCAATTAATTTAGAGCGGTCCAAATAAAGTTGATCGATTGGGTTGCCTTTCTGCTTCAACAGATAGCGCAACTGGTCTTCCAGGCGTAAACTCCGCAAATTCCGAAGATTGGTGAAAGTGTACGGTTCCATGGACTCAATTGTCGCCGCAATGAACTGGACCATGCGCAGCTGTTGCATATTCTCCAGATCCTTTTTCCGGATGATCAGTCCCCAACAACCTTGCATGACTAACCGCACTAAATACGGAAAGTTGCCGATTTTATAAATTTTCGATGTAACAGTCTGTGTAACGCAATGGTGGACCGTCAACGAAATTAACTGCTGGCGAACCGGTTCGATGACGTTAGAGTCAACAGGATCCGTTGTGTCGTTCTTTTCGTCCAGCTCCATGATCACCGCTCGATTAGGGCTAATGGTTTTCACTTGGTTTGTCACTGCCGCCATAAACGTACGGTTGTGCCACGAACAAGCTAGCTCGATAAACGTCATGGACATTGGTGGCGGGAGAAAGTCATCTTTGTCAGTTCCGTTACATGAGTGTGCGGGACTGCACAGAAAACTTTTGGGAGCTGTGGTGTATGCTGTGCATTCTTCCCACGTTAAGGTATCCGTACGTAACGGAAAAGTCAGTGAAATCGATACTGTGTTTACGGAAGAGTAAGCAGCGGAGCTGGGTTGTCGGACATTGCAGTCGGTTTCCAGCGCATCGCTAGCTGTAATGTAAAAAAAGATCATTTTACCAAGTGGCTGAGACCTTTGGTAAAATGTGGCAGCATGTTTTTTTAAATATTTTGCGACACTAGGGACGGCAAAATAACCTTTAACTACATATTTATCCACACACTGCGCTGTTGCAAGCTCTTCTGATTTGCCGCACGTGAGAGCTGCGAAGGCTTTTTGATGCATACTGCGGCAAACTAACCTGAAAATCTCACCTGAGGATGCCAGACAGTAGTGCAGAAGTCCGCTAATACTGAGCATCAGAACAAAAGACGTCATTTGGCTCATGATTATGCAACGCTACTGTATCCAATATTGTGCAGGAAAGCCGCACGTGCGTTAGCAGAAACCTATGAATTAACATGTACATACCTTGTACATGTACATACACCGCAAAAGTAGCTCGCTATTTACTTTTTTAAGCTATATTGTGCACGCTACGGTAACAGTGCGGAACCGCGGGTAAGTGGAGAAAGTGTGAAAACGCGTTTAAAAGGCATTATGTGTTTTACTGTTTGCTGGAAGGTGATGGGTGAAGACTGATAGCTCAACTCAAACTCCATGTACTTAACGGACACAACAGAAAGCTGAAACGCCGGCTAGTGTGGTGATCCTTATCTGCTTATATCGGTGGGAAAATTCTCTCAGAGAAAATGATCTGTGACCTCAGAATGTCTTATTTTAGCAAAGGTTTAGGAATTACTAACAAGCAGGGTTATTCGTCAAGAATTATTATTTTTGACATACACTGAATAATTACGCAGCTGCTGAATACATATATTTTCCAAAATTTGAACAGCACTGGTCATCACTGTGATTATTTGATCGATAATTAAAAGTTATTATGGTTTTGTATATTCGAAAAAAGTGCAAGAAGTTCTTCTGCGCCTTTTACTTTAATTACCAGACACTGGTAACCAACCCATCCCATAAAGAAAAACCGCTGCTCGGACTACAAACTGAATCTTTTTCCGTTGCTTTGAGAAGCGGTTGTATCCAAATCTAAGTTATACAACGTCAGAGTTAAAATTGAGTCTTGTCACGGTGGTTTCAAAAGTTCAGCAGTAGTCAGCGAAGTAACTCTCCCCACCCGAAAACGTTGAAACTGCACTAGGAGAAGAATTAACAGGTGAAACAAATCTGAGCAATCTCAAATTTGATAACTCTTAATACATTTTGAGCAAGTATTTCACGTTATTTTCAAGCCAAATAATCGATGCAGTTGCTTGAAGTATTGTTTTCAAAACTGTTCTTTAAATGAAACTTCAAATTTGGGATAACGAAGACTATATAAGGTAGAGATGCAAAATTTAATATTAAGTGAGGTAACTCAGGTAAGTGAGAACAAGTAAGTGCGGCATACTTTAAAATCAGTATTGTTACGATCATATTCCTTCCAGGTAGCTGAACACAAGTGCGGTCCGCATCTGAACACATGTAGAACTGGGAAGGGTATCTGCTAATTTTTTTGTACAGAAGAGCGGATTCAAAATTGGGATTGAGTCCGTGTAGAGGCAGACGTGAGCTCACACAGTGCACAAAATGAATTGTAGTAGTGCTCCGTCAGGAGCACAGCGGATATGTAGTGTAAATGTGTCGCTACTACCTGAAGTTTTAAAGTCAGCTGCAGCTTAGACATGAGCGTGTTGCTACTCACAACATGGTAATTAAGCGATCTGGAATCCCACGAGAGAAGTCTCCATTCAAAGTACAATTTGCCTTTGCGATTTTTTTATGGGCATTGTACAGCGGTATATCACACGTTACTGGCACAAAATATTTTCCACTTTTTCCTTAATCCTTCTCAACCGGCGTTGAAAGCACGGATTGAAAAGCATATAGAGATCTTGATACACCATATGTTTAGGGTCACTAGCCTGGACCTTTAAAAACGTTTCTGCCGCGTATTCATTAGTACTGGAGCGAAAGCTGTCGCACATTCTTAATTCCGCCCAGGGATGCAACGGGAACTTCTTCATCTGCTGCCGCACACCGAGAACGGGATCCATGTGCACGAACAGCGGAGTCGACTCGTTTAGGTAAATCCATCGCAGCCCTGGAAACCGGACAAACACCTCTGCCTCCAGACAGCGGTACGGCAAATTGCCGATGCTGAGGTGTGTTACGTTACGACCCCTGCCGATGCCGAAGACAGCCGACGGTCCGGAATTATGGGAGAAGCTGTTATCGTGCAGAAACAATCCGCGTAAGTTCAACAGCATATCGAACGAGCCGGGTGCGATCATCAGTAACTGGTTACCGGAAATGTCTAAATCTTCCAGACTATCCAAGCCCCTGAAATCGTCCACGGAGATGGAGAATATTCCGTTTTTGGCTAGGTTCAGGCGCCGCAGTCGCTTCAGCGGGGAAAAGGCGGCGCCCCCGGTGGACTGCATGCGGTTGGCTTCCAAATCAAGATACTCCAAATTAATGAAGGGTTTAAAGTGGGTGCCGTTACCGTGAAGATAGGCGATGTGATTGTACGCCATATGGAGAACCAGGAGGGCGGCCGCACTTTCGGGTGGCATTTTCTATAAGTAAAAAGTTTGTTACGACGCAATCATAAAACATATTATTCTCGTTTTGTTTGACCACCAGAGCATTAAACCAGCTGACTAAATCTTCACTGGCAAAGCAGACGCACACTTTGGTGAGTCTGGTGGTCACAAGAAATGGAGCTCTTTTTCGTTTTCATTCAAAAATCGGCTTAAGCGCCATTTGCATTATTGGCAGTAACCCTTAAATTCGTCCAATTTTTATGTGCACAATCGCTTAACGGCGCCTTATTCAACTATAGTTGCGGAAAGATATACTGCCCTAAATTACTAATACAGTTGCTGCAACTTGCAGGAATGTCTAGAGTGCCCAGAACAAGCTAAGAACAAACCGCAGTTGCACCTTTATAATAAAAATTAATACGTATATTGACATTAAATTGCTCGGGTGAGAACGCTGGATTGTGTTGGAACAGAATTACGCTAACCTCATTTACCACAACTTTCAGAGAGTCTATATTTTAGCGTACCTGAAGTTTCGTAAAGAAATTCGTCCGCAGGAATGCACGGTCAAAGTATAGCTCTTTGATGGTCGGAAACCCGACAAACGCATCCTCCGCCACTATTACACGGTCCGTTAACTTTCGCTCGCAGAACGACATATTGTACATCCGCAACGTAGGCGGTAGTCTGTTGAAAAAATCTCTGGTGATATTCATGAAACGGTTGCAGCTAAAGTCCAGAACGTCCAGCTGCTTCATCTCGGTAAAGCTGGATGAATTCGTAAATATTCGTCGGTTACGAGCTTCGCTCATAAATCGCAGTTTGGGAAAAAACTGTGCGCGTTTGGTAAACAGGGATTTTGTAACATCGTTGCCCGACATATCGTAATGCATTAAATTCTTCCCCCACTTTTCAAAACCATATATGTGTCCATGGAGATTATTGTTCGATACATCCAATACCGAAAAATTGTTTGCTTGCAGTCCCTGAAAGAAATCTCGTTCTTCGATATCTTGCAAGTGATTGCCGTCCAACCGCAAAATTTGTAAATTGGGTAAACCATTGAAAATGCCGAGTTTGTATATGGGGATATTGGTCCGTCCGAGATCCAGGTACTCTAGATCGTTGAAGCCTTTAAATAGGTTCTCCAGCGTCTGATAATTCTCGAAGTAACTTCCGCGTAATGATAAGCGCTTAATAGCTGACAGTTGATTAAACTTCTGCAGAGTTTTCTTCCCAATAGGAAACGCATTCTCCGATATTTCGATATCACTGCTCTCATGCACCACCAAACTGCTGACAATATGATCAAAAATATAAAGATGGAAATTTGCAATCGACGATGAGAAGGTGTTATTGGTAACGACTAATTTTCGGAGCGGTTTTGCCGTAAAGAAGGGTAATGCCGCATCCTCCAGATTGCCAAGGTTGATATGGCACTCGATGATTTCTATGCTTTCCAAATTGGGAAAAGTTAGAAAGAACTGGTCCGAACAAGTCAAGGCTTGTTGGTGAATCCGGAAGTATCTGACTTTTGGAAGGAGTTTGCCGCTAGTATAGTCTGCGTAGAAGAGTTCGATGCCGGTTGCATGGAAGTTCAAGGACTCCACTAAAATATAATAGCTTAAAGATTTCACAATGTTGTAAGTATAAACTATAGTCGCGCTTTATGAACCTAGATTCAAAATAACTTCTGTGTTGTTATTTTAAAAGGCAGTACTGAACATACCCTAATTTCTGAAAAACTTACATTACATTACAGGGAATGTACCCTCGCGTTTAACGAACTTGTTCCGGAAAGTTGGCAGTTAATCTAGTACGAGTTCCATACGATATGCTTTTTTTACCGCTAAGAGGAATTAATTCGATGGGAAATTGTCTGACTTTCGGTGAGTTCCCTATCGTCAGATCCTTGAGCGATATCAGAGCAGCCACTTCCGGAAACAACTCCAAATTCTCTAGATTCTGCAGTTCTAGTACAGCAATTTGATCGTGTACATCGGCGAAGCTGGTGGCGCCTAAACGTCCAATACCCGGTGAATTCCAGATATGCAGCTCGAAGGACGTATTTAAACCAGCAAACGTCTGCAGATCATACTGCAGCTGATTGCCGTCGATGCTCTCACAGACGACTTTATACACATCGTCTGTACAGTCGACAAAACATCGTCCCGATGGAAGATGTGTGCACGTGGCGTGCGTTATCCGCACAAGTATCAGCTGTGTTAAGAAAATCGGCAGAAATGTTGTTATTTGCGGCATCGCATTGTGCTCACTATCACGTATGATGTATACAGCAATAAATGTCAGCTGGAAATTATCCGTTTTGAAAAAGATACACATTTCTCTAACTTTTCCGCTTCGACTTTGATATCAACAACACCTTGAGAACACTGACACTTCGCCAAAGGCGAAATAGCACGTTACTGTAATAATTTTGCAGAAGTTTCTGTAGCCATCTCACGCACATCATGGTGCGTCATATCGTCGTTTATAGTAATAATTTCATGCAGAACTCAAGTCCCATTCTTGTACAATTGTACTCAAAATTTTTTCAGTTTTTCGGCCACGCCCTTTGTATCGTTTACCAGTTACCACAGCGACTGTTGAATGTGTGTATCTCTCGTTATAATGATGAGGACAAATATATTTTAGATAACAAATGTAAATGTCTTTAAATTAAAATTCTTGTCGTTTTTCAGTTGGTGTATATGGCAACGAGTACACATATGTGTTTGCGAATACAAGAAAAAACACGATTATTGCTGGATTTTAAAATTCCCCATAACGAAATCACTTCTTTTGTGGTAATGATTTGCTTACGATATGTTATCACATATGGAAAGGTGCGAAATAATTAAAGTTGTGAAGCGCTGAAACAGCCTTTTTCTTCGTTGACGCAAAAGCCGAACGTCACACCTTTAACAATATTAGAACCGTCGGATGTCCCAGTAAAATAAAAACAACGCTTAGAACAATAACTTGCACATCTGCAGCCATCAGGCAACCCGCAATATTGCCGCAGGGTGTTTAGAAACAGAAATACTGGCAAACGCCCACCGTTGGTTTGTTGTGTTATATTGCTTCATTAAAAATAAACCGACAGCTTACACGGTATTTATTTTTGTTCGGCTTATAAGGAGTCGCGGACATAAAAATCAAATAATGAAATAAATCTGTGGTACGTAATGCTTGAATCGCACCTTGCTGTTTTTTCGGCGTGTGCGTGTCAAACGTCAAAACTCGCATACTCGTACATTTATTCAGTAGTAATCTCACTAATCTGGACGCAAAACAAATCTCCGGCAACGGAAATTATCATTCCAAAGCTATACGAGTATGCTTCTGAGGAACATGCGCCTATTCTTGAAGTATTATTATTGATGCTTGTCGAGGAATCGAGGGCGTAAAGATGAGGGCAGTGCACATTAAGCGCTTTATTGCTTTATTGCTTTATTGGAGTGGTGCCCACTACACTACAGTTTTCGCAATAATAATTGTTAAATGCAATACTTCCAATATTATTTCAACTTCTGAAGTAAGTATATTGCGAGTAGAAAACCAAAAAAGGTATGATAATTATGGATATATAGACCTTTGACGTCACCAGCCATGTAGACGATTGCTTCTTACACGTCATTAGAATTATTTCCACAATAAAAGCATACAATTTAAGGAAATTCACAAATATTATGAAGTATGAAGTACAAAATTAGCAAGCACAACTTGCTTTTATGGCGTGCTTACGCAGCTGCAGAAGCGCGAGAAGGTCAGCTAATGGAACCGTCGTTTCCTAACTGAGCGCCGAGTATCTGCAGTTCCTTGAGCGCACAGTCCGGCGGATCCGGTATACTACAATCCGGCCTATCGTCTTGGATCTGCAACGGGATATCGTCGGCGGAGAGACAGTACGGTGCGAAAACAGCATCGACGACCCGGTCGATTTCGTTTTTTTCTCGTTGCGACAACTGGTGGTGGCGTACCCTGGTGCTGACAAACACTACCGGGGATTCGCATATACCAGTCAACAAATTGGGTTCCGCGCATCCGTAGTCGATGGAGAATCGCCGATAATCGTACACAATTGCCATAAGGCTAGATGGATCTGTAATTCAAAAGATTATTATTACGAACATCTACAAAAATAGTGGCGCCAAGGAGCTGCCTTTTGTTTAGAGTAAAGTAGTATTGCGAGAAGATGCATAAAAGGCAAAAAGGTTCCTTCTGTTCACCGCTGCGCGCCACCTGACATCGTTGTTATACCATAACTCATATCGTGATGTCATAATTATTTGCCAGTGTGAATAATAAACATTTATTTGATTAGCTAAATGATTAGCCTAAATCATAACGTTTATTTAAGGGAAGTGGCCCGGTACATGGTACCAAATTCGTGTACATGCACGAAATCTTTCACTTTCGCGCACTCCCAAACCCTTTTTTCTCTTGTTTTATGACAATCTGTAGTCAAATGATTTGTATACACAGGCCTGAAAACCGTTTGCGCGCGCAACATCCGGTTTGGGAGTTATGGCTGTAAGAAAATTCCCAAAAGTTTAAATGCTTTCAGGTGTACCAAAAGTCTCATTATGGACCGATCTTTTTCAGATTTTGCACGTAAATGCACATAACCACGAAGAACGTTTTGCATTTACGTGCAAAATCTGAAAAAGATCGGTCCATAATGAGACTTTTGGTACACCTGAATGCATTTAAACTTTTTGGAATTTTCTAACAGCCATAACTCGCGAACCGGATGTTGCGCGCGCAAACGGTTTTCAGGCCTGTGTATACAAATCATTTGACTACAGAATGTCATAAAACAAGAGAAAAAAGGGTTTGGGAGTGCGCGAAAGTGAAAGATTTCGTGCATGTACACGAATTTGGTACCATGTACCGGGCCACTTCCCTTAATTAAACGCACGCGGGGCATAGGCCGGGCTCGTATCGGATATATAATCGGCTCCAATCTGACTACCATCCCGACCCACAATGCCAATAAAAAACTCGTAATGACATGTCGTGCCTCCATCCTCTGTGGAATATTGGTAGTTTGGTAACCACTGATATTCGGCAAAAGTGTTGGTCAAAGGTACAGCCGTGGCTTTAATGCCGTGCACAATGTATGCACTATTGATGCTAGTGCCCCCGCCCGGCGATATTTGCCGGTAAAGATACCAGGCTCCATGTACCTAGTATACAAAACGAGTAACACATTTACAGTCGATAAAAAAATTTATACTACCAGATTGGATTTGTAATTATTCCAGTAAATTAAGTATACGTATCCAGTTTGTACGTATCCAATTTGCAAATGGTATGGATGTATATACTTATATCTGACGATATCTTATCGTAAATTTGTGGAGTTATATTAGAATACAAAGGATCAGTTATTCACTTCTTCTGGTTTATGTTCTTCCAAGGGGGGAATCGAATTGGGAAAGCCACACTTCCGGTGGGGAGTTTTGTGGTAGTTAACCTGCTGAGAATATGAATGGTTGTACGGAGCGAAGCTGCCGTACGGAACTGCAACGAAAATTCAGAATGTCAGGAAATCGGAAACAAGAAATAGATAATTATGTGAAATAGGCAGATTACGCAGCATAAGGCAACTTTCGTTTACGATATTGTGATAAAAATAAAGAGTTGTAAAAAAACTAAATAAAAATTGATAAAAACAAAACTAAAACTTTGTCCACTTACGGAAGATCGATATTGCGAATATTGCTACTTGTGCACGTGTATAGACGCGATCCACCATCATAGCGATCATCGGGCAGTATCGTAATAATACTGTGATGAAATAATATATAAATACAATAATATAGTTACGTGATGAATCAAATTATGGAGAATCACGAACTGCGTATGTCAAATAAAGCACTTTCCTGTTGAGCATAAAAGGCAAACTACGTACAGATACGTTTGCCGCAGCACTTAAGAAAAAATTAAAGTACGATAAGTAAGCAGATAAACACGGTGAAACGCATTGGCGCCGTTTTTTACAGTGATTGTATAACGAGTTTCAAGTTCTCAGCCACAGAGATACTGCGGGAAAATTTCGGAACGTACAGACTCTGTACAGTGCTATTGACCGCGAAAGTTATGAAACGGTAGGAAATCCTACGCGTAACATAACGACTTTGACCAGTTTACATAATGCGCATATCGGCATTTTCCGTACTTCTACCCCTGACATGATCCTTGTTAAATTATTGAGTAAGGGTTTTGAAATTGCCCAAATAATGATAATAATTATAATGAAGTACGTGACGGAGTCACGGAAGGAGCATGGAGGGTCATAAAAAGGAATTTTTCCATAATTATTGTAGTATGGAGCAGGATTAGTTATACTGAAAGCTATTGCGCACAATGCGACTTATAATGTTCTGTAATCAAGGAAAGTGAAAACGGATACCTCTGCTTTTTCCACAGAAAAGAGCTTACGTTCTTACTAGTAGTTTAATCTTCTCCAAACTTCTTCTCCAAGATTTGCTAGCTAATGGATGGTCTGCCTTATTATCCATGCATATAAAGGCTTACTTACTGTATTGTACACAGTTAATGCACATATTTTCAGCACTTTAAAAAGACTATTGCAACGCGGTGAATTAACGTTGATTAACTGTGGGGGACAATTAAATTTTATTATATTCTTACCACATTAACACAACAACTTTTCCACGATATTCCGTATTTGCCGACTGTGTCGTTGAAAGCACGTATTAAATAGCAAATACAAATCTTGATACACCGAATGCCTGACATCATTGACCACCACTTTCACAAAGGCCGTCTCCATATTCCAACGTGGATTGAATGTGCCGCTGTCGCACATTCGCAGTCTTGCCCAGGGATGTAACGGTGTCCGCTGCATCTGCTGCAGCATACTCAGCCGCGGATCCATATCGGCAAACAGCGGAACCGAATTATTTAAGTACACCCACTTTAGCCCGGGGAAGCGGACAAACACCTCCGTGTCCAGGCAATCATAGGGGATGTTGGCCATGCTGAAATGCGTCAGTTTACGACATTCACCGGGTGTAATGACGGCTACCGGGCCGGAGCTTTTTGTCAGGGCGTTGTCGTGTAAAAAGAGCCCGCGTAGGTTTCCCAACATGTCGAAGGATTTGGGCGCGATCAGGGTGAGGCTGTTACCGGATAGGTCAAGATCTTCTAAACTGTCTAATCCTTTAAAATCTTCCTGACCAATGGAAAATAAACCGTTCTTAGATAAATTCAACCGACGAAGGCGTTTGAGAGGGGAGAATGCTGCGGCTCCCGTTGACTGCATTAGGTTGCCTTCGAGGTCTAGATATTCCAGTCCAGTGAACGGGATGAAATGGGAGCCCTCTCCGTGGAGAAAGGCTATTCGATTATACGCTAAATGTAGAACTCGGAGTGCTTGCGCACTGGTTTTCGGCATTCTCTGAAAAGAAAAAACTGGGTTGTTTTGAAATGTGCGGTGATGGAAAATGTCTCGGTACGTGGTACCAGTTTCGCTTGCGTCTGCTATACATTTACCATGCGCTAATTTTTGAACCATTTTTTACACCTTTTTATGCCACTCACCAGTCTCCATCCAAATTATTTATAGATGTAACACACACTGGTACCGGTACTGAGAACCGTTTGACTTTGCGCTCCCAATATTTGTTACATAATTAGGAACGACGAATTAGGCAAAATTAAAAAAATTTTAAATGCATGCCCAGCATTTTAAAAGTCAGGCAATTACGCATCTGATCTTCTTAAAAGTTTTCTATAGCAAACTAAAATTATGAAGACGAGTCGAAGCACAAACCAGTTTATGACATTTTAAAATAATGGGAAATAAAATATAAGAACTGAAAAAATTCGTTTTATGAATAAAATTTGAGGATGCGCAAAAGCAATAGCTCTAATAGATCTAGCTCGGCATTTCTCTGAAATTTGATATGATCACAGGCCGCATACCTGCAGTTTCGCGAAAAAATTGGGCTTCAAAAAAGCCCTGTCCAGGTATAGTTCACTGATGGCTGGAAATCCCGTAAAAGCATCTTTCGCCACCATGACCCGGTCACTCTGCTTTCGTTCGCAGAACGACAAATTATACACCTTCAGCGAGGCCGGCAGATCGTTAAAGTACTCCTTTGTAATATTGCGAAAATCATTACACCCGAAATCAATCGTGTTCAGCTGTGTCATGCTCTTATAATTGGCTGACTTCGTATAGGTTCGTCGATTGCGAGCCTGACTCATAAAGCGCAATTTCGGAAAATATTGCGAACGATTGGTGAACAAGGATTGTGTGATGGTATTCCCAGCGAGATTATACCACTCAAGGTTGGCCGCCCACTGCTCAAATCCCCAAATATGTCCGATCAGACCGTTGTCAGATACATCCAGCACGGAGAGATTTCGCGGTATAAAGCCGTTAAAGAAATCCCGCGATTCAATATCATGCAGACCGTTCCCGTCTAAAAGCAGCACTTCCACGCTGGGCAGCCCGCGAAACGTTCCCAGTTTGTAGATGGGAAGATTCGTGTGTCCTAAATCAAGATATACCAGATTGTTGAACTTGAGAAACAGATTCTCCAGGGTGTTAAAATTCTCAAAGTAACTGCCGCGCAACGATAATCTCCGGATGGGCGAAAGACGCCCAAAGTTCTCCAGGGTCTTTTTGCCTATGGGAAATGCATTCTGGGAGATCTCCACACTACTGCTCTCGTCCACCGTCAGACTGTTGACGATATGCAGGAAGATGATGGAGTAAAAGTTTAAGTTGGTCGATTCGAAGGTGTTATTAAATATCACGAACTCCTTCAGCGGTTTAATGGTGACAAATGGCAAATCCGTGCTGTCCATTTCCCCTAGCTTCACGTGGCAGTTGGACATTTCGATGATGGTTACATTGGGGAAGGCCGTGAAGTACTGGTTGAGGAAGGACACGTTCTGCTCGCGAACACGGAATTCTTGCAGGTTTGGAAGGATGCTGCCCGTCCCGGAGTCGGTGGTGTAGAATTCCGCTATTCCCGTGGCACGAAAAAGGATTTTCTCAACTACAAAGAAAGCAGAATTTTTTCACTAAATTCTTGTACTTAAAAGTATCCGAAAAATAGCTACAACACCGCTGCATTTAGGGTATTGCTAAAGTCTGTGACTGTGACTGGGTGGGAGTGGGAGTTTATGCGACTGGGACCTTCTGTGACTGTGACCGTCTGTGGCTGTGCCGGACTGGGCCTGGGAGCGATTGGGACTGTGACCATTTGGGACTGGGACTAGTGTGCGCTACTTTACGCCAAATCGACCGAAAGCGTACTTCCGGCCAGTTTTTTAACCGAAGTTAAAAATGCGTGCGTTAAACTACAAATATTTAATCGAAATTTTGGCCAATCAGAATGCTAAGGCGGACCAGGACAATTTAGATCGCCTACAGAATTTAAACAGTAAAACCGTTCATCTATTTTACCTGAAATTGGGTGATTTCAACGTTTTTTTTACGAAAGCAAATTCTTTAATTTTTTATGAACGAATATGCTCACAACTTTTTTCCAAAAAAAAATTTTTGAAATTTGCAATTCGTCAGCAGTGGTGCGGCCCGTGCGGGCCGCACACCTTACCATGAGATTGAGATTCATCGGTGTTCGGTCGCTGAGACGGCTACTGCATTGTGAACACTTAGGAAGTGGGCCGGTACATGCCCATCACTACATGGTACAAAATTCGTGTACATGCACGAAAATTTACTCTTTCGCGCACTCCCAAACACATTTTTGTTTCGGTTTATAATATTCTGTAGCCAGAAGATTTGTATACGCTGGCGTGAGAACCGTTTGTGCGCGCAACATCCGGTTCGGGAGTTATTCAAAAAATTCGAAAAATTAGTTACCAGATGGCGAGACCAGTTCCACAGGGAAGTAATCCATTTTGGGCGCGTTGCTGATAATCAGGCTCTTCAGCACCGATAACGCGGTGATTTCTGGGAACATGCTTAAATTCCTAAGGTTCTGCAGTTCGATCTCTGTGACGAGGCTCTGTACATCCGAGAAACTGGCCCCACCCAGGCGTTGGATGGCCGGCGAGTTCCATATATGCAGCGCGAAGGAAGTGTTCAGACCGGCAAAAGCCTGGAGATCGGCTTGCAGCTGATTATCGCTAACGTCTTCGCACACCACCGCATAGATGTTCTGCGTACAGTCGACGAAACATGATCCAGACGGCAGATGCGTACAAGCTGCATCGATGAAAGGGAAGGGTATGAGAGAAAAAACGATGAAAATTCGCAGCATGCCGATCATATAGACGACATCTTGTTATAATTGTGAAAGACAGTAAACCGTTTTCTGGTAACTTGTTTTCTTGAATGCAGAAACGAGCGACGATGTCGTTAATTTTCATTATTGCGAGCAATGCGGGTGTGTGCTCAACAGCCGTGGGCAAAATTTAGTACAACGCGGACAAATAGTGATAAAAATTGCCCACGGTGACAGTATATCATAACCTTACACAGCAAATTTGAAAACACTCACACAGCTAACGCACTTAGTATTTTAATTATACGCTTTATAACAGTATCCTTTAATATTTACGTATTTCACGGAAGGACAACAATTCATTTATTAACAGAAATAATCGATTTTTACTATATTCAGTAAGGATAATCGGAGTGCATTGACGGTGCTCGATCAGCATTTGGCGATCGATTTCTTCAGTGGTGTTGGTCCAGTGAGCTACAAAACAAATGAACAATATAATTGTCAACTTAAATTCAGCGCTGTTGTTGATTGCATCAATACCGCCATCCCAGGTACGACTCCGGCAAAATTAAATGACATTTTTTGGAGAAGAGACACAGATAGACAAAAGTCAATGTAATCAGCTACCTGCCAGCTATCCACCGTTAAAGTCCCACAAGCCGGTTTATCGGCATTGTCTTTCCCGCATACTAAAATCTTTGTCCCATCAATGTCTAGTAGAGAAGTGACCAGTTTGAATTTACTACTCAGTGTCGGCCCAATGTTAATGGGATAGCCACGATCACGGTCACTGGCTGGGAATTTGTAGATCTGCTGGTTCCGAGCGGCATCCGTATCTGTTCAAAAACCAAAATCATTCAATCACTTTACAACAGCTCGATAAGAGAAATTTGTAGTTTTTTATTACAGTAAATATATTTGTCGCCATTGGCCACCTGAGTCTTTGCTGCAGAAGCAGCATCCGGTGGAGTATCTTGTCCGAATTGGCAGTCGTACTTCTTTGACCCGGCAACCAGCTTGCATAGTCCCCCGGCTCCACTTGGCTGAAAAGAGTGTTCTTGATAAAATAATTATTTTTTGATTTAAACTTTTTAATTTTACCATACGTAATATTCGGCTTTAGCAGAACACAGCAAATTTTGGAATGGGTATCATAAAAACTGAATCGTAATAAGCTTATCTGTACTGTAGTGTTAAAAAGTACAAAAACATTCTCTGTACAAACTATACCACACCACTCAAATACAGAAAAGGAAAACAAAACTGTGATGTTAATTATAGTTCGAAAGGGTCTTAAGTTTCTCCAGATTTCAATAATCATAAAGTTTCTTACATTGCCCAGCGACAACGCATCTGGAACTTGGGGATAGTAAATCCAGTGACGGATAGGCGGTGGCACCATTCCCATGAAGGTCTTGGCAATGGGACCGGGTTTGCCGACAGGTGTGATCTTCCCGTCCGCTGCCACGGTGACTTCCGTAGTGCAACCGCCTTGGAAGACGTACACCTTTGATTTGCTGTCGTCGGGCTTGAAGCGCACGATCTGATCAAACGCAGTGTCGCACAGGGAGCCGCACGTGTTGGGCAGCTTGACGATGGGAGCAGAAACTCGTTCCTCAATGCCAATGACATTCTTGCCCATCTCCACCCACCATACGCCATCCACGGCGCCTTTCGTTCCCCAGGAGTTGGCCATTAACCAGTGAGGTACGTTGTTCTGGTCTTTGCACCAACCAATCAAACGCACCGCGTGACCCATGGGCAGTAATGTGTCCAGTGCGTCGGCGCGCGGGCCGCGATACGCTCCTAACATTTTATTTTATTATTTTAAATTGATATTGTTATTTTATATTATTTTATTTATTTATAGTATTTTTATATATTTATATATTATTTTATATATATTATTTCTTTTCTCGTAATAATTTAGCGTTTTAATTTTTAAAAAAAATTTGAAAATTAATATTTTAAAATATTTGTAGGATAGTGAGAAAGATCACTTTGAAAAATTAAAATTAAAAAGCAATATGGAACATAATCGAAAAGTTAACAATTTAAAATTAAGTTTGAGTATTATCCGCTAGTGCGTTTAACCAATTCTGAACAAAGACACGCGAGGCGCTCATCCTTACCGGAAAAGTTATGCCAGAAAGCGAAATCCCCGTACATTTTAATAACGGCCACCACTGGTCCGTTAGCTATGATATCTCGCTGAATGTTGGCCACATTTTTCTTGATCTGCTCGGGACTAGGTTTTTCGTCATACATGGTCCAGAACCCTTCAACTACAATCAACCAGGATTTTGAATATTCATACATCCGCTGTCTGCCCAATCTACCAATATGTAGTTGTTGGTATAATCGTGTTTACTGGTGTATTTATCCGGCTTGGCGCTGGGGTTCATGCAGGTTTTAGAGCAGGTCAACGGCTGTTCGTCATAGCCTTTCACCGGATACGGTTGGCAGCCTGGATTGCTCTCCAGACTGCCACCGCCCAGTACCCCTTGCGTGATGGCCAGTTTGTAGGCGTTGGTCGGTTCGCTGCCTTCTTTGCAACTACAGATGTATGTAATATATTATAGTGACCCGTACACCGGGTTAGAAAGAAACGATGTTTCACGTTGATAATTCTGCACAGTATTGTCAATAAGGCAACAATATAAATATCGTTTGATCAACCGTGATATTTATGTTCGTTAATGCACTGATCGAGCTGAATATGGCCTACTTGGACTGCGGCGATCGACCGGGAACGGAACACGCTGCTACGTTTACCGCCGAGAGAAAGGTGTTATTCTTTTGACCGGAAGCGATGCACAGTCGATCGGACATGACACTGCTAGTCGACACAGCCTAGGAAATTTAAATAATTTATGATGCAAAATCAACTTAAAACTACCTTCTACGCTTAACACTTTAGAAGCTATTCCTGAAGTAAAATAATTAATTATACGAAATTTCATTAGAATGCTGTCTAACACTCCGGCTGGCAGGGAATTTTAAAGGGAACGTCGACGACTATTTCTGTCTCTTGCCAAAACCCGATTTCTTAGTATGAGATTTTAGGCTACAATTTACGGTGCCATACAAAGTAAATGCAGCCTTTGACACGCGTGCGCTTTTATAAACCGAAGCAATTTTATGTAGCGGAAACGGGGGTTTGCATTAAATTTGTAACTGGCAAATGTGAGCTTTTATGAAACTAACCCAGCACGTGCCGCATCCGCCTTGATCGCGTATCTCGGAGATACTCTTGCAGTTGGGCCATTTCAGTCTCGCATCAAAGCATTCCGGAATGGCGGCGCGTCGCACACTGGTGTCGTCGAAGCGAGGCAACTTTTTGGCGGCTGCTGCGGATATGGGTTTCACTCCAGGCGGCGGCACTCTTATTCCGTCTTTTCGCAAATCGAATGCCGAACTGCATAATCAAAAAAAGCATTACCGTCACATGGATCACCATACGAATTTGGCACCATATAATTATATATAAGGTTTTCTCACGTTATCGATACGCCAACAATGCCCAGAAGCAGAAGAAAAAACTTTGCCATGGTGTCTTCCGGTGGTAACGTACACTGAATGTATCTGCCCTAAATTAATAATTTTGTGGCCACAATTATGTGGTTTCAGAAATATACCGCCCAACCCCTGCAGTTCATTAATTATCATTGATGTTAAGTCACGTTTCCTGTGCGCAGCCACTTGACAGGAAATCCAGACCGGCACGTTACCCTCGGTGTATTAGTGGAGAAAAGTCAGTGATCAGCTGTTTTCATAGCACAACAACATGGGCTCAGTGCAGAGTTAAAGCTTGTCCATTGCAGTGCATCATGGGAAATATAGAAGTACACATAAATCACTGATGCTTACGGTTTTTTATCAGTTTAATCTGAAACAGCAGTATTCATGCTGCAGCTGTTGCAGCTTATCAGAACAAAAACAAAACAAATTCTGATAAATTTACGACAATATGACGACCGCTGACAGCTTCGTCCCAAATTGTGTAATTTAAAACGGGCGCAAAAAATGTTTATTACGCCGAACCATTGTCAAGTTAAATGCTCATCTCTCATTTCAAATGCTTAAATCTCATTTCAAATGCATTTACCGGGACACTATGGACAAAAAAAGCAGCTATCGACAATTTAAGTTGTAGCAAGATGTATTGTACGCGAAATGCATGCCAACGCGAGCGCTGTTGTACGTTAACTCCTGCGCACAATCCACACTGAGCATCTCGGCGTCAAGGTTCTTTTTCCAGGAGGGCGCAACCGGCGACACATAGTTGCCTACGACGAACACTTCACCCTCAGATCTCATTGCAGTGAGGCGTGGCGTCCGCTTCAGGAAATTTCGGAACCAGGCATACGAACAGTCACAGTGCAGAGTGCAGACGTCGTAGTTTCTGAACATCACCGCTGCTAATGTGTCTCGATTCGTCGATGAGACCAGGATTAGATGCCTCTCACGTGCTTCTTCGATACAACTCTATATTCATTCTCACCTCCAGCATCAGGGTCTCCAAATGCGGTAAATCCATAAACGTGTACCGCTCTATCGTGTCAATGAAAGACTTAATAAAGCGGATCATCCGTACTTCCGGCATGCGGGAAAAATCCCCCCTTTTAACAACTATACCGGAACCATACTGCACTTGAAAACGCAGTAACGCGGGGAAGATTCCGGCTTCGTAGACCTTGGATGTTGTGGCGGATGTGTTCGAGCTAATGGTTAGCTCGACGATGTGTAGTCGCACTGGTTCAATAACGTCAGGATGTACCGGGTCGCTGGGGTCGCTTTTCTCTGCCAATACAATAGTCATAGCCCGGTTCGGGCTGATTCGACTGATGCTTCGCGTAAATCTCATCATGTCTGAACGGTTTGCCCGGTGGCATTCGAGTTGCACATAGGTTTTAGGCAAGGTGTAACGTTTGCCGCAGTTAATCATGCTTAGAACACCTGTGCAGTAATCTTCCCCGATGGCGGCGAAAGCAGTGCATTCTTCCTTTGTCATCAAATCGGTTCGGAAAGAAAATGAGCTGGTGGTGCTTGGTAATCTGGTAATATTTCCATAATCGTGCGTTGGATTATTGCAGTCCTGTTCAAGACCGGTGCCGGAACCTGTTTTACATCCACGTTATCAAAATATTTTCTTGAAATAATAATTTTTTAAAACGCTTAGTTGAAAAAATTTGCGATAACTCACCAGATGCGATTGCTAATACCGACAATAATGTAATTACGAGTATTTTGGCGTTCACATTGGCAGGTGATTGTACAGATGTAGGGCACCGCGCGTCTTATCTCCTAAACTACCAGCCAACATGAAGCTAAAATTTTAGGCACTTAATAACCTGCCTTGGGCAAACATTTTGGAAGGTATCGTCTAGATGCAAAAAACAAGATAGTAATTGATACAGCATGCGCAGCCTTCGAAAGCAGGTGCTCCACTATATGCTATGGAACAAGCGGCTTGCACCGTACTTTGTCCTGCCATAAGATTTTCTTGTCATCTCGCATTTGGCTGTACTACTCATACATTTGGGTGTATATGGATATAATGTGCACACGATGTTCTTTAATATGCAGTACTCTTAGTAGCTGTTTTCCTTGAACGTTTAAGGTTATGCTTCTCATGAGTGAAAGCCACGGAGAACGTGACAAGCAAATAAAGCGTTTCGCACCAAAAAATTATGATTGACACTCATAGATTAGGCACAAATAACGCTCAGGAAGATAGTGAAATGTAAATAAAAGTATTATTTTTGGTGGCTTGAGGAGTTTGTCGGGCGAGTCGTATCATCAACGTTTGGTTTGACGTAGCGCGGTTATTTTCTGCTCCGGGAAACAGTTCTCAGCATTTCGTCACACTTTTCTTTAGTGGCGTTGGTCCCGTGAGCTGTACAAATACAAATAAGAACCAAGAAAACTTAAGAAATAGGAAATATAAGGAGTAAGGAGTAAGAAAAAGGAATAAGAAATAGGAAATATAAGGAGTAAGGAGTAAGAAAAAGGAATAAGAAATAGGAAACAGGAAGTAAGAAATAAGAAACAAGAAATAAGCGATAAGAAATAAAGAATAAGAATATAAAAAGAAATAAGTTTGCCGATACCTGCCAACTGTCGATCGCCAGTGTTCCACATGCCGGTTTGTCAGCACTATCTTTCCCACAGACTAACATCTTTGTTCCATCAATATCCAACAGCGAAGTAACCTGCTTAAATTTGCTGCTGAGGGTCGTCCCAATGCTAACTGGATAACCACGATCGGGATCATTGGCGGGGAATTTATAGATCTGCTGACTGCGAGCAACATCCGTATCTGCGAAGAACGGGATTTGCTCAATGATACACTAACATACGCACTGTCATGCAAGTGTAATTAACGTATTTTAAATGAATCACGTTACAGTAAATGTATTTGTCGCCGTTGGCTAGCTGTGTTTTTGCGGCCGATGATGCATCCGGTGGGGTATCCTGTCCGAATGGACAGCTGTATTTCTTCGTTCCAGCAACCAGTTCGCACAATCCACCGGCGCCGTTGGGCTGCAACACGAAGTCCATTAAATGATTATTAAAGAAAGCATAGATCACACAAGCCATTGCGAAGATGTTTCCGTCACAGTTTTTTAGCATAGTGCTCAACAAAGCTTACATTGCCTAACGACAAAGCATTGGGGATCTGTGGATAATACTTCCAGTGCCGAATGGGCGGTGCCGGCAGCCCCATGAAGGTCTTGGCAATGGGACCCGGTTTGCCGACCGGTGTGATCTTCCCATCCGCTGCCACAGTGACCTCCGTAGTGCAGCCGCCTTGAAAGACGTACACCTTGGATTTGTTGTCGCCGGGTTTGAAGCGCACAATCTGATCGAATGCCGTGTCGCACAGGGAGCCACACGTGTTGGGCAGCTTGACGATGGGAGCGGAAACGTGGTCTTCGATGCCGATGACATTCTTGCCCATCTCAATCCACCACACACCTCCATCGGCACGCGCGGTTCCCCAGGAATTTGCCATCAACCAATAGGGAACCCCTTTCTGGTCTTTACACCAGCCAATCAGACGCACAGCGTGGCCCATGGGCAGAGGGGTGTCCTGCGCGTCAGTGGGGCCGCGATAGGCACCTAATAAGGAAAGTTGTCTTTGACTAAAGCTCAACGAAGCGATGTTAGTAATATGGTGTCGTCCTGCAAGACTTTAAAAACGTTATGTAATAGGCATTTAACGTGCCTGAGTAATTTCTCCAGTAAGAAAAGTCCCCATAGACCGTGATAACAGCCACAACCGGTCCATTGGCAAAAATATCCCGTTGTATGTTTGCAACGTTTTTCTTGATCTGCTCCGGACTCGGTTTCTCATCGTACATGGTCCAAAATCCTTCGACTATCAAAATTTAATCAAGAATTGGTTGCTGCTAAACTGAGGGACGTTGCCGCACGTACTAGTGTACTTGTCTGGTCTGGCACCGGTATTCGTGCATGTTTTCGAACAGGTCAGCGGTTTTTCTTCATTGGGCTTGACGGGATAGGGTTGGCAGCCGGCATTGCTTTCTAGACTGCCGCCGCTCAGTACACCCTGTGTGATGGCTAATTTGTAGGCGTTCGTCGGTTCACTGCCTTCCTTGCAGCTTCGTTTCAAACACAGACCAAAATCAATTATCTGAATACCGTAACTGCCCAACAATATTTTTTTCCTGATAATGACTGATTTCTTCTATATTTCTAACAAATATGCTTCTGTGTGTCAACAGTGCTCGGAGCGTTGCTCACTTGGACTGCGGTGAACGGCCGGGGACACTGCATGCTGCTACGTTCATGGCTGACACGAAAGTGTTGTTCTTCTGACCGGAAGCGATGCAAAGCCGGTCAGACATGACGCTGCTGCTTGAAACGGCCTTCAAAAAGAAAATATTCTTATCACGATTAACCATAACTACGGCTACAAAGACTGTAAATTACTGGCCATATGTACACATTAATTTTATTATATTATTTGGCGGTCTCGGCTTAATTCCTTTCTGCACAACCAGTTTTATCAAACATCGTTAATACCTAATTAACTTCTCAAACTAGAGTAGTTAATACTAGTTATTATTTTTTGCTACAATAGCGGCTTTAATGGTCTAGCTTACCCAGCACGTGCCACATCCACCTTGATCGCGAATTTCCGAGATACTCTTGCAGTTAGGCCATTTTTGCCTCGCATCAAAGCACTCCGGGATAGCAGCGCGTCGCACACTGGTGTCATCAAAACGTGGTAGCTTTTTGGCGGCTGCTCCGGTTATCCGCTTTACACCCGGTGGCGGTATATTACCGGCATCTTTCCTCACATCCACTGCCGCGCTAAAAAGTGATTTACCAGTCCATATTGATAATGACAACAGCAATCATTATATAATTATTATAATGCATGGAGTTACATAACACTATCACGGAGGTTTCTTACGTAAAAGCGATAAGGCCAAAAAGTAAAACAAGGAATCTGCCCATGGTCGTCTTCCGTGCAGGCCTTGATGCCGTACAGTTATGAAATAACGGTGTCAGTGGTCGAATGGTTTACGAGTGAGAGTTTTGACAAATACTTGGCGCCAGGTTTATGTAAACGCCAACAATAATTGCTCAAAAAGTCACGTTTTATCGATGAGGCTACTATACAGATAAGTGTTTTTCCTTCAGTAACTCCCACAGTCAGCAATTTCCGCTATGATATAGGTACAGTATTTATTTGTGTGTTTAGCTTAGGTACATGCAAACTGATGGTGAGTCGGGGGTATGTGCACGATATGTAAAAGATATCTTCACGATCAGTATTTCCATGATTTTGCGGTGATGCCTGTGGGCGGCTGCGGCTTTTCTTTTCTGTAATCCTGATGGCATTACAGCGCTCAAAAAATTAATATCATCGAAAGAATTTTAAGAAACCCTTATGCAGTTCTCTCATTAGAATTCAGCTGCAGATGATCAAGATGCATTTGATCGTCTCCAGTCGAGAACGTTTAATGGAAACTCGTCAATCTCGTTGAAAGCACCTAAATCAGGATTGGTGACCGTTTCTACTTTTTAGTAATTTTTGACATTGAGTCAGGTTAGTAATATCTATGTATCATAGCTCACCTGACCTGTGACGTTGTCAAAACGTGTGCTAATGCAGTGTTCAAAAACAAACGTTGCTTTCAACTCGCAAGGGATGACAAAGAGATGGTTAACAGCATCCCAATAGACTCTTTTCTGATCCAAGCAGAGTTGCTGCTCTGCATTTACTATACAATGTAGGACTAAATGGTCGCATAGCCCCATACCCAGCATTCTGTACGCAAGCGGTGCAGTGCACTTGTATGAAACGGATATTTTGAACTCAGTCGTACAGTGCACTGCGCTGCATTCGTACTGAATGTGGAGGTATTGGGTATGCGACCATTTTGTCCTAAGCTGTATAAGATTAAACAACACAAAGCATCATACATGTATGTACGCACCGTATACTGTTGCTTAAGCACGCTAGCGCTTGTACTAAATTTCAGCGAAAAGAACGGGGTTTTAGATCTCCCATTGACTGTCTGGAATCTAAGTTATGGAAATACGTTTTGTCATTTACTTGCGCTCCATCATTTCGAACTACAGTCTACACTGTTCATGATGCCCTATTTAGCCGCCTTAGCTGTTCCCGATTTGTTCACAACAGTGCTGCCGATCTTGCAGTTATAAGGGTGGTGGGATCGCCACCCATCACAACCGCACCACATCTTGAAGAACTTGATTAGCGGTGTCTGGTGCTGCACAATTTTCACTGCATTATGCCTAATGTCGGGAGTGTCTTATAAAATATTCGTCAAAATACCTACTTTGACTGCGTCACCTGGCGAAGTCGTCGATGCTGCCACACAATTAACGTTATGTCCGATCCTACCAACACAGTATTTGTTTGCCGTGTGGGGATTCCGCAATCTGCGCCAACATTTGAAAGATTCCCGCGGCCTGCACATAAAATATTTACAGACCCGAGATAAAGTGGCAATCACCACTGGAGCGAGCGCAATTGCTGTTTTCTTTGGGCTTTCGTCGATAAGTCCGGTCGAGAAATGTGTCACGGTCACTTACCGGTTATTGGTCCAGTCTACCAGCTCTCAGCTTTCTCATAACAACGCCACACTCTCTTTTTGGGATGCAGCGGCGGGAGTGATGCCGGCAATTGGTCTAATACCAGTCTTGAACGCTAGAATCATGGAACTGTATTTTGCGGCCTGGTCGTTTTCTATGGGAGTGCTTTTCCACCGGTTGGGTAGATTGGCAAATACTCATCTGACCAAAGAACTTGTTATGGATCCCACGCAAATGAGAACCTTGCTGATAACTACAGCCAATGAAACGCAACTAAGCACTCTATGTCATGTAACGCTATCCTTCTTGACAACATTGACTTTAGTGAGCACCGCCCGGTCCTTTACGGTGTTCCATGAAGGTCGAACATTGCTGCGTGAGCTGTTAGATTCCATGGTGTTCATTTCGATGACGTGTATTATGATAACGTCGATGGTCTTCACATATGATAAGGTCAGGAAAAGCAATTCTCCGCATGATGTCAAAGATTTTGATATAAATCGGTTTTGATATAAATCGGTTACCTTGACTGTTTTCGTACAGGTGCAAGATTATCGTGCTGCACTGCAGCCCGACGTAATTTTGCAGCAGCCAGAAGACATGGGCAAACTGCTACGCGCTACGGTCTACGAGTTGGACACTCGACCAGCGGGATTTAACCTACCAACGCCGGGTACTAGAAGGGATAGGAATACCGACTGAAAATTGGTATTCCTCGACGAAAAAATTCAATTAAGAAAAATTATTTTTTGTGAAATTTTCCTGACCATAGGTCAAGCCGGACGTCACGATGCCAAAATGGCACGCATGGGAACTGAGCCAATTGGCATCGTACATTTTTACTCAAATAACAATTCATAAAAAAATCGTACAAGAACTTAGATTAGTTTAAGCAGAAGGTCTTGACGAGCGCTATTTAGTTCAACAATTCAAATGGTCAGCAAGATGACCAGCGGTCAGCAAAAAAAGAAAAATGCGTAGAGCCACCTATCAGAGCTGACACGGCGCAAACATGATATAATGTGCTTAGTATATTGCAGAAAAACTGAGAGAAGTCAATCAACGACAAATCGCTTAGCGCTGTGCAAGCCAAAAAATTTTGTTCCTGAGGAAACAAGCGAAGTAAGAAACAGCATCCTGCGTTGACCAGCTTGATTGATACGGAAATGAGTACAAGTCTCAGTGTGCTGTGTTGGATTGTGACGGGCATGGACTCAGCAGTCATTTTGTCACTTGCAGTAACAGCACGGGTGTCCAGTCCAGAGACGACACTAGACGCTGGGCACTAGTGTAAAGGCAGTACTGTACCTTTCCTTATACAACTTGGAGACTGGATTTACGATAATATACAAATGGTTTTATTATGACGATAATGTTAACCTATCGTTATGATTGCAGCTTTTGTCATTACTAAGACGCAACCTCAATCGGCAGACCTGTCTACCCTAACCTAGAGGGCAGATTAGTCCAACCGGAAGTGTTACTGACCGGAAGTTTAAGCATATGCAGTAATAAATGCTAATGGATTAATAAAGAGATAGTACATTATTTAAATTTTAAAGTGTATACTCGTGAAGTGCATGTATACTCAAAGTACTGAGGTGACACTGCAATATTCAAAACATTACAGAAGTGTAGAAACACCGGGGGCTCGGGGCTATAAGGCGCAGGCGGTTGTAAGCCTAATTGTTGCACTCCGGCCATGCACCGAACGACATCGACAACGTCACTCAATCTGCAGGCCTTTTTTATTTTTTCTTGTTGCACATTTCTCCTTAAGACTAGGTACACAACAAAGTACAAGTAGTGTTTGGGGAATGCCGAAACAAAGTTTAGTACGAAATGTCTGTGCCTAGTATCTTTAATTTTCGCGCTATCGGCCAATAAGTGATTTTTTGTGATTTTTTGACCTTAAGTGGCCACTGGTCAGTTCGATGACCACTGAACCACGATCAGTGATAAGGGATAATTTATTGGGATTTTTTTATTGTAAGTGCAATTTTTTATCTTGATTCAATATTTTTATATAGAATTTTTAACTTCTGACATAGAATGGCACCAAACCCATGCGTGCCAAAACTGGCACAGATTTTTAGAATGGCCGTGGGCGGACGGTGTCCACCTGTGCATGTACAACCTGATCATTTTCACATGAAGTCCTATGGATACTAGAAGTGTGATTTTTGGGTAATTATCGGATGCGGGAGGTTTTGGGCAGGTGGCCGAGACCTTCGCGAACTTAGTCTGGTCATTTTTGTCCACCTTTGGTCATTCCCAGAGCTCTGTGGTAACGCTGGACTGTGGAATTTCCCGTTTTTAACTATAATTTCACTCTTCTCGTTTGAAATAAAACCAACAAACACACTGTAGGAGCGTTAGAACTAGCTGCAAAAATTCGGTCCTTCACTGTGCCAATTGGCATGCATGGTGTCGACCGGGTTAATTTTGTCGGAGTTTGTATAATTAATCGCCAGTTTATGGCATCGGTAAGTCAGAGGTCCCTGTGAACCTAAAGCCTGGAAATGCTCCCTTGATTGGCACGTATTGCATTTCAGATGATTGGCTTGTTTGTGACGTACGTACTGTTAACCTGGGAGAAAAATTAGGCCACGATGGCTGATTTGTTGCCATCTTTGCAACCATGCAACGTGCGCTCCTACGTTTCGCATAAAACGTATTTTTCAATATACATGTCACGATCATAATGAATGCCGGCAGACTATACATACGTATTTTCTTGTCCAAAGGAAGATTCACTATGCATCCGAAAGCATATCTGTGCAAAAAGTTCCGACAAACACGCTATATGAAACATACGATCATACGTACAGTTTATCTTCTTTCCGGTATTTGCTGCTTCGATGAATAAAATATAGCTCAACAAGAATATTCCTATCATGGTTTAAATAACTACTCAACTTTTATATGTGTTTTATTGGTTAGGATATCGTTTTGTTTTGCACTGCGTTTGCTTTTGGCAAGATTATAGCCAATTAGCTTTTCGAATTGTTTTTCAATATAGGCAAAAGTGCTAGGAGATACACCGCTGCGACATTATATTGTACAAAGTTATTTTAATGGGTGTTTCGTTTGTCTTAGCTTTGGCTTGTAGATTTAGCACTCTGCAGAGCAGCATATTAAACGCGCTTTCACGGTACTGTTCAAGAGGGTGTAATTCAAAAGTTAGGTGAATCACTTTATCAGTTCAGTGTTCACCAAAATTAAAACAAAATTGCTATTCTCATTGCCGAAATGAATCGGCAAAAATATGTGGCGGAACCCATATTGGTAAATAATTACTTGAGTAAGCATGGTGGGATAATATTCCCGTGGTATATAACCGGAAGTTTTCAGCACAAATGATGGCTGTCATAACATTTTTATTTTCGTCTTTCGTAGATGGTGGCCTATATTATTATCGTAGCATACAGTATTTATATTGGTGCATCACTTTTCGTATACGTCTGCATTTGTGGAGGTGCGCACACGGTAATAGCGGTAAAAATGAAACGCTTTAGTTGTTTTGCATGGAGAATTTCGTTACGTATTTTGCTGCTTTACTGAAATAATTACATAATTTTCCTTTTTCAATTTTTTGCGGTTGAATTATCGAAAATTTTAAAGCCTCTCTTTAGTTATACAGACTTTGCGTGCCGTTTATGGAGTTCTTGCATCATGGATAATTTTTTACTTCCGTGCTAGCATGATATATATATAACTTTCCAAAAACACGAGATTTTGATACTGCAGTACCTGAAGCATCATTTTGCTTGTGTTGTTTTAGGTTGTTACCACCATGCAGTATCAAAATCTCGTGTTTTGGAGTGCATTACTGCTGGGGAATTTCCCACGACCGGTGGATACGGAGCTGCAAACCTTCAGCGGTGCTAAAGGGGCATTCCATCCCAGATGTGATGCTGGCATGTATGTGGCAAGCGCTGCTGCGGTTATGGAAGAGCGATCAGGAATTATCGTGCACCATCTTGTCTCCCACACATGGCAGGCAAAGGAACAAGGCTTACAAGGCCGTTCATCGGAAAAGGTAAAAATATATTAATTGTCTTGGACGGATGATCTTGTGCAGTAAAATATGATGTGGTTTACCGGTTATTTTGTTTTATAGTGTTTCCGACGGTGAGAATCTTCAGTTCTGCATGGAACAAAAAGCGTTCATGTTAATTTTCTTACTGTATACGTACATAATTGTGCAAACGGCACTCAGTTTCTAGACTTTTCAGATTAATTATTCGCTATTGGCTGCGAGAGCGACCATGCTAAACAGTTATGATAACAATTTTAACGATAAAATTAATAAGATACAGGTCGTATTAAGTCTGAAATAAAATACAGCCTACACAGCCCAGTCTGTAAAAATATTTTCAAATAATGTCACGGATAAGTAGCTGACAGCTGATGCATAGCATACGTACAGCAATAAAACACAGAAACAGCAACGCTTTAAAAAATGATTTCGTGGGTCTCACTTCTCAATAACCTGGTGGCGTTTTGCTGATCACATCAGTTAATACAGCATGTTTTACAAAAAGTGCAGACATATTACGGCATGATTATGACATCGAACTACATAATTATGACATCTGATCGAATACATGGAGTACTACTGTAAAACAGGATAGAAAACCGGTTTAATTTCCAAAATCAACCTATGTACACAAGAATGCTTGGTACACACGCAGTTAAGCACTGCTGCACTTGACCTTAAGCAGGACCCACGTGTATACGTACGGTCATTGCCACTCTGCAACACTACAAACTGAATTGTGAAGCATGTGTAAGTCACTATTAAACGATACGAACGGCAACGGTACCGTACAATTATAATTTTGTACTTGCAACCTGTAAACCGGCATTTTTAATTTAAAGTATTTTATTGATACGAAAATTTATGTGATCTACTGCGTTGCATACAAGAACGGGAACGGCAAATGGATCACGTGATGTGCAGCAGCACACACTCAGTTACACTATATGTGCCTGTCTGAAACTGGAAAGTGGAAGCTCTACGTATAATGTAGAGCAGAATCGAGCGCAAAAATAATGCGTTATTGCATCACTCCAAAAACGAATTCTGCATAATATCAACACGTTGGGTTGCTGGAATGTCTTGTTCTGCGGGGCGATAAGCCCCATTACTGGTACAATGCAAAATAAATGTGCCACCGTTCAGGTGGCCCCAGCGTGCGATCCTCTCCCTCACCACGCCGCAGTGCGCCATTAACCAGTTCCTGATTCATGTTTTTGTCCTGAGAGCGTGATTCAGAGCGGGGTAGATTCCTTATGCTTGCAAAGCAACCGAACAAACTGAAAATTCAACGTTTTTTATTGCAGTGGGATTGCCGGTGAGGCGTGGCAGAGCCACGTTGGACAGATAATCATGCGTAACATGGCAATGCTGTATATAAAGAGACCTTCGGGCTCGTTTGACACTTATAGTGTTACCTATCTGGAGCCACACAGTGAATTTATATGCAGTTCCTTTTTATTTTGCTGCTGAACAACATTCTTTTGTTCCGACGCTACCAAGTAATCTCGGCGTATTAGTACACCCTTCAAGAGGTGAGCTTGTGCTGCTGTAGAATTAAAATTTACTATTTACTCTTCTCGTCGGATATCAATTATTTTGATAAGAAGCTCTTGAATCATCTGTAATTCAGGCTCGTCCATGGTAATAACAAAGGTACCGATTAAATGCTCCAAGAAAATTAGCTCCTGATGATGCAGCATGGCGGAAGCATCATCGTGTTATGATGTTTCAGGTTACCAACTGCAGCCATGCTGCATCATCAGGAGCTGATGTTCTGGACCGCCGTTATTCTGACCCTCCCGCAACCGGTTGGGAGTACGGCTCTGGCATGCGGCAACCGTCCTTCAGCTATTTCCGGTGCGCTTTTGTTAGCCGTCAATGCCACGCAAGGTACAGATACTGTATACGCTACAGCACAGCCGCGCAATCGTCCCGTTCCGTTCGACCAGGTATGGAACTGCGATTCCAGTTATTGTTAAATTGTTACCACCACCACCAAGATTTATGAAAACACTCTGGATTTTGTGTGAAATCAAAACGCAAAACTTAAGCAAAACGCAACATTTAGGCTTAGCGCTTAATCAAAACGCAACATTTAAGCTTTTCATGTTAGAAAGAAAATAATAATATTAATCATAACGATCTTTGTTATATATATTTTAAGTACCGCTCGGGAGCCACCGCGTTTGCTGTAAAGCTTATTGTACCGTCAGCTGATTTTTGTGGCATCTTGTAGTGTTAGCTACTAAATTTTTATGTCAATGCGCTTATGTGACTGTGTGTGAACCACAATAAATTGCCAGATCGGACTTATATTAAAGTGCGCTAATTACTACTAGGGTAGTATTGCAACCAGAATTTCAGAAATGCTAAGACGTGATTAGAGTCTATTTCTAACCAATAGAAAGTGTCGTGGTCACTGAGAAATGCAGCTTTTTTGCCCATTCTATGTTTTGACAGTCGTTGATCCTCAATAAGAAACCTCACCTTCAATAAAAACATCCTCAATAAAAAAATATGATTCTAACGATAAGTCACTTGAGTAAAAAAAAACAAAAAACTAGCAGATTTTACCATGTACTCGTCATTCGTCATACAAACTGCGTAAAATGATTAAAGGAACAAAAAGATTCTTCGAGGTTTTGTTTTTTGAGAAGTGCGATTAATGCACAACAAACTTCGTTATAGCGTTATGATTACAAGTTACAACGGTAACAGTATATCTGCAGTTTATGCCAGGTTTATACGAAACGAAATAAAGTCCAGTTGTTAATAAAAAGTTCCAGTAAATATTGAATCTAACAGAGAAGCAGCGTGAGGTTGTAGCAGCAAGCATACACCAACCAGACGC